>NC_081411.1:740111898-740429975 GCF_030272615.1 Cryptomeria japonica | reverse complement strand
GAGATAAAAGATAAATATTCTAAGGGTCATCTCTTAGAAGATCATCATCTTCCCAATCTAGATCATAGGGAGAAGGAGGATGATATTGAATTAGGACAACAACAAAAGAGGCACTAGATGCCTCACTAGTAGCAAGGGCAAGGGACAAAGCAAAATTAACATCTATGTCCACTAGCTCAGAGGAGGAAAAGGTCAAAGATCATTTGAAGATCATAGACAAGGCCAATATGTCCTTGAAAGAGTTGTACAAGAAATCCTCCATAGAGGAATAAGGTGACTCACTTGGAGAAGATAAAATAACAACAAGATTATTGGCCTCCCGGAGAGGGGCAGTGGCAAACTCAGGAGAAGGCAGAACTTTCACAATCACACACACATAGATAGGCAAATTAGAAGACACTGAAACAAACATACAAAAGGATGAGGAACATACCAATGAGGGTTTTTGTCATCAAAACTTTGGAATGAGGCCCTGCTCAATCTTGAATTTGGGTCGGATAGGAGAAGTGGGCCTCCTATCAACCACAACAAGCTGAAGGAATCTAGGAAATATCTGACGCTGGAGTGGCTGTGAAAAAAAGAGAGCAGATAAAGATACACTAGACACTATCTACATATACAACATATCAATAGGTCAAGACAATGGAGGTGATGAGGGGTAGCTCCAATGAAGGAGCAATGAAAACCTATACCCGCTTAGGGGGAGGTTCATCGATAGGCCTCAAAGAAGCTAGAAGAAAAACTAAAAAAAATGCAGAAACAAGAGCACTAGATGAAGCAAGAGTTGATGCAACGGAGATGGGTGTTACATGTACAGTAGCATCTTGCCAAATGGATCTCTCTCTTGATACATGGCCCATCGATAATGCTTACATTCATGCACACACTGATTACAATAGATATGAGGGCCACCAAATGAAGCTTGAGAGGATTCAGGAGAATCATGCTCCATAGGAGAGGCCTCTAAAACCATGTCAGGGATAGGAGAAGGCCCAACTGATGGAACAGGATGTACGTACAAAATATGCATGACATTAATAGCAATAGGAGGTCGACTCCAATTCACATAGGGAGCAGTGGCAGGAATAGAAAGTGCCAATTTAGTTTGAGAAACAAGAGTAAGAAGAGATGAATCAACATGAGAGTAACACTTCCCTTTCTCATAGCGATAAGGCCGAGGGATACCAGCCATGATTGAGAGTTCAAAGGGAGGGTGGGTTGTATAATTTGAGAGTGCAGGTGACTTTCCCTTGTCTACATTGGGCACAATCATAGAAACAAAAGACATTGTCAAAGGTTGTGCAATATTGGGTGGATGGGATGGTCTATTCAGAGGAACAAGCTTAGCCCTAGCCCTCAGTGATGAGGGGACATGGGGCACTACCCGTTCCAACATGGGAATAAATGAAGCAAAGGTTGATGCAGAAAGAGGCAATGAATAACTAGGTTGAATAGATTTAGGGGCCAACTCCCCCATTTTATATTGATAATATGCACAATACATCAAGTCAGCATGTGGAAGCATGGGTCCCACTAGAGTAGGGCAAAAATGATTTAGTGAAAAGTCCCCACGGGCTACCAGGGGTCCATATCCGGTATCTTGGATGACATGCACTGAACTCTCATTGGGAAATTTAAGACATATATGAATCACTGAAGGGGCCGCATCCATGGAAATCAACCAGGGAATGCCCAGTTTAACTCAAAGTAGATCCGATTTAGGGATGATCACAAATGTAAAAGACATGACCTTGGGTCCTACAAGGACCATCAACGTGATGCTACCCAAAGGAGAGATAGAAAAACCATCACATGTTCTTAGGGTTGCCTAGCATTCATTATATGAAGGTCTATGCCAATAGTTCACAAATAGAGTCTCCTCTATAATAACAATGTTGCAAGGTGTGTTCCCTTGATCTCCTTGTATTGTGCAGTACAACGCTCGGGTTTGTGACATGGCTTAATTGCCTCCTATATATTCTATAAGTCTAGTGGTTGTATCAAGCATTGATAGGTTGATCTTTTGGTGCAATGACAACCACACTTGCAACAATTGGTATCAAAGCTTGGTCATAGGTTCAAACCCCTTTCTTGCACTAGGGGGATTCTTGCAAGGTGTGTACCCTTGGTCTCCTTGTGTTGTACAGTGAAATGCTTGGGTTTGTGACATGGTTTAACCACCTCCTATGGATTCTATAAGTCTAGTGGTTGTACTGGGCATTAATAGGTCAATATTTTGGTGCAAGGACAACCATACTTGTAACAAACATCAACTCTATAGGATGGGTCAACCATCACACTTGTGACAATTTGACCATTCAACTTTACAAGGATATACAAAGGAGTAGGCTCTCCATAATATGGGGCATCCAAAGGGGTGAATGACGCATCAGACACCTTCTTCTTCTAGCTAGGAGGTGAACAAATAGGACTGATAATGACCATTTTGACAAATGGACCATCATCCAAAGGAGGATCTGATGCAGAAATGAAATTTGTCAAATGTGGAGGAAACATATAAATGTAGATCTACGAATCCTTGTTAGTTTGATCAATATATTTGTTTGACTTATGTTTCTGTGCATCAACTTTAAACACCCCACTGTCAATTTGTTCTTCAAAATTATTCTAAAGATGATAACATCGCTCAGTGTCATGACCAAGCACTTGATGATAATGGCAAAATTTTGACCCATCATACCAACGCGGATAGCGTTTGTCATCGAGCAATATTTGAACCTAGGGAAGGGTAATCAGTGATGTTATGATGAAAGAATAAGTATCTGGTAGAATATTGAGAGGGGGGGTGAATCGGTATATTAAAAAACCAAAACAAAGTTCCCAAGCTCAAACTCAATCAAACAAAGTAAACATGTCTCAGTCAAGATCAATATTCTTAGGAATACTTGACATTAACCGGTTTATCTGTTATGACAACTTCTAACAGTAAACACTTTCAATCTTGTAAAAATCAACAATGCTTATTCTTAACTCAACATATTCATCTTTGAATACTTCTAATTAACATTTTTAGGAATCCCAAAGATACTGAGAGAGGGGGTGAATTAGTATCTAACTGGTTTATAGATTTTTTGACCTTATTAAATAAATTGCATTCCAAAACAGTGTACCGGTAAACAAGAATTAATGCAATAAATATGAACAATAAGCATAAAATAGAAAGCACACCATAAAACAAGATTTTTAACAAGGAAACCTGGTGTGGGAAAAACCTTAGTGGGATTTGTGACCCACAATATTCACTCACTGGCAAATGAATGGATATTACTTACAATAGGGGCCTGTACATGCAGGAAGGCCAACTACCTAAAGCTCACTGCTTAATTATAAAAGGAAGTCTCATTGACTTACAAAATGGATTATGCAAATCCAATATAATGTACAACTTTAGTTCAGCATCTGCTATGCCAGGTTCAGTACCGGTTTAAGCTCATACAATAACCATAAACCTTACTCCAAAATCAGCCTTAAGATTTGCATATTACTTCTGCAATAATCTTCCCATGTCCGCATCATAAATGATCTACAAGATCAAGTACTTATATATGAGTCTTATTACAATGCACCTTGTTGGCTTACAAAAAGATATTACAATTAAATACAAAATACAATAATCAAAATCCTATCGGCCAGGATGTCGGTAATCATCCTTGCCCCTGTCGGTAAACTATCTGTCGGTGTAGAGTCTGCAGGTGCCAGTGCCATAGGATTGAAAGGTTGCCATAAATTATAATACCTTTAATCGCCTACAATTTCTCATTGGAGTGTACAATGCCAACAAACATGCCTTATCAAAAGTTAAGCATATCAACAAATAAGATCACAGCCATTAAATCATTCACCACTTGACACAAATGTTTATACATGAAAAACTGAAATAGGTAAAAACCATGGTGAGATGGGACTCACAAGGATAGTTATCTGAACTCTTCTGAAGTTCACCCTGTTAGGAGCCAAAGCTTGTTAAAG
The DNA here is from genome assembly GCF_030272615.1 of Cryptomeria japonica. Classification (NCBI taxonomy): domain Eukaryota; kingdom Viridiplantae; phylum Streptophyta; class Pinopsida; order Cupressales; family Cupressaceae; genus Cryptomeria; species Cryptomeria japonica. The sequence continues at coordinate 740,425,985 of NC_081411.1, read as the reverse complement.
CTTTACAATAAGTCTTGTTAAGAACTAATTCCAATTAGGAATCATCTGGTTAAGGGATTTACAAATATGCCTTGTTAGAAGAACAATACCCTATTAGGAGTAGCCTCGCTGGAGGATTTAAGAATCCAAGCTAATGAACCACCTTGTTAGAGGAGTTAATGAGTAACCAAGCTTGTTAGAGCTTACCTGGTTAAGTGATTTTACTTCTGTTGAAATTGTTAGAAAACAAAAGGTTATCTTGATCTGTCTGAGTAGCACTACATTTTCTTGATCAGATCCTTCTAAGCTTTGATTGGTGTTCACTCAAAGTGCAGATCCATTCACTGGTTGGGTAACCACACACTCAATAGGTTTTCTACCAATCTTGCCAACAACCTTTACAAACAACTTCATCGACCTTAAATACAAATCAATTAGGTCGGTAACACAATAAAAACCTAATTCTCATCATTGAGATTACAAACAAGTCAGTTCAATCTTGACCATTAGAAATCATGACAATCTCTTCACATTCTTCAAGACAATTCCAACCGCTCCATGATCATCACTCCATTGGACTTTGTAACTCATCAAACATTGTGCATTAAATGCAATCCACTTTTCTCCTTCCCTAGATAATAAGTAAACACGCCAAACCAATTTGAATTTATCCTCATACAATGATCACATGTGTCTCCATCATTACCACTCATTAGATAATAAACCAACAAACTTGATCGGTTAGGGTTTAACAGCCGATAGGGTTTACTAGTTACATTACATAGAAAGGTTTGACCCTTTACACCAGTTCACCGGTTCAACTCACAAACTTTACATACCGGTTACAACATCTTCTACAACTCTCTTTTTACCGGTTACTAGCCAATATCAAAAACAATAATATTAGCAATAACATGAATACCATTTACCGGTTCAATTGACATCAATGAAAACATATCATTAATGCAATCTCTATGCAAAATGCCAATAAACTAAAAATGCCAACAATCTCCCCCTTTGGCATTGATGGAAATACAAATATCAATGCCTCTTATTGTTGCTGAGATTGGTGAATAGGAATCCTAGTTTACATTACCAAGTATTTGTTGGCATATGGACACTCCAATGAGACATTGTGTGTGATTGAAGGTTTTGTCATTGATGGCAACCTTGCAATCCTATGGTACCGGCAAGACATTCTACCGGCAAAGCATTATTCAAGCAAGACAGTGCACCGACATCAACAAGACCACTCTACACCGGCACAGAAGAAAAGATGTATACCGACACAGAGGCCAAGAAGATTTTTGATATGTAATATTTTGTTTATTATTGTAAGCCGAGTTGGCAAATTGTAAAATGAGTCTTGTATATAAAGGAGATCATTGTAGACATTTGTAGGAGAATCTAGCGAGCATAAAAAGAAAATTATTAGGCAGACCTAATGTACGAATTGTAGGTCAAGGGTATATGTAAAGAATAGAGCAAGAACCGGTACTAAATCTAGCATTGAAGATGCTATTGTAAAGTAGTACAGAATATTGGATTAGCTTAATCCTCATTGTAAGCTAGTGTGACTTCTCACTGAGCAGTGTGCTCTAGGCAGTTGGCCGTCCTACATGTGCATGCCCCTATTATAAGTAATATTCTCTTATTGGCCAGTAAGTGAATATTGTGGGTCACAAATCCCACCGAGGTTTTTCCCACACCAGGTTTCCTCGTTAAACATCTTGTGTTATGGTGTTCTTTTCATGTGGATGTTTTTTATTCTATTTATTACATTGATTCTTGCATACTAGTACACTGTTACTTTATGTTCTGCATGTTTTATCTTAAGAAAATTTAATACCGATCAGATACTGATTCACCTCCCCCTCTCAGTATCTGTGGGAACCCTAATAATTGGTATCAGAGCCTGGTCCTCTATTTTCAATAGCCTAACAGCTTGAGGAAGATCTTGACACCGGTAAAAATGGAAAATCTGATGAAGCAACTTGAAGGAGCTCTTACTGACTATGATGCAAAGAAGTCGAAAAATATCAAATTAGAAGGTGATTTAAAAGCAGCTCGGGATATCATTCAGGCACTACAAGAAAATATTACTGTTACAAGAAATAAGAGAAGAGAACTTTGTGAAAAATTGCAAAATGAGAATGATGAAAAGGAATCACTTAATGATATGATAAGCAAGTTGAAACAAGAGATCATGACAACAAAAAATGAAATGCAGGATATGACTATGAGATTTTGCAAAGAGATTGAGGATAGAAAGAAGAATGAAGAAGAATTGACCAGAAGACTAAGTGATGCAGCAAATGAGAACACAAGACTTAGCTATGAAAATGACATGTTGAAGACAGATCTGATGCATACTCAAAATGAGTCGAATGAACTAATGAGACAAAAAGAAATCTTGGAAAGGGAATTGGAAACTGCAAATCAACACAAAGAAAAATTCAAGAAAAGCTCAGAAGAACTTGGTACCTTATTGAAGAATCAAAAGCCCAAAGGTGACACTTCTGGAATTGGATTTGAAGTTGGAGAAAGCTCCGGTATTGCAAATACTCAGGATCACAGCAAATAGGTAAGACCTCCTAATACTTATAAATTCAATGGAAAATGTTTTAACTATAATAAATATGGTCATAGGGCAAACAAATGTAGATCTAGGAATTATCAGAATATCAATCCTCCCACCGGTCAATGCTCCAAATGCAACAAAGTTGGTCATAACTCTGAAAACTATAGAATGAATGTAAGATGTTATGTTTTTGGAAGATTTGGACATTTATCAAATCAATGCAAAACACAAACCGGCATAGGTTATGGGAAAGCTATTCAGAAAAATAATGTAACTTGTTATGCATGTAACAAGATTGGTCATATTGCTAAATTTTGTAGAAGTAAAGGTACACTGGTAGACAACAAAAGTACTATCTTGAAAGGTAAAGAAAAGGTTGAAGAGGTTAAGCAAGAATTCTCAAAGCAATGGATTAGAAAAGCTGATCTAAAATTTGGGAATACTCCTCCACCGGTAGAACCAACAAATGCTCCACCAACAGGACAATGTGATGCTCCACCGGTAGGAAGTTCTTCGTCTAATTGAAGAAAATTATCTTGAGGTTTTGGCAATCAAATGAAACATGTGCTATTATTCCCTCAGTTAGAGAAAAGAAGTTGAAAATCACTCATTACTGGCAAATAAAGTTAAGTGAATACATTACCGGCAAGCAATTAATGTGGTAGGTAGCGAAAAAGACTTTATAAAATAAGATTTTGGCTCCATTTCATTTCACCATGATTTCAAACTTTCAGAGAGCGTGAAGATTTCCGAGCTAAGGCATTTTGAGCAAGAAGCAAGCACACTCCAAGCAATCATTCATCCAAGACAGAAAAAGGTATTTTATCATGGCATCCTCCTCTGCAATTGAATACATAGCGAACCCTACTGTTGTGGAAGTAATTAAAAGACCTAGGCCCGTATTTCAGTTGGTCCTCGAAATAGCAAAGAAAGATGATACTTTAGGTGCATTCTCTCAAATCCCTAAAGGTGTTGTATATGCTGAAGACCCTAGAATGTATATTCACTGTAATATTGAAGAGCTAGGAGACGAGGAAATCAAAACCATGTACAAAAATGAGATATGTGATGAAACTAGCAATATCAAAGCTGAACACAAAATCATTGAAACCCTAGGATTCACAGAAATCCTTAGTATTCCTGAATTTCCTAAGGATGTGATTAGGATAGTATTAAGTAGAGTTCATGGAGAATTTTTCTGGTTAGATACAATTCATAAGATCACCAAGCAAGCGGTAAAGGTTGTCACAGTGTTACCGGCCACCGGTAAAAGACTAGATAAAAACAAGAAAGTTTCAAATGATTTAGTCATTGACCTAATAGGTTCAACATCTGATAAAAGATACAAATGTGAGATTCATAAGCATGATATTAGGTTACAAAGCCACTCATGCCAATAGACTCAATTCAGTTTCAAGTTTATGCATCAAGAGTGCTTATGACATAATAACCAACAATGCAAAAATTGACCTCTATGAATGGCTAAAGGATGAACTGATAGACAACCTTGGAAAGATAAAGAAGGATAAGAAAGGAACCTTCAGATTTGGAAATCTGTTAGTGTGTCTAATGCTTCATATAACAAAACAAGTTCCCGGTATAGGATATAAAGATTTCAGACATGACATACCGGTAGGAAAGCAACTGACAGAACTGTTCAATACCATGGACAAGAATAAGGAAAACATCATTCATGACTTTTTCCAAGCACTAAAGACAAAAATGAAGAAAAGGACAAGGTTATCACAGAAGATTGTAGACAAATTCAAAGATGATATATGCTTTGTTATCAAAAAGGATCAAATATGGATGGAAGCAGTCATCCCCAGGACAATCTGGGTAACAAAAATGGGCTATGAAATAGATGACCACATAGTTGAAACTTATGCCAAAGCACTTCTAGAAGCCCCCAATGAACCTAAAGAAGAAATATTTAGTAGTGCTGAAACCATAGAAAGCCAAATTCAATCAAAGAAAAGAGTGAAAAAGGTTGAGGCATTTGTGAGGAAAGGATCCAGACAAGAAAAAGCCATTAAGGAAAATATATTAAAGGAAACCGGCATAACTGAAGATGAGTTGGCAGCCCCACAACTTGAAGCTCATCTATCACTAGTAGGCACTTCCTCAGAAAGTGATATGCAAGCAAATTTTAAAAGAGTTGTTAGGAAAAGAGATCCCTCACTGGCAACCACTCCTTCACCTAGAAGGACAAGGCAGAAGCAACAAGCTGTGAGATCTCCAGTCAGAAAGGTCACACCTAAAAAGAAGCTGACCCCTAAGAAAAAGAAAAAGGCAAAAACTAACTTGGCGCCTCTAGACATTTTGTTAAATGAGATCACAGAGGAAGGAAAACTGAAGAACATAGGGAAAATTTATGACACCCTATCGGCTAATGAGAAAGGGCAAGTTGAGGAGAGTGTAATATTACATATGGACATGTTTAAAAAGTTTTTGATGCAAGTCTTAAATGAAATTTCTGATGACTTATACAAAAGACTTGAGGCTAGAAGGCAAGGAGTAATTGAACTGGACAAGAAAATAAAATTAGAAAAACTACTTGTTGTATATCTGGTAAACTCCCCAAAAGAAATTGATGATCTGATAGCTCGGGCTAACCGGACAGTTTTTTCCACTACACACCGGCAAATTTCACTAATGGCAGGTAGAGTTACAGAGGTTTCAGAGGAAATAGAAGATGGTTGGGACATATTTTTGGTTGAAAAAGAAAAACTAGAAGAATATAGGAATCCCAAGCCTATTAAGGTATATCAAAAGGATAAGGTCAAAGGGAAAGGGAAAATTAGTGGACCTCCAAGCATAAAGGTTAAAGATAACCTACCTCCACCTGTAAAAATTACAATCCCTGAAAACCAACCGGCAAGTGAAAGAATGGATACAGAGGATAGCAATACAAATCCTGAAGTCCTATTCACTGTAAATGTTGATACCCAAAAGATCAACATAACAGTTGATAAAGACCCAAGCGAAAAATCAGATATAGCCAAAGAGCCTCCGGTAACAGGAAATACAGAGAAACCGACAGCGGATACAGGGAAAAAGATGGAATCTGAAGCACAAACAGAGAAACCAATAGAGCTAAAGGCTCCAGAACAGATGCCACCGGTAAGAAATGAAGCAAGAAAACCAGTGCTAAAGGAAATGCTGACACAAACTGACCTGCCAGAGGTCAATAAAAGCATGGTCACTTCCACCGGTACTCAGTTTGTTGGGTCACCATCAAGGTCAACAAATGTGACTGAGGTATTACTTGAATCCATCAAGAAAATAACTGACTATAGCTCACAAGCTTACAAAGCAATAGATGATTCAATACCATTTTTGAAAACAATTGCTCCTAATTGTAATATAGATAATAAAGATTCTTTAGGTCACTTGGATACACTATGTAAATACATTTCTAGAAATATTGAACAAATAAAGGTCGAATCTATAAAGGACATTGTAGAAAAGGAGAAACATAAATTCTTTGAGGAAGAAATTAAGAAGTGTAACAGAGATTTTGACACACTTCTACCGGAACTGTGTAGTTTGTTAAAAGAGTACAAAAACCTATACAAAGACATGCAAAACAAACTTCCTGACTATAGATATAGACAAGAAGATAAGCAAGACACAGGAAGAGATAAACAAGCTTGCAGACAATTTTGTCAACTCACCAGATTCATTATCTATTTTTGAAGATAAGTTAGCAAATTTTGAGATAGAATTACTTAAACAGTAGAAAGAGAAAAAGACAATAATAAATAAGGCAAAATACTTGAGATCTAAACTAAGTCCAAGATTGGATTATCTAGCATCTCTACGGAAGGAAATCTCAGAGGCATTAACATCGGGAAGTAAAACACTGGCAGAGCAATTGCAGCATCTCACCGACACTATGAAGAGAACTGAAACAACAATAAAAGATAGCAAAAAGTTTATGGATAGTATAAACTTAATTTTGGGCGATCTTTTTCAGATAATAACTACCCAACTACAAGGTTGAGGTTATGGACCGGTATAACTACAAAATCTACTAACATCTTGACAACCTTTGTCATTGATGCCAAAGGGGGAGTAGAAGGATGAGAAAATTCAAAACACAGGGATCATATGCTCAGGGGGAGTCCCTCATTCTTTTGGTAAATTTTTGGTCTGCACATTTTTGGACATCTTTTTGAAATTTCTCATGAGTGTTGCCATCAATGCCAAAGGGGGAGATTGTTGGCATATGGACACTCCAATGAGACATTGTGTGTGATTGAAGGTTTTGTCATTGATGGCAACCTTGCAATCCTATGGCACCAGTAAGACATTCTACCAGCAAAGCATTATTCAAGCAAGACAGTGCACTGGCATCAACAAGACCACTCTACACCGGCACTAGCACCGGCACAGAAGAAAAGATGTATACTGACACAGAGGCCGACAGGATTTTTGATATGTAATATTTTGTTTATTATTGTAAGCTGACTTGGAAAATTATAAAATGACTCTTGTATATAAAGGAGATCATTGTAGACATTTGTAGGAGAATGTAGCGAGCATAAAAAGAAAATTATTAGGCAGACCTAATGTGCGAATTGTAGGTCAAGGGTATATGTAAAGAATAGAGAAAGAACCGGTACTAAATTTGGCATTGAATATGCTATTGTAAAGCAATACAGAATATTGGATTAGCTTAATCCTCATTGTAAGTCAGTGTGACTTCTCAATGAGCAGTGTGCTCTAGGCAGTTGACCTTCCTGCATGTGCAGGCCCCTATTATAAGTAATATTCTCTTATTGGCTAGTAAGTGAATATTGTGGGTCACAAATCCCATCGAGGTTTTTCCCACACCGGTTTTCCTCGTTAAACATCTTGTGTTATGGTGTTCTTTTCATGTGGATGTTTTTTATTCTGTTTATTACATTAATTCTTGCATACTGATACACTGTTACTTTATGTTCTGCATGTTTTATCTTAAGAAAATTTAATACCGGTCAAATACTGATTCACCCCCCCTCTCAGTATCTGTGGGAACCCTAACAGTATTCACCTTGCTCTATGTGTCTTCAGCCTGTCGCTGGTGAATAGGAATCACGGTTTACATTACCATGTATTCACCTTATCAGACACATAATTCTTCTCCTTAATCACATAATTTGTCTCCCCCTTTGACAACAATGCCAAAGTGAAATTAAAACATGTAATTCTGCTCTCACTGTGCATCAGCATCATTTTGCAACTTGATGCTCCCCCTGTGGAATACATCCACTCCTTCATCAATCCATATAAGTTTCTACAAGTAATTAAGGGACCGATGCAATCAACATCATGTTCAACTAACTTCATGAAGAGGGACAACCCCCAATTGACTTCTAAGATACTCAAAAGTGGTCATAGGCAGAGGTTTGGTAAAGATATCTGCAAGCTACTCCTTGGTAGAAACATGCTCCAAGATAACATCTTTACTTTGAACTTTTTCCCTTGAGAAGTGATATTTCAATTCAATGTGATTAGTCCTTGCATGCCAAACAAGATTTTTAGAAATGTTTATTGCACTTGTATTATCACACAAAATCTTTATAGGTTCTAAGATTTTCATCTTCGAACCTTCCAAAATGTGCCTCATCCACATAGCTTGTGTGCAATTCATATAAGCTACTACATATTCAACTTCAGCAGTAGATTATGAAGTGCAACTCTTTTTTTTACTACTCCATGAGACTAGCCTTCCTCCTAAAAAGAATGCTCCACTGGTAGTACTTTTCTGATCATCAATTTTTCCTACCCAATCAGTATCTGTATATGCTTTTAGATCAAAATTTCCACCATATGGATACCATAACCCATAGTCAACAGTACCTTTCAGATATCTAAAAATTCTCTTAGTTTCCATCAGATGTGCCTCCTTTGGATTCTTCTTAAATCTAGCAACAATATCAACTGCATGGGCAATATCTGGTCCACTGTGAACAACATATTGTATTTTGCCAATCATTGACCTGTATTCATTTTCATCTACAGACTTAGATGCATCTTTCTTGGACAATTTACAACCTATAACCATTGGGGTTCCAACTAGTTTACAGTCACTCATACTAAAATTCTTCAAAACCTCCTTCACATACTTGGATTGAGTAATGCAAATACCATTCTTCATCTGTTTTATCTGTAAGCCTATGAAATTTTTTATTTCCCCTACTAATGATATCTCAAATTCATTCTTCATTTCATCTATAAAAAAATTACTCATGTCATCATTTCCTCCAAAATTTATGTCATCTACAAATACTTCACTGACCAGTATATCATCTCCTTCAGTCTTGAGATAAATGTTATTGTCATCATTGGTTCTAGTAAAGCCTATCTTCATCAGATGAGTATGAAATCATTCATACCATGCTTTGGGTGCCTTCTTTAATCCATACAAAGCTTTATGTAGTTTGCATACCATGTCTTCCTTATCTGTCAATGCATAACCATCAAGCTGCTCTATATAAACCTCTTCTTCCAGTATCCCATTCAAGAATGCAGACTTGACATCCATCTGGTATACTTTGAACTTCTTATGAAATGCAAATGCAAGTAGTGTTCTGACACCTTCTAGTCTTGCTACTGGTGCAAAAATTTCTCCATAGTCTTCTCCTTCTTCTTGCGCATAACCTTTGCATACTAATCTTGACTTATTGTGAGCTACAACACCATCTTCATTTAACTTGTTTTTGAATACCCATTTAGTGCCTATAACATTCTTGTTTACCGATCGGGGTACCAGGGTCCAAGTGTTGTTCTTCTCAATTTGTTCCAACTCCTCCTCCATATCTTTCACCCAATGATCATCACCAAATGCCTCCTTAGTATTTATGGGTTCAAAGGTGGATATCATGCAAGAGTTCTCTCTTATTCTCCTTCTAGTTAGTACTCCAGCATCCTTATCCCCAATTATCTATTCATGATTGTGATTCAGTCTCACATACCTAGGAATAACATGATCATTCTCTTCCAGTTCAGCTTCTTCATTGTCATATTCCTCTGAATTTATTTGTTCTAGTTGAACAAGTACATCAGGATTTTCTTTACCAATTTTTGATTTAATAGTTTCAGGTTCTAAAAGAAAAATTTAAGGATCTGCATCCTTCTTCTTAGAACTGGTTCCTTCTAAAATTTTAGGACATTCATCTACACAAACATCAACACTCTCAAAAAATTTCTATGTCTAGTTGTTGAAGCATTTATAGGCCTTTCTCTTGATGGAATAGCCAAGAAATATGCCTTCATCACTCTTAGCTTCAAATTTGCTTATTTAGTCACCTCTTTTAATAAAATATTTTAAAGTAGCTAACATCAGGTGATCTCCCATACCAATACTCATATGGGGTCTTGTCCTTACCTCTTTTTACCAAAGCTTGGTTCATTGTGTTTGTACTTACATCTTCTTTTCAAAAAGTTTTTGATACACCTCCTTTTATCAACATAGTTTTAGTAGCTTCAACCACTGACCAGTTGTTTCTCTCTGCTATACCATTCTATTGTGGTGTCCTGGTGAAGAAAGTTGCCGCTTGATACCATTATCATCACAATATTTAGTGAACTTTGCATAAGTGAATTCACCGCCTTGATCTGTTCTTAGACATTTTATCTTTTTGCCACTCTCTTTCTCAGCTAAGGCTCTGAATGCCTTGAATTTTCCAAAAGCTTCATTCTTATCCTTCAAGAATGTGACCCACATCATCCTTGAACAACCATCAGTGAAGATCATGAAGTATCTATCACCTTGAATGCTTCTTGTTCTTATTAGTCCACATAGGTCTGTATGAACCAAATCTAACAAGTGCTCTACTAAGAAGGACTTTCTCTTGAAAGTTGAAGAATTCATCTTTCCAAGTTGTCATTCTTTACAAATAGCATTAACCAATTTGTCTAGTTGAGGTAGACCTCTTACTATCTTAGACTTTCTTACTTTAATAATATTGTCAAAATTTAGATGACAAAATCTCCTATGCCAAAGCCATCTATCATATATTTTTGTAATCAAATAGTTGCTAACTTTAGGATTGAGATGTAATAGATTACCTCTGGTCTGTTTCCCGGTTGCAATCAATTCACCTTTGTTGTCAAAGATTTTGCATATACTATTTCTAAACTCCAGTGGGTAACCTTTGTCATCAAGCTGTGCCACACTTAACAGATTATTATTTAGGCCTTCAACCCAATAGACACCATCAACACTGCTCTTCCCATTAAGAGAAATAACTCCCTAACCTTTTACCATACATGGTGAGTCATTGCCAAATCTGACAACACCGCCATCAAATTCCTTCAGGGAAAGAAATTTCTCCGATCACCGGCCATGTGATGTGAACAACCACTATCAATGAGCCAATCATCAAAGTTATCCATTCTAGATACTAGTGCCTTATGATCTGATACTTCTTCCTTAATTGCTACAAACACAATATCTTCACTAACATCATCCTTAGTAATACCATTGTCAAAAGCTACAAGACAATCTCTCTTGCCTTTACCCTTGTACTTCTTAAATTTGTCTCTCCTATAATAATTTTCACCATTAGGGCAGTTTGTTGTTATATGACCAATCTTGTTGCATACAAAACAATTTAAAGGTAGCTTACCTCTATATTTACCAATGCCTCTAGGCAGTCATTTTTCCAACAATAATTTAAGTTCCACTAAGTTGTCTTCATCATCAACATCTCTGCTAGATCAAGATTCATAGTTGTTGCCAATATCTTTACTTCTTCTCACAGATGGGTTAGAGACAAAAGCTCTGAATGCAGATTCTGATTTTTGTACACTACCATCATAGCCATTTAGTTCAAAAGCAGTAAGTTTGCCAATAATAGAGTCAAGAGTTAGCTTTTTCTTGTCAATGGATTTTAGCTCCTGAATAGTTGTAACTTGGATAGAATAGACCGGTAGCAGGGTTCTCAGTACCTTACTGATTACTCTGGCATCTTCCACTTTCCCTCCTATACTCTTTATCTCTCCAACTATCTCTTTGATCCTTTGACCATACTACTGGATGTTCTCACCTTCAGACATTCTCATGTCATCAAACTTGCCTCTTAAACTCTCTTCTTTAACAATATTGGCATGCTCATCACCGCTATAGATATCTTCAAGTTTCTTCCATACTTCATATGTTGTTTTAAGACCATGAACATCTACATATTCAGCATCAGATAGGGAACTAATAATAGCCTCTATTGCCTAGTGATTTTCTTGTTGTTCTTTCTTCTGATCATCAGTCAGGGGTCCAGTAGGTGTAGTATACTTATGTTCTATATGATCCCAATATTAACTACCAAGACTCTTAATGTAAATCTTCATTCCGTCACTCCATATTCTACAGTTATCTTTGTTAAACTTCAAACATTCTTTCTTTATCATGATCTGCAAGATCTTTTCCTCAAGCTATTAGGCTTTTAGATTAAGAGGACCTGGATAGCTCTGATACCAATTGATGGTATGATGAAAGAATAAGTATTTGTTAGAATACTGAGAGGGGGGGTGAATCAGTATATGAAAAAACTGAAACAAAGTTCCCAAGCTCAAACTCAATCAAACAAAGTAAACATATCTCAGTCAAGATCACTATTCTTAGAAATACTTGACATTAACTGGTTTATCTGTTATGACAACTTTTAACAGTAAACACCTTCAATCTTGTAAACATCAACAATGCTTAATCTTAACTCAACATATTCATCTGTCAATGCTTCTACTTAACATGCCTTATCAGAAGTTAACCAAATCAATAAATAAGATCACAGCCACAAAAGCATTCACCACTTGACACAAATGTTTATACGTGGAAAATCCAAATAAGTAAAAACCACGGTGAGATGGGACTCACAAGGATAGCTATCTGAACTCTTTTGAGGTTCACCCTATTAGGAGCCAAATCCTATTAGAGCTTTACAATAAGTCCTATTAAGAACTAATTCCGGTTAGGAATCACTCGGTTAAGGGATCTACAAATATGCCTTGTTAGAAGCACAATACCCTATAGGAGTAACCTCGCTAGAGGATTTAAGAATCCAAGCTAATGGAACACCTTGTTAGAGGATTTAATGAGTAACCAAGCTTGTTAGAGCTTACCCAGTTAAGGGATTTTACTTTATAATTGTTAGAAAACAACAGGTTTTCTTGATCTGTCTAAGTAGCACTACATTTTCTTTATCAGATCCTTCTAATCTTCAATCTGCCTTCACTCAAAGTGCAGATCCATTCACTAGCTAGGCAACCACACACTCGACAGGTTTTCTACCAATCTTTCCAACAATATTTACAAACAACTTCATCGACCTTAAATACAAATCAATTAGGTTGGTAACACAACAAAAAACTAATTCTCATCATTGAGATTACAAACAAGTCGATTCAATCTTGACCATTAGAAATCATGACAATCTCTTCACAATCTTCAACATAATTCCAACCGCTCTTTGTAACTTATCACACGATGTGCATTAAATGCAATCCACTTTTCTCCTTCCCTAGACAATAAAAAAATGCGCCAAACCAGTTTGAATTTATCCTCATACAATGATCAAACTTGTCTCCATCATTACTGCTCATCAGATAATAAACCAACATACTTGATCGGTTAGGGTTTAACAGCTAATAGGGTTTACCGGTTACATTACATAGAAAGGTTTGACCCTTTACACCTGTTCATCGGTCCAACTCACAAACTTTACATACCGGTTACAACATCTTCTACAACTCTCTTCTTACCAGTTACTAGCCAGTATCAAAAACAACAATATCAGCAATAACACAAATACCATTTACTGGTTCAATTGACATCAATGACAACATATCATTAATGCAATCTCTATGCAAAATGCCAATAAACTCAAAATGCCAACAATCAAATTATATTTTAATAATCATTGCATAATGCTTAAGTAAGAATCATTTAATTTGGTGAAGGCTCTATTTGTTGTGATCCTTGTGGGATAACCACAACATTAGCAACAACCATGTTCTTTCTAGACCTTTTGGTGGGTGTGCCTACGAAAGACCCATTGTGAGAGTTTGAAGTAGAATCTTTGAATTGCATCACAATATGCAAGTAGTCCGTAAGTGTGGAGCACATATTAGAAAATCTTTGGTAATGATTAAGAGATAATTTATCCCTCAATGTTGGTGGTATATTGTTGATGAACATCCTCTGCAGATCACTATCTGGCAGGGCAAAGAGGATTCTAGTAGAGATCGATTAATACCTTGAGATAAAATATGTGATCTTTTCAATGGGCTTCTGCTTACAATGAATAAGGTCAGTGATAGTGACCCTACTACCAATGTTATCTTGAAACCGTCTAAGAAACAAATCCATGAGCTCATGAAAGGTATGAATAGAATGATTCAGTAAGGAGATATACCACTCTAATGTAGTTCCCTTAAGGGACTATAAGAATAGTTTGAGCAACATAAAGTCAAGGTTATGATAGCCACTACACATGGTCATGAAGGAATAAATGTGCATATTAGGGTCCCCATTATCATTGAACCTATCAAAATTCAATGATTTAGTCGTAGGAGGAGGGATGGTGTTTAGGATAGTGATATCAAGGGGACTCTTCCTAGAATATAAAAGCATAGAAATTGACGAGAAAAGGAGGCTAGTTTTGTGAGCTGTAATTGTAACTACCCCATATTTTGTAAGATGGTGTTCAAGATTGGATTAGCGGGTGAAGGAGGTGGAGGTGGGCTAGATGGGGCACCACCTCCACCAACACCACCTCCACTGGCACCACCAAGAGAACTAGTGACACTATTAGAGTTAGTACTAGTGCTAACCATAAAGACTTGAGCTACAATAGAGGCAAAGGTCAAACTACTAGACATACCCATATACACCAAGGGAGTGGTCGAGGCATTGATTCTAGGAATAGTAGGCCCGAGGTCAAACATGTGTACTATCAAACTAGGTATGTCAACACCCAATTGAGAACCACAAATCTCAGACTGGACATCCTGCAGGGGTCTATCTACCAAGAGTACATGGTTTTTGATAATGATAGACAATGCCCTCAGCATCTCCAAACCTTTCTTGCTTGAGATGAGCATGTCTCTCAAAGTGTTAACCATATTCCTAGCTTAAGGGAGGAGATTCTCTTGATTAAATAACCCTTCAAAACATTTCAAGTTCTCCTCTAGAAATTGAATCCAATCAAAGTTAATAGTGATAGTGGAATCATGTTAAACGATAGGAGGAGAAGGCGACAGAGAGTTCATTGGGGAATTTTTTGAGAGATAGAAGCTAATGAACCTCCTATGAAAGGTTCTCTAGAGTTGGACAAAGGGTTTTTGATCATCATGTCAAATAGAAGAGGATTGTAATGATCAAGAGGGAAACTCTATCTAGATGACCTCCTGACTACAGCTCCTATGGCAGCTTGGGTTGTAAATATTATAGACAAGCCTCACGACACTAAGACTATACTACAAGGACAAGAAGGATTGTGTCTTCTACTAAAGCTTACTAATCAGAAAGATGCAAATGTTGGGACAAAGATGAAAACTATATTTTATATTTTAAAATTTTAGATTTTAAATGTGAAATGAGCCATATGATAAAAAAATGATGCAAAAAGAAAATTGGCTTCACATCAAGTTCACCAAAATGTAGTGGAGGAAATTTGTCACCTCGAGGATGATAAATCCAAAAGGACAAACTAATCCTCCAATACCTCACTTAAACTAGTGCTAAAGGTGAGCCACAGGACAAAAATGACAAACAAAGATAATAGACCGCAAGATGAGACTCTCGGGTGGTACTTATATGCCTTTGTCCTGAGGATGAGTGTGCAGGTCTAGGACACTAGCACAACTCATTATCATCCTATACAGATGAGGTATAGAGACTATACAAAATATTTCATGAAGCAACTAAACTATTAAATAGCCAATGCAGAGAATGAAATAAACAAAATATTGCAGAATATAAAACAATAAAACAAGAAGAATGGGAACAAAAAGAGGATTACAGTCGGTCCGCAATTGAAGCCATCATCTTTGTACACACAAGAATGAAGGGAAAATTTTGGGGTTGTTTTTTGGAGTCTGCATAAGTCAGACCCTCATTTTGGTGTTTCCACCACCATGAACAACCCAGAGAATAGCCATAGGAAAGATAAAATGATAGAGATAAAATGATAAAGACAATAAAGATATAATAAATTTTAGATGAAAGAATGAAAATATGTAAACTAATCGAGGAAAGGTGAGTAACTTCCCTTCTAAGACTTGTGAAAATGGCACTATGAGCTGGTTCAAAAGTGTGCAACAATGGTGGAATATAGAGTGCTGGAAAATCTATGAATGTTGCTCAAGAAGATTGCCAAGAGCTCCAATCTACAAGAAGTGACCTCAACATGCCAATAGATCCTAAAAATACCATCAAACAGGAGAGAGATATAGGCTTTGGACAAAAAACTGATGTTAGTGGGTGCATGCAGGGGCATTACAATTCCTTCTAAGCACTAGCATAATGCTCAAATGACCACCTGTGGACTATTAGATTCACGGGACAGTAGTACACCACACAGACATCTCCATGCCACACTATAGTCTTGAAGATGACAGGTCAACAGAGTTTGTGAAATACTTGTTTGAAGCTGACAAAGCAATCCCGAGTGGACAAAGACAAAGCTGGCAGTACATGACCTCTAATGATATGGAGGAAAGTGCCATTTGTTGTGTTGAATTATGCTAGGTATAATTTTTGATATTACAATGTGTGTGTGTGTGTGTGTGGATATATATACATATATGTATGTATATATATATATATATATACATATATATACATATGTATGTGTGTGTGTGTGTGTGTGTGTGTGTGTGTTTGTGTGTGTGTATGTATATGTATATGTATATATAAGAGATGGATTCATGATCATAGAATATAAGAAACATAGGAACATCATGGGTATGTAGCATAGGAATAAGAAACTAAGAAGAAACATAATAACATATCGATTCTAAAAATGAAATAAGGGAAATAATATCCCCATATATAAGAGATGGATTCATGATGAGAGAACATAAGAAACATGTGAACATCATGGGCATGTAGCACAGGAATAAAAAACTAAGAAGAAACATGATAACATATCGATTATAAAAATAAAATAAGGGAAATAATAATCCATATACAATAACATGAAAACTAATAAGGAGATATAATCAAATATAAGAGGAAATGATAAGATCTAAACATAGAAAAAGAGGCGGTCCCCTAAGTACATAAAATAAATCATAAAGCTCAATTATAAAAGGTTAAAATACATAAACAAAAAGTCTAAAATGTAAGGACACATAAAATTTAAGAAGAAAATACTAATATATGTAGATAAATATTGTATAATAATTATACATGACCTCAAGCATCAACATTAGATATATCACCATCCAAGAATTCATCCTCATCCTAAAATGCAGTGCCAAGATCTTTTTCCCTAAGTAATTTTTTTTCACAATAAGAAGTAATGGCCATAGTAAAAATACTAGTAATACCTACGTAGATATGTAATTTTATTTAACCATTATTCTTTTTTCCTTTGAGATGGATCCACATATGTTCTTTATTCCTACTATTATCACATGGATTTGCACCTATGTTGTGTTGAATATCCAAGCAACTAAGAGGGGAAGGTGAATCAGTTGATAACTTAAAAGAATTTCCTGTTAGGAACCAGAATGACAATTGAGAGGGAGGGTGAATCAGTTGTCAATTAATTTCAAGCCAATTTGAACTTAATCAAACTTAATACTTAATACCAATAAACCAAACTTAATGTTGATTAACATGTTATCAGTTAATATCAATACCGGTGAAACTTAATGCATGAAACAGAAAGAGAAACAACATCCACAACACATAACATAGATATTTTTGACGTGGAAACCCTGTTAGGGGAAAAACACAGTGGGCACCCTTACCCACAATTAGATGATACTATTGCAGATAGTATGTGTATACAAATGGGGTCTGCACATGCAAAAATGCCAACCGTCTACAGCACACTGCTCAAATGGGAGTCACAATGACTACATTTGGATGGTTAGATCCTAGAATAATGTACTGCTCAAAATAGCATCTCCAATGTTGGATTCAGTATCGATTAAGTTATGATAAACACCTTCAAACCTTCTTTGAACCTTCTCTATGGTCTGCTCATGTGATCTTCAATATTTTCACATACCATGTTACAATACCATACCACAACCATAGCATATCACTCATCTCACAATGAGATCTTACATATATACAAAGCCTAAGACCAAATGTGTAGGTCGACTCACTAGGAATATTATAATTAAATCAATTATAAATAAGTCCTGATGCGATGCATCATGTCGGCTCAATACATTTACAATAATATCCAATCAATAAATCATCTCCATAACGTGTCGTGCTGATCTGGAAAAGATAATGCATACCGGTCCATAACCTAGACCAATCTCCCAGTTACAACAAATATGTCAACCTGATTAGACCAATAACCAAAATACTAAACCAAGGATCCAAACCATGTCTTCGACATAATCAAGTGATTTCTAGATGATAACAAGTCATCATCAGTGCCGGTGAACCATATAACCTATTAGTGAGTATATACTGGTGATTTGCATAAGTCACTGACCTTGTCGGTAAACACTATGTGTCGGTTCAACAGTAAACCAATATAACCATAGTTCCAAATCAACAATGTAGATCTCCAGAAGGATAAGTGTTGACATCAATGACAATGTTAGGTCCCAGAGACAAATAAGAGTGGGGGGGGGGGGGGGTGAATCAGTTGTCAAATAAATTCAAACCAAAAACAACTTAACCAACTTAATGCTTAATACCAGTAAACCAGTTTAATATGTCGATAGATAGTTTTAACAATTAATTGCTATACCGGTAAGGATTAGTGCATGAAACATAAAGACAAAGTTATCTACAACACATAACACCAATATTTGTACATGGAAACCCTGTAAGGGGAAAAACCATGGTGGGAAACCTTACCCACAATTAGATGATACTACTGCAGATAGTAAATGTACATAAATGGTGTACACATGTAGAAAGGCCAAGCGCCTAGAGCTCACTGCTCAATCACAAAATGGGAGTCACACTGACTACAGTTGGATGGTTAAATCCAATAAGAATGTATTGCACAAAATAGCATCTTCATATGCTAGATTCAGTACTGGTGTAGTTCGGATTGTCTTCACAAAAACCCTCCTTCAATCTTCAAATGATGTCTACATGTATAGCTTTGCTTATTCTCACATATACCTTCACACAATCCTTTTTTGCATTTTTCCTATTTGATCTTAGAAATAAGATGTTACATTTATACCATGACCTAAGACCAATTTTAGTAGGTCGGCTCTGCAAGATATTACAATAAAAACATTTTTACAAATAATACAATATCTGATGCAATAACCGATTCAACATGTCGGCTTAATGCATTTACAAAAATAATTAATCATCTCCATAGCGTGTCGTGTTGATCTGGAAAAGATAAACCTATCGGTGTAACCTGGACCTATTTACCGGTAATAGAAAATATGCAAATATGAATATACCAATAAACAATTCTCCAAGACAAGATGTCCAAATGATGTCTTCGACATTACCAAGTGTTTTTCATATCATTCCAAGTGTCAGTGATCATTATATCTTGCTGGTATACCAGATACTAGTGACTATGCATGAGTCACTTGCTTGCCGATGAATGTTGCTGATTCTACAAAGTGCCAGAGTTGATAAGTGCTTAGTAGGTGTTGACATCAATGACAAAACCATACCAAAATACCAACAATCTCCCCCTTTGGCATTGATGGCAACACAAGATGGAAAAACCATCCAAGTGCCAAAATAGAAATGCCAAATACCAAAAACCAACAATCTCCAAAAAGAGATCATAACCATAAATCAAAATATAGATACAGAGAGTAATAATCTCTCCCAAACAACAATCTCTCCCCCTAGGAGCAACATGTGTTTTCCTTGTGTTTTTCCATACCAATATCTCTCCCTTTGACATCAAATGCCAAAGTTACAACAAAACATCTTACCAAGCCAAGTTCATATACATAATACCAATCAATTTAGTATACTAGCTACTCCCCCTGAGAAGTAGCTTCCCATCAAAGCCGGAAAAAAGATTTCTCTGTTAGTTCCATCAGTTGATGACAATCATCAACTTCCTAAGTCTCTATCAGTGGGGGTATGACCCCAAGCTGATCACTGAGATATTCAAAGTCTCCTTAGGCAGAGGTTTAGTAAAGATATCTGCAATCTGCTCTTTAGTATTCACATAAACCAGTTTTATTTCCTTTGTTTCAATATTTTCCCTTAGAAAATTCAGTTTGATAGAAACATGTTTGGTTTTAGAATGCAATACCAAGTACTTAGATATATCAATTGCTGCAGTGTTATCACAATAGATAGTAATAGGTTCCTTGCATTTTACCTTTATGTCTTTCAACATTTGCTTAAGCCATAGTACCTATGTACAGTTAGTTGCTGCTACAACATATTCTGATTTTGTTGTTGATAAAGATGTACAACTTTGTTTCTTACTCAACCAAGAAACTAGTCTATTTCCAAGAAAGAATACTTTGTCGGTGGTGCTTTTTCTATCATCCACATCTCCTACCCAATTTGCATCTGTGTATGCACATAATTCAAAGTTTTCATCTCTAGGATACCATAATCCAAGATTTATAGTGCCTTGTAAGTACCAGAAAATCCTTTTTACTACTGATTCATGATTTTCTCTAGGATTACTTTGAAATCTTGAAACAACACATACTGCATTCATAATATCAAGTCTGCTTTGTGTCAAATACA
Organism: Cryptomeria japonica; assembly: GCF_030272615.1. Classification (NCBI taxonomy): domain Eukaryota; kingdom Viridiplantae; phylum Streptophyta; class Pinopsida; order Cupressales; family Cupressaceae; genus Cryptomeria; species Cryptomeria japonica. The sequence continues at coordinate 740,405,547 of NC_081411.1, read as the reverse complement.
GTAAACCTCCTATCATAGATTTGTATCTAGTTAGATTAATAGGTGTAGACTCATCCATTAGTGATAATTTGTCATTTGTTGTCATAGGTGTGCTTATTGGTTTAGAGGTCTCCATCCCAAATTTCTTTAGTAACTCTTTTAAGTACTTGGATTGACTCAAGAATATACCTTTATCAATCTGTGAAATCTGCAATCCTAAAAAGAATTTTATTTCTCCAATCATAGACGTTTCAAATTCTTGTTGCATCTTAATAGAAAATTCTTTACATAATTCATCTTCTCCTCCAAAGATTATATCATCAACGAATACTTCTATAATCAAGATATCATCATTAGTTATCTTATAATATAAATTGTTGTCTGCATTTCCTTTAGTAAAACCAATAATTAAAAGATACCTATCGAATATTGCATACCAAGCTCTTGGAGCTTGCTTCAATCCATACAAAGTTTTTCTTAATCTGCAAACCATATCATTGTCATCTATCAAAGAAAATCCATTAGGTTGTTCAATGTAGACTTCCTCTTCAAGATCTCCATTCAGAAATGCACATTTAATATCCATTTGATATACTTTGTAGTTCTTATGTGCTGTAAAAGCCAAAAATAATCTGACTGCCTCAATTCTAGCTACAAGTGAAAAGGTTTCATTGTAATCAACTCCTTCCTTCTGAGAATATCCCTTACACACTAGTCTTGCTTTATTTCTAACAACCTTACCATCTTCATTAAGTTTGTTTCTTAATACCCATTTGGTTCCAATTATATTTTTATCTTTAGGTCGGGGAACTAATGTCCAAGTGTTATTTTTCTCAATTTGTTCTAATTCTTCTTCCATAGCTTTAATCTAAAATTTACCTTCACATGCCTCATTAATAGATGATGGTTCAATTTGAGAAATAAGACATACCTCTTCATTTGCCAATCTTCCTCTTGTCATAACTCCTTTAAACTTGTTTCCAATTATCTGATCTTCAGAATGATTCAGTCTTACATACCAGGGTGTCTTTGTTTGTTGTTGTTCCTCAGTTACTGTGGAATCCTTAGATGATACCGGGGTAACTAGATCTTCATTCTGTATTGGTGGATTTAGAGTAGGTTCATTTGTCAAAATTTCTATTGCCGGTTCAGAGTCTATATACCTTGAAGTTCCTCTGAATTGTTCATCAATCTTTACATTTGTACTTTCAACAATTTTCTGCAATCTTTTGTTAAAACATCTATATACCTTGCTCTTAGATGAATAACCAAGAAATATTCCTTCATCACTTCTAGGAACAAATTTGCCAATATACTCATCTCTTCTAATATAACATTTACTTCCAAAATTTCTGAAATATTTAAGAGTAGGAGTATTACCAAACCATAGTTCATGAGGGGTCTTACCGGTTTCACCTTTGATGTGAACTTTGTTGAATGTATAGACCGTTGTACTAACTACCTCTCTCCAATATACATGTGGTAGGTTTACTTCTGATAACATACTTCTTGCTACATCCAAGATAGTTCTATTTTTCCTTTCAACAACTCCATTCTGTTGTGGTGTCCGAGGTGCTGATAGTTGTCTTCTGATTCCATTGACTTCATAGAATGTATTAAACTCCTTAGATAAATTCTCCTCCTTGATCTGATCTCAGACATTTGATTTTCTTACCGGTTTCATTTTCTACCATTGCTTTGAACAATTTTAACTTTCCAAGTGCTTCTGCTTTTTCTCTAAGAAAAGTAACCCAACACATTCTAGAGTAGTCATCAATGATTAGCATGAAATATCTATCACCTTGTAAGCTTTTAGTTCTAGCTAGACCACATAAATTAGTGTGAATAAAATCAAGAGTATTATTGGATTTTTCTGGAATACTTTTGAAACTAGCTCTAACTTGTTTTCCAAATTGACATTCCTTACATACTGTATTCTGAGGTTTGACAATTTTAGGTAAATCTCTAACTGCCTTAGTAGTACTGATTTTCACCATGCAATCAAAGTTTACATGACAAAGTATCTTATTCCATAACCAACTTTCATCTATATGTGCAATCAAGCATGTCTTTTCACTGTTATTCAAATGAAAGATATTACCTCTAGTCTAATTACCAGTTGTAATTTCCAAACTAGTTCTATTCATGATTTTGCATTTTCCATTTTTGAATTGTAACTGAAATCCTTTCTCAACCAATTGACCAACACTCAAAAGATTATGCTTTAATCCTTCAACATAGTAGACATTGTCAGTGTTATGCTTACCATCAAGAGATATTATACCCTTACCTTTGATTAAATAAGCTTTGTCATCTCCAAATCTCACTAAGCCTCCATTGTATTCTTGAAAGTTCAAGAATTTACCTTTGTCTCCTATCATATGATGTGAGCATCCTGAATCAATAAACCATTCATCCTTTACTTCAACTTTAGCTGCCAAGGCCTGTCCTACTGGCTGAGCAGTAGGTGTCGGTTGATCTTCTATTATAGAAAAAAAAACCCATCCATTGTCTATCGGATCCTCATCAGAATCATCAGTCACACCTTCATCAGCAATGTAACAAGATTTGTCTTTATTCTTCTTAAATCTATATCTCTGATATTCAGGGTTAGGCTTGTATGTTCTTCTAGCTTCTTCTCTTAGTCTATCATGTCTATCAAGGCATCTTGAAGCCATATCACCAATCTTATTGTAGTTAAAACATTTAAAGGGTGCTTTACCTTCATACTTACTTCCAACTGGACCTTTAGGCATTTTCCTTGCAAATAGTGCTTCAAGTTCTTCAAGTTCTTCATTTTCTTTCCTGCTTTCTTCAAGTTCTCTTGCATAAAAGGCTTTCCAATCAGATTTATCAAATGATGGAGCAGATGATGTTGATGCTTTAAAGGCCAAATCTATCTTTATAGTAGCAACAAGACCAAATTCTTCAATTTCAAAAGCTGAACGTTTCCCAATCAATGTATCCCTAGTTACTGATGTATTAGGCATTGTTCTTAACTCATTTATAGTAGTGACTTTCATTTTATATGCCGGTGGCTATCTTCTTAAAACTTTTAAAATAATTTCATCCTCACTTAAGGTTCCTCCACAACATTTAATACCCAAAACAATATCATTTACTCTTTCCATAAAAGAAGAATTCCTTTCATCTTCTTCCATTTTCAGATGTTCATACTTGACCCTGAAGCTTTCAAGTATTGCAATTTTGATTGTGGAATCTCCTTCATTCAGTGTTTCCAAATGATCCCAAATAGCTTTAGTAGTAGACCTATCTGATAGTCCCATGATTTATTGATCTAATAATGCGCTCAAAAGTGCTTCTCTTGCTTTGCAATCATTTTCCTCATCTTTAGTCATGTTGGGTGGAGTGGGATGACTCTAGGTAGGAGCAGTATAACCATTATTTGTAACATCCCATATGTCCTTTCCAATGCAATTTAGATGTGTCTCCATTCTGATCTTCCATATGCCATAGTTGGTTCCATCAAGTTTAGGACTGTCCTTCCTGAAATACTTAGTAGACATTGGATCTCCTCAAGTTGTTAAACTTCTGCAAAAGAGGACTAGGCTCTGATACCAATTGTTAGGTCTCGGAGACAACTGAGAGGGTTGGGGGGGGGGGTGAATTGGTTGTCAAATAAATTCAAACCAAAAACAACTTAACCAACTTAATGCTTAATACTAATAAACTAGTTTAATATGCCGGTAGACAATTTTAATAGTTAATTGCTATACTAGTAAGGATTAGTGCATGAAACATAAAGACAAAGTTATCCACAACACATAACACCAATATTTGTACATGGAAACCCTGTAAGGGGGAAAACCATGGTGGGAAACCTTACCCACAATCAGATGATACTACTGCAGATAGTAAGTGTACATAAATGGGGTCTGCACATGCAGAAAGGCCAAATGCCTAGAGCTCACTACTCAATCACAAAATGGGAGTCACACTGACTACAGTTGGATGGTTAAATCCAATAAGAATGTACTGCACAAAATAACATCTTCATTTGCTAGATTTAGTACCAGTGTAGTTCTGATTGTCTTCACAAAAAACCTCCTTCAATCTTCAAATGATGTCTGCATGTATAGCTTTGCTTATTCTCACATATACCTTCGCACAATCCTTTTTCACATTTTTCCTATTTGATCTTACAAATAAGATCTTACATTTATACCATAACCTAAGACCAATTTTAGTAGGTCATCTCTACAAGATATTACAATAAAAACATTTCTACAAACAATACAATATCCGATGCAATAACCGATTCAACATGTCGGCTTAGTGCATTTACAACAATAATTAATCATCTCCATAGCGTGTCGTGCTGATCTAAAAAAGATAAACCTGCCAATGTAACCTGGACCTATTTGCTGGTAACAACAAATATGCAAATATGAATATTCCAATAAACAATTCTCCAAGACAAGATGTCCAAACAATGTCTTTTACATTACCAAGTGTTTTCCATATCATTCCAAGTGTTGGTGATCATTATATCTTGTTGGTGTACCAGATACTGGTGACTGTGCATGAGTCACTTGCTTGCCGGTGAATGTTGTTGATTCTCCAAAGTGCCAAAGTTGATAAGTGTTTAGTAGGTGTTGACATCAATGACAAAACCATACCAAAATACCAACAGACAAAACTAATGCAACACATCCATAATACCAACAATCTCCCCCTTTGGCATTGATGGTGTGTCGACTTGAATTTCATCCTCGGAATGCTACTTGTAACAAGTTAGTTTCACAAAATATCAATGGAAATACTATAGGAAATCCAAACTCAACCAATGAAACTACATGAAATACATATGAAATAAAAATACTAATATTACCTTCATGATTTATGTCTCATTGTGTCCTAACTCCACTATTCCTGGTTGTAGATGGTGTGCTCTTAGACAAGCATTGATAGCTTCCAAGATGGCATATGAAGAATGGACTGATAACTTATAGTTCACAAATGCTATGATATGCAATACTACATGATTATGCTAAAATGCTAATTGCTAATTGCTATTTGCTATTTTATAGACCTTGAGAGAATAAGATGATGTGGCTTAGATCAATGGTCATGATCTGATCTATAGATTTGGATGGCTGTGAGAAAAGGTCAAGGTTGGGAGAAAGGGGGAAGGAGAAGACAAGTGTCACTCATCTCACCTTGACTGGGTTGCTGATTGAGGGAATCTAGGGATGGTTGGAGAAGATTTAGGCAAGAGATGACAAGTGGACTCAATTCCTTCCTAAGATGTAGGGGGTGTTAGAGAAAATATAGAAGGAGGTTATGAAATATGTGTATGTACACAATATTAATTAAGTTTGGAGGTTGAAGATAAATAATGAATTAATATTTAAGAAATATTAATTTCCTTAGCCACATGATGGATGAGTTGGCAAAGGAAAGATGAAGTGGAGATGGAAGGTGAGTTGGATAAGGAAGACTAAATAATTTAAGAAATTATTTAATATTTGAAACTATAGGATAGGAGAATAACCATTAAATATTAGATATTTAATTGTTTGTTAAATATTAGATATTTAATTAACTTGATTAGAAGCATAATTGAATATTAGATATTTAATTATTTAGAGGAATAGGATAGATGAATTAATTAATAAAATATTTCAATTAAATTAATTAATAGAAAGACACGAAAAATAAATTAAATAAATTAATCTTTTCAAATTAACTATTTAATAGAAGAATAACTATTAAATAAATATATAATATTTATTTAATCGCTCATAACTATTTTTATGTGTATACATTTTGCCCCTCTTTGAAATAATGCCAAGTCAACATTGTTTCAAAGATTAAACCAAGTCTCGATAGTGCTCCTGACGAAGATTGAAAATCCTAATTGTGTGCCCCCTCAGGAGATTGATCGTGAAATTGTTGAAAACTTTGGTTTGAACGATTGATCTCATGATAATTGATAAGTTTCGTCAATTAAATTCATTTGTAAAAAAAAACAAATTAAATTGCCCCATTGAGTAGAATTAATTACTCTTTCAAATAGTAAATATAAAATTAACCAAGGTTAATTTTAATTTCATTGTTATCCTTGTTAGCTTGTGAAGAAAATTGTCTTGGTGAGGGCGAAATGGTGGTTCCTATGGAGAACCATCGATTTGAGCGTGTTCAACAATAGCAGCGACCTCCTAAGTATGGGTTGTCGGTATGTATCTTATGCTAGGCTTTGTTTTCAACTTGTCGTGTAACTTTTCATGTTTTTAGGTGCGTTTTTGAGTTTTGAATTTTTTTTGTGATTTTCGGCTTTTGGTTAGCACTTTTGCATTTAGATTTAGCGCATATGCAATTAGGTTTAATGTTTTTTCTCATGATAGCACTTATGCTTAATTTGTTAGCACATATGATAAGGATGTTAGCGCATATGCATCAGTTAGCACTTATGTTTCGTTCGTTAGTGCATATGCATTGTGTGGTAGCACTTTTGCATGTTTCGCGCATACCTACTTAGGGTTAGCGCGTTTGTTGAAAAAGTTAGCGCATATGCTGTGTTTAGCACTTATGTTCAATAGGATAGCGCATATTCTCTAAATTAATGTTTTTGATAGATGCAAAAGCCAAAAAATCACTTTGTTGATTAGATTGAACATGTTTAATGCACTTGTATGATGAATAGGGATTTGATTGATCGATTGATTGATTGATTGATTGATCGATTTGATTTGTTTTGATAAATTAGCTCTAAGAAACCGATTTAGTTTCTGATGTAAGAGCTTAACAGAGTTTTGATTTAACTCAGTGATTGATAGAAAACCTTGATTGATAGGTTTTAAAATGATTTGATAGCTTAAGTTGCTTCAGTTTGATTTGATTGATTTGGTAAATAGATAAGTGATGATTGATCTAATTCTCTTGGTAAATAGGAGAAACTTGATGTCCTCTAGTGTCAGGAGAAATTCCCAGTGGTACAACATTTAGTTCCAGAGCTGACACAGGTAGAGGTGAGACATATAGATGCGTGCAATTTATGCCATCTATTGTATATGCCTGAGATTACCTATAATAGAGGATTATTGATGGCATTAGCCGAAAGATGGCACAGTGAGTGTAAAACTTTCCACCTGCCCATGGGTGAGATTAGTGTGATGCTCGAGGATGTCTATAGGATTTTGCACATCCCAGTGATCAGTGAGTTAGTACAGTATGATGTTCATGATCATGTTGGGATAGAGGCTTGTAGAGCCATTTTTGCTGATGAGAGTATTTCTAGAGGAGAGATCTAATGGGAGGATATGGTTATGTATTACGAGACTCTCCCTATGATTATTGCTGGTTTGATTGGATGATTCATTTGTCCTGATAGGTGATCGCGAGTTTTTGTTGTTGGATGGGGTGGGATTCTTCAGAGTATGATGCAACATCAGACTTGATATGCTTGGGGTGTTTGTATGCTGGCACATTTATATCATGATCTTCATCAGGTGGTGTATGATGAGAGTGCTAGTTTGTTGACAGGATGCACAATTTTGCAGATCTGGTACTGGGAGCACATTTCTATTACTCGGCCTATCCATCATAGAGTTCATGGAGAGAGGCAACCATATGATATCCTTACTCAGCATAAGCTGGGTAAGATGGAGTATTGGCATTGGGTGCTTGATTCATTGGATAGTATCACTTGGAGACCATATGTTGATTGTGAGCCATGGATGGATGATGCAGGAACATTACCATTTATTTTTTAGAGTAGATATCTCATTGGTCGGTCTCCTTATATTATTGAGCGACATTTGATTAGTCGCATTCTTAGACAGTTTGGTACCATTCAGCCTATGCCTACTAGTGTGATGATATATGCTCGGTGGTATAGAGATAGGTGAGATTGGGGACCTTCTTTGTCATTTGAGATTGCTTGTGCAGAGTTTCTTGCTACTCCAAGAGTGGCTTATGATATGAGATTGCACATTCTTGATCCTGGTGCTACTGCACAGTATGCTCAGTATATACTAGTACATCCATGTCCTCATATTACTGATCCAACAGATCCTCCTCCCAGCTCAGGAGATGAGGATGATGATTCAGATGATCCAGGTGTTAGGGGATGGAAACAAAGACAAGAGCTTACAGCTGCTCAGGAGGTTGGGGGAGATGGAGATGAGGGTGGGGATGGTGGTGGGGGTAGTAGGAGATCTAGATGGAGAGGAGGTCGATTGACAATCCGTGGAGGACCATTTGGACCAGTGGGCAGGATTGGGAGACCGCGTTCTCTAGGTGGGAGAGATGTTGGCTGGATTGGGAGGGATACTGACAGGGAAGGGATGAGATCACCGAGAGGGTTGCCATTTACAGGAGGAGGTAGGATGATTGGACTAGATGGGGGTTGTAGGAGAGGCATTGATTTTGGTCAAATTCAGCCAAACCCTAGGGTTATTGCAGCTCATGGTGGAGAGGATGAGGATCTAGAGGATCATGTTCCACTTATTAGATGATGGGTTCTGAGAGCTACTCAGACTGTGATTCCAATAGGTGGACAGGGAGGTGGTGAGGAGGGGATTGGGGTTCATGCACCATAACAGGATGTGTCAGAGCATGATGCTCTAGAACATGATATGCCAGAGCAGGAGACCATTGATAGTCTTAGAGCACAGATTGATCAGCTTTAAGCATGGGTATAGACTTTCATGGGTGAGAGGGATAGAGTTGTTAGGAGACAACATGATACTTAGGGTCTTCTTGATCATATTCAACAAGTTGGACCAGGCACTCTCTCAGCTAAAACTGTTCGAGCACTAGTTCGGGTCGGGAAGGAGACTTCCCATTGTCGATGACTATATGAGGAGGTAGTCTTAGAGAGCCAGAGAGTAGGTAGCTATCATACCACCATGTTGATGGATACTAGAAGTGGTGGAGTCATGGGACCTCCTCAGAGGAGTGGTGATCATGGGAGACGGGCATCTAAAGGATCTTCTCACCCACAGCCACAGAGATGGACAGAGTCACGTGTTAGTGGTATAGGAGAGTCGTGACTTGATTTGGAGGCACTTGTATATTTTATCTGATATCATTGTATACTTGGACTTTTATTGTTTTATGATGATCTATATGCAGACATGGACTCTATATTATGATGATCTTTATTATGCATGTTACTCTATTTTATGATCTATATGCATTGATTATATGGATGCAATGATTAGATGGATGATGCTATGATGACGACTGTCTTTCCTTGCTTTATGATAATGATCTACATGATGCAATGATAAATGTTTTTTGATTTTTGATTTTGATTTTGATTTTGATGACCTTGGATGAAAATGAAAATGATTACTAACTTAAATGATGCAAATATAATGATCTATATGGAAATGTAAATGAATGATTATGCAATATGTTATTCAAATGTTTTTTTATTTTTGATGCAATTTGAAAATGATGTGAAAAATGCAAATGCAATGATTGATTATTTTAGGGTTTATGCATAATATTATTATGAGTCTAAGTGCAAAGATGCAACTAAATGAAATGAAATGATATTGCAAATAATAATGATGATACACTACATGATTAATAAAATGCACTTATGATGAATGCAAATTAATGCAATGATTAAAATGTAACTAAATGAAATGGATGATGATTAAAATGATTCTAAAATGAATGCACCTATAATGATCAAATGCAAATTGTTTTTTTTTGTCCAAGTATACTCAATCTTTATTTATGACCGTTGATCTGTTAATGAAATGATATTATTATAATGCAACTGACAATGAATTCTTATAATGCATATGAATAATGAGCTAATCTAAAATGATCTAACTAAAAATGATATTGTCATTCTTCATATGTTATCTTGTAATAGTTCTTAATTTCATCATTGAGCTTTTAAAATGTTGTAAAAAAATACAAGCAACTTGACATAATGATCCAAGATGACCTGATTATTTCTTACATGAATTTTGATATAGCAAGTTAATACAAGCAACTTGATATAATAGATCAAGTTGACCTGAGTATTGCTTGCAGAACAGACAACGATTATCTCCTTTTGTGCATGACTTGGAATGTCCTCCTTGATCTTTTGTCGATCATATCCTGAGACAAGTACATACCGTAGTAAGAGATAAACCATAGACAACAATCAAAGAAAATAATCATTCCCCATCATAGCTTCTCTAGTCATGGACATCCTTGAGTCGCATAGAGTACATGATTAGCAATAAAATCAAGATATAAACCCTGAATGTTGTATGCCATTCACATGTTCTTATGGTTATTAACTGATATAATCATCATGATGAATGATCTTTGATAATCCTTTATTACTTGTTGATTGATTCTTCAGTTTCTGAGTTTCATGATTCAGTTATTGATCAAATACCTTGATTTTCATTGCTTTGTTGCTCGTTATCTATTTCAAAACCCTAGGTGTTTTTGGTTTTCCTAAGTTTTTCAAATGTTTTGGATTTAAAAAGATTCAAAAGATCACCTTAGCAAAAGGAAATAGGATTTTTCCCCTAGCGAAAACAAAAATTTATTATGGATGTATGAATTGATCAAGATCCAAACCATGGCGAGATACAAATGCAGATTGATTGATTCTGATAAAATCTAAGATAGTGACTATGACAAGTGTGTCAAAGATTGATAATTGTTGGTAAGCTACATATTTCTTGTGAAATGGTTCAAAGAAATGGATGCAAAAGATGGAACAAATATGCTAAAATAGATGGAAGTGATAGATGCGATAGGATGGAGTCAATAGGTGCACAAAGAAATCTCATAGATGGGGGAACTTACTTTTTAGATAGTGCCTGTTTACCAGGTTTTTACCACTTAATTTTATTGCACATTTTTCTCTCTTTTCTCTTTTTTTTTAATGCTTTTTGTTAATTTTCTGCTTTTCTGATGTTTACTGATTTCTTCAGGACTTTATATGTTTTTTATTGATTTTTTCCAAGACTTTATATCTCAAGCATAGAATTTATTGAGATGGATAGAATTGATAGGTTCATCAAACCAATCACCTTCAGGGCTAGATAACTTGTATGCTCTTGATCCATCTATTGCTTGTTGATTTCTTGGATTCTCCCTTATAACTATATCTCCAATTTGAAAAAAGCGCAGCTTGACCCTATGGTTATAACTTATTGCCATTCTTTGTTGATACACTTTCAAATGATCTATTGCATTTTGGTGATGTTCCTAAATCAGTTCAAGTTCCTGGAGTCGAGAGACTCATTGTTCTTCTTCTGGTATGAGACATTTCAAGAATACTCATAGATAAGGTATCTCTACTTCTATAGGTAATATGGCTTCTAATCCATGGACCAAACAATATGGAGTTGCCCCTATTGGAGTGCAGATGCTAGTTCAGTAGGCCCAAAGAGCAGGATTTAGCTGAATGTGCCAATCTTTTCCAGCTTCATTGATTGTTTTCTTTAAAAATTTCAAGATAGTTTTATTTGATGCCTCAGCTTGACCATTTCCCTATGGATAATATGGAGTAGAAAGCCTATGTTGGATATGAAATTGTTCACATAGCTCCTTCACATCTTGATTTTTGAATGGTCTTCCATTATCAGTGATAATGGTCATAGGAACTCCATAGCGACAGATTATATAATTCAAAATGAATGATGATATTTGTTTTCCTGTCACTGTTGTTAAAGGCATTGCTTCAATCCATTTAGTAAAATATTCAGTAGCAATCAAAATAAACTTATGTCCATTGGAAGATGGGGGATTTATCTTTCTTTCCAAATCAAGACCCCATTGAGAAAATGGCCATGATCTTGTCATAGGATATAACTCTTGTGCTGGCGCATGAATGAGATTCCCATGTATTTGTCATTGTTTGCATTTCCTAGAATATGTGAATGAATCTCTCTCCATAGTAGGCCAATAGTAACCCATATGAAGAAGTTTCTTAGCCAATGTTAAACCACTTGAGTGTGTGCCACAAATACCTGCATGAACTTCATTAAGAACTTTCTTAGATTCTTCATGTTCAAGACTTCTCAACAAAGTACCATATAGACCATGCCTATATAGGATATTGACAATAATAGTATAGCAAGAGGACTGACGGATAAAATTCCTTCTCTGATTGTGGGAAAAGTCAAGAGGAAGGATATTTTCTTTTAAATACTAATAAGTTTGACCGTATAAGGATTGACTGGTTCTTGATATATGGAAAATTTGGTAGGTATGTTGGGATTGAATGGTAGGGGTTAAGATATCTCCCACGAGAAATTTGTAACGATGTTGATTCTCCTTATTTTGCAAGAGAGATGCTATTGTAGCCATTGCATCTATTGCTTTATTCTCATTTCTTGGAATCTAGGTGAATGATATTTCTTTAAAGTGTTATTTAAACTCCTCTACCAGCTATTTGTATGGCATGAGCTTATCATCCTTAGTTTGATATTCATCATTTATTTGGTTGATGATAAGTTGTGAATCACCATAGACATTTAGTTCTTTGACATTCCATTCAATGGCCATCTTGAGCCCAATAGCCAATGCTTCATATTCTACAGTATTATTGGTACATGGAAAGCACAATCTATATAATTTTGGAATTGTGTGTCCCTGAGGTGTGATGAAAATGATTCCTGCACCTGATCCATATTGTGTATAAGAACCATCAAAGTACAATTCCCAAAAGTTTGTACTTACTATTAAAATATTTGCATCAGGAAATTAGATGTGCAAAGGCATGTCATTTTGTAAAGGTGCATCTGCCAATTGATCAGCAATGACCTATCCCTTGATAGCTTTTTGGTCAACATACTCTATATCAAATTCACTCAGTATCATAACCCATTTGGTTGTTCTTCCTATCAAGGTTGACTTTCTCAACAAATATTTGAGGGGATCTATCTTTGCTATTAGTTTTACAGAATGAATCAACATATAATGTCACAGCTTCTGAGTTTCAAATACAACTGCTAGACATGTCTTTTCTATTGAGGAATAATTTAATTCATAGACAACAAGCGTTCTCCTGATATAATACATTGCTCTTTTTTTTCCTTCTTCATCATGTTGAGCTAGGAGATCTCCTAATGATACATTTATTGCTGAGATATAGAGCAACAATGGTTTCTGTTTGGTTGGTGATACCAGTACTAGAGGACTCATAAGATATTCTTTTATTTGCAAAAAAGCTTCTTCACATTTTAGGTCCCATTTGAATAGAATATTTTTATGTAGAAGATGGGTGAATGGAAGACATCTATCTGCTAACTGAGAGACAAATCTCTTGATTGATTTCCATCTTCCTTGTAAAGATCTCAATTGACTTATGTTCCTAGGTGACTCCATCTCCATGATGGCTTTGACCTTTTCAGGATCTACTTCAATTCCACGAGCTGATATAATGTACCCAAAGAGATTTCCAGAGGTTACCCCAAATGCACATTTCTTTGGACTTAATCTCAATTGATATCTTTCCAACCTGTCAAAAATCTTTCTTAAGATGTTCAAATGTTCTTGTCTTGTATGATATTTTGCAAGTATATCATCGACATAATATTCCATAAATGTATGCATCATATCATGGAAAATTATTTTCATAGCATTTTGATAAGTTGCTCCTGCATTCTTAAGCCCAAATGGCATAACATTCTAGCAATAAGTTCCCCATGCACAGGTGAAAGCTATCTTTTCTTGATCTTTAGGTGCAATTCTTATTTGATTATATCTTGAGAAGTCATCCATTAATGAAAACATATCATGCCATGCTGATAAGTCTACAATTATATCAATGTTTGGTAGTGGGAAATCATCTTTTGGACATGCTTTATTCAGATCTCTAAAATCTCTATAAAATCTTATGCTGTTATCTGGTTTTGACACTGGTACAATACTTGAAACCCATTCTGGATAAGCAACGGGTCTTATAAAACTCACTTCTAATAGTTTCTTCAGCTCAGTTTTTACAAGAAGAGCAATGTGTGGATGCATCTTTCTTAGCTTCTGCTTAACTAGTTTTTCTTATAAATCTACATTAAGATGATGCATGATAAGATCTGGATTAAGTCCTAGCATATCTACGTAGGACCAAGAAAAATTTATTTGTCTTTTCTTAAAGAATTCCATGTATTCTTTCCTCTAATCTTCTGATAATGAGGTAGCATAATGAATTATTTTAGGATCCTTTAATGTACCAATGTTTACTTCTTATGTTGGTTCTATCAGGATAGCAGATCTCTCCTAAAAATATGCAAGAAGAATATCAAACTTTCCATCTTTTGGTGCCTTAAAGAGTTTTTCACCATCAGATACATCATTTATTTTCCCTTTTGATTGATCTAGTGTTTCCATGAAATGGTTTTCAATAGTAGGTCTCTTTCCTTGTTTTATTTCTCTTTTGTGAATGGAAAGTTTGGTATTCTCCTGACTATGAGAAACATTACTTGATTCTACAATGGAAGATATCTTAGGTGTGATGGGTTCAACAACATTAAGGTACACGGATAAGTTGTGATCATTGGAAAAGACATTTAGTTCAGGGTTTTCTAAATTATCCCAATCAATTAGTTCAAGATGAAGAAGGGGTAAATCATATTCACTGTCATCATTAGGTGCTTCAAATTTCATGACATAATGATCATAATTTGGCATAGAGTAGGTACTGTCATAGATTAAATGTTTTTGAGAATTGTCTTTCCCAAGTGTCTCCCAATTAGTTCTAATAAAATTAGTAATAGTATTTTGTAGTTCACACTCAAGTGGTTCTTCAACTGACATTTGTCCCTTAAATGAATAGATTATATTAACACAGACGTATTTAATACTACAAATTCCTTCTTGATTGATCTCATTTGCATTTTGGCGTTGACATACTTGTGTACATGATAAAGAGGATTCTTTTGCTAGAGGTTGTCTCCTTTCAAAGTCAGTTTCTTTTAGACTAATAGTCAATCCGACTTGACTATCTCTTAATTCTTCTATGGTTCTGCCACATCTGGATACATCTTGTTCCTCTTTTTATGAAAATCTTATATTTCTAGACGCTTGATCTATCCTTGTTTGTACTTCTTGTAGTATTACTTCTTTGTCTTTTTCATTCCCTTTCATTTCTGCATACTCCTCTTTTCTCTAAATTTAGATTTTTTCTTGCCTTCTTTCTAACTCCATCTTTTGTTTTGTAATAGACAAGTCTTCCTTTGTGATAGTTGCTTGGTGTTCATTGCTTTCCTTACTTGATGTAGTAGATAAGATATCTGGACCCCATTCATACTCATTTGAATCTGTCTCTAAATCATGATCTAGGACTACTCCACTATACCATACAAGAATGTTGTATGGTGCAAAAGGTTCTCTAATTTCTACCATCTCTATTTTCACTGGTTCTAGAATATCTTGTTCAGATTTTGCATTTTTTTGTGTTTCTGGAACTTGTTGACAAGATTATTCTTTACCCTTGATGGTAATCTCCTCATCTTACTTTTCATGTTCTTTTTGCTTCTTTTGTTTATTGGTTACTATTTTTTTCGCTTGATGTAGCTTTCCTTGCCAATTTTTCTTCTTCAGAGATTGATTTCTTTCTCCACTTTTATTGTTGATGATTATGTTGCTTTTGATTGGATTTTAGATATCCAAGCCTGGATTTATCTTCTTTGGATTACGAGTGTGGACAAATAGGTTCTGAAATACCTTGATGTCGCTTACCAATTGGTCCTTTTCCTTCATATCCCATGTTTTGCATGATTTCACAACCTTTTCCATATTGTTTAATGGGAATATTGACTTCTATTGTTGCTGCTATAGTTTTATCTACATCCTTGTACAACCAACCAAGAATGTCTTTGTCGTCATTTTCTTCTTCAAGAGTTACAGTGCTAACAAATGTTCCTTTAAACATATGTTTTGGTCTTTCTAATGTCTTTGATTGAATATATGTAGGCTTTCCATATGACTTAGGGGAAAGTGGAAAATTATGTAGAGAATATTTTTCCATTCCTTCATCATTTAATTTGAGATTTTCCTCAAAGGTTTCTCATAACTTTTCTTGAATTTCTTTGGTAGGATATACTGATTCTCTGTTATGTGGAACTCTTGTATCTTGTGTTGGCTTCAAATTATTGTAATATTGAGTAGAATCTGCATTTATAGTGATCGTTTGTCTTTCATGAGGAAATTTTACACATTGATGATATGTACAAGGACCTACTTGCATTTTGTGAATCCATGGTCTTCCTAGAAGAATGTTGTAAGAGAGGTTCAAATCTAAAACTTGACACAATGTATTCCTTTCCATAGGTCCTATTTTGATTGGTAACACAACAGTTCCTTTAGAAGAATGTTCTGCTTCATCATAAGCCTTGATGGTTATTTTCTTTTTCGGGTCCACTATATTTTCTGAATATCCCAAAGCTTTTATCACTTAATGCACAAATCTTTAAGCCATCTCCTTCATCTATGAGTACACGTTTGACATGAGTTTTATTAATGGTGACTTTAACATGTAAGGGAGCATTGTGAGGATGTTGTAAGGATGCATCATCATTTTCAGAAAATGATAAGCAATGAGGGGCTATAAGGTGTCCTAGCATGTTTTGAAACTAATCTATATCCAAATCTTTTGAAATTGTTGTTTCCACTAAAACTTTCTCCAAAATTTCCTTATGCATAGGTGAAACCTTAAGAAGTTCCAGAATTGATATTTGAGTAGGTATTCTTTGTAATTTCTCTACTAAATTGTATTTTTGTGAAGTGGATGTTGGGTCTTTTGTTACACTTGGAAAGGTAACCTTTTCTTTGCTTCTCGTAATAACATTAATTGGCTCTGAAGATGGATTATCTTTAACAATGATAACATTTACCACATCATCATATGCATAAGTGTAATTCACTTTGGCTTTTCCTTTTTCATCTTTTAATTGGGATGGTTCACCTTTGTCATAATTCGGAAGTGGAGTTTTGAAAGCTAGGTGTGATTCATTTGTCTTATGGCTATCCACTGTGATGGTTCCATTATCGATTAGATCTTGGATAAGGTGTTTCAATCTCTGACAATTATTTGTTTGGTGTCCTTTATTCCGATGGTAATTGCAAAAATGATTGTCATTCCACCAATTTGGCTTGACTGATGGTTCATAACTTCTTGCTTCTGGTAAAACAATCAATTTGTTAGCAAGTAGAGTTTTTAGAGCTGATTACAATGGTTCTCCAATGTTTGTGAATTTCCTTCGAGGATTGGAGAAGGACTTGGTTTTATTATTTTCTGGATTGTTATTGCTTGGGATTGACTTGATAGATTAAAAATTGGTTGTTATTGTTTTGTGGCACTATTATCGTCATTTCCTCCATTGTTGACATTCCTATTCTTTGACCAGAACTTGGGTTTGTCATTGTTGTTGTTGTAGGAATTATTGTAAAGTTTAAGCTCTCTTTTTTTTACCATCTCATTCTCTATTTTCAGACCA
The DNA here is from genome assembly GCF_030272615.1 of Cryptomeria japonica. Taxonomy (NCBI): domain Eukaryota; kingdom Viridiplantae; phylum Streptophyta; class Pinopsida; order Cupressales; family Cupressaceae; genus Cryptomeria; species Cryptomeria japonica. The sequence continues at coordinate 740,388,136 of NC_081411.1, read as the reverse complement.
TTCTCGATCATTTTGGCAAAGGAGGGAGGACATTGCATTAATCTTAGTCGATAACTCATTCCACCGATAAGATTATCAATGAATATGTCCATTTTTTATTGATCAGGTACATCTCAGGGATACCTATTAAACACGCAATTCCATCATTGTAAGAAGATCATAAAAGATTCACCATTATTTTGTTTAACATTGCATAGATCCAGCATTGTTATCTCATTCCTTATATTGTAGGAGTATTGTGAAATAAATCTATTCACAAGTTCTTCAAAAGATTTGATTCCGGATGGTAATCTTGAAAACCACTCCATTGATTGTCCATTTAAACTCTTGGGAAAAAGATACATAAGGTAAGTTTCATCGTGGGCAAATTACATGCTCATAGTACAAAACTCCCTAATGTGATCTTGAGGATTGGATTTTCCATCATATTTGTCATATTTAGGAATTTCGCAATGTTGTGGAAATGGTACCATATTCAAATTTTTATCTAAAGGATATGGGCATATATCTTCCAATGAATACTTCTTGGATCTTGTTCCATTTTGAATTTCTTGTATCTGTTGTTGTAGAGTTTGCATTTGTTGAGTAAGGTTTAACAATGGATTATCCACATAGTTTCTCCTTATTTCTTCATAAGTTCTTTTATCACTACACTCTTTTCTTGTGTCATCCCTTTGTTTTCTTGTTTCTTCATGACTTTATTTGTTCATACCTTTGTTATTTGAATCATTTGTGTTTTGGGTGTTACTTGCCTCCGCATCTTGTTTCAAGCTTCCTATGTTAAAGTCTTATGGTAATTTAGCTCCAGATTTTGCCAACATCAATAGATATTTCTCTTTTTGCTTTGCCAACAATTTTTACATTAGCCTATCAAATTTGAAATCTTGCTCAAGGTCTCTAATGGTTCTACTGATTGCTTCTTTGTCAACAGCGGTATACCCAAAAGTTTGGAATGTAGGATTATCTTCTTCCTCCATTTGTTGTTTTCTCAATTGTTCGTATTGATCTCTAGTCCAAACTGGCATGTGATTATTTCAATTTTTTTGAAATTTCCAAAAAACAAAGTCAATAGGTGATTATTGGTTTAGGAATATATGCTTTGTTGATTTTACCGCTATTATTTGTTCATTGTGATAAAGCATCTCTTTGTTGAGAAGCACATCCTTGCAAAATTTCTTCATCAAACTTTGTACCGCAGCCATGTAAGTAGTGACGAAAATGGTGTAGGAATGTCCTATGTTTTAATAAGATCTTGCGATTGATATACAAGAATATTATTCTTTTCTGAGTAGCTTTATAATTGGGTTTTCTTTTCTTAAGGTGATACTTAAAAGTCATATAAGCCTTTGATAGTTTACAAGTTTGTTTGATTCCAATGTTGGTGCAATTCTGATTTTGATATAACCTAGGTTCAAAATAGGAAAGGTATATCCAAGATTATGAACATAGTATAGATTGATCAAGCTTCATGATAGAGGATTTGATTATCCTGATGAGAGACTTGATAATGATGTTGATTTTTTTGCACTTGAGATGTTTGAATCAATAGCTTGTTGAATGTTTATGCTTATAGAAACCTTTTGGGAATAGCCTATTGGATTAGTGACCCAATTGTTGAGCTAGTTTGAAAATACGTGATGCTTTAGAGACAAATCTACTCAAGAAGTATTTTGATCCTAATGTTTTGACACTTTAGTTTGATCTAGTGTTCAAATGTTAGAGAGATTTTGTATTACCCTTTTGATCAATTTTTTCAGCAATTTGTTGGATTTTTGCTCACACGTAGATGATAATTTTCTTCAATTTTTGACCATTTGGAACATGTAACAGACATAGAAGACACAATGTTTAATAAACAAAATTCACAAGCAAGTACAAATCTTATGGCAGGTTGAGACAATAGTTGTTGAATCTCACATGGGGTTTCCCCCGAGGCTACGCTATTCAAAGCAGATATTTAGATGCTTGACCCCACTGGCTCCACCCTTGGCACTCACTTCTCTAGGGCAGCCAAGCACTAGTTTCCATGAAAACTCCCCATGGAAAACTTCATATCTCTACTAAGAACTGTATGTGTGTGAGTTGCTTCAGAGGTCCAACCTCCTATGCCAACAACTAGAAGGATTTTGGCAACTAGTACAAGTGGTTTTTAGTAAAGGCTTTCGGTCATGTGGCCATACATGCGACACTTTCAGCTCTATAAATACAGAAGGTTCCCAACCTATATAGGTTATGATCCATAGGGTTTATGGGGAAACATAGTGTCAGTATGAACTTTTCAGCACATGTTGTTTGTGACTTTCGTCACAAACATGATTTATTTAGAGTGGATTGGAAGGACTTGGTATTAGCTTGCTTCCACTTTAGGTCGTTCCCCTCTCACTGGAACCTTCAAGGAAACTTGGGAAGGAAGACCATCTAAAGGATTCAATTTGCTTGAAAGTAAAGAAATCATAAAAGAGTGGGTTTGGCTTTTTGATCACCCAATTAAGGGGAGAGCATATACCTACCACTTTCGAGACATGGAATATAAGTGTTTTTTTTTTAACTATCCATAGCAATGTGATCTATCTTCTATTTTGAGATGTTGCTCCAACAAGCATGGTGTTTATTTTAGCCTTTTTAAAGTCTATGTGCAACTATTTTAGAGAAGTTACTCAAAATGCAAGTTGCATGTTGTCAATTTATCCCCTTAGTTAGACTACATGAGCAAGACATGATATATTACTTCCCAAAATAAGGCTTTTAATTAACTAGGTGAGGAAATGCATAAAATTTGTCTTAAACACAATCCTACACATGCATGTTAGTAGTTTGAAAAATTTAAGTTCTTGGACATTCAGACCTGCAAGAAAATTTTGTTAGTTGCAAACAAAAGCGCTATTCTAACACTTGCACTATACTTCACCTCAAAAGTGCTAATCTGCAGAGCAAAAGTGCTAACCTGCACTACAAAAGCACTGCTCTATGGACTCAAAAGTGTGATTTCTTTAACAAGTGCGCTAACCTAGAGGACAAAAGCATTAACCTATAATGCAAATGCGTAGATTTTCAGACAAAAGCGCTAACCTACATGGCATATGTGTTAACCTGCAATGCAAATGCATTAACTTGAGATGCAAATGCACTAACCTAAGGTGCAAATGTGCTAACCTATTGAATAAACGCATTGTTATAATTCACACATGCGTGAATTTGCATTACAAATGCATTAATTTTACTTTTTGTGAGATTTTTAAAGTTATATGCGAGGTCCATGAGCCCCACGGTGGGCGCCAAAATGTGTCAACTTGAATTTCATCTCAGAATGCTACCTGTAACAAGTTAGTTTCACAAAATACCAATGGAAATACCACAGGAAATCCAAACTCAACCAATGAAACTACATGAAATACATATGAAATAAAAATACTAATATTACCTTCATGGATTATGTCTCATTGTGTCCTAACTCTACTGTTCTTGGTTGCAAATGGTGTGCTCTCAGACAAGCACTGATAGCTTCCAAGATGACATATGAAGAATGGACTGATAACTGATAGTTCACAAATGCTATGATATGTAATACTACATGATTATGCTAAAATGATTATGCTAAAATGTTAATTGCTATTTGCTTCAAGATTAAAACTCACAGATGCATAATTTTTACAAATGATTTGACTTACAAATTCACTTGAAGTCTAACTCTCTCTCAACTTAAGCTCTTGATTTTATAGACCTTGAGAGGATAAGATGATGTGGCTTAGATCAATGGTCATGATCAAATCTACAAATTTGGATGGTTGTGAGCAAAGGTGAAGGTTGAGAGAAAGGGGGGAGGAGAAGACAAGTGTCACTCATCTCACCTTGACTGGGTTGTTGGCTGAGGGAATCTAGGGATGGTTCGAGAAGATTTAGGCAGGAGAGAACAAGTGGACTCAAGTCCTTCCTAAGATGTAGCAGGGTGTTGGAGAGAATATAAAAGGAGGTTATGAAATATGTGTACTTACACAATATTCATTAAGTTTGGAGGTTGAAGATAAATGATGAATTAATATTTAAGAAATATTAATTTCATTAGCCACATGATGGATGAGTTGGCAAAGAAAAGATAAAGTGGAGATGGAAGGTGAGTTGCATAAGAAAGATTAAATAATTTAAGAAATTATTTAATATTTGAGACTATATGATAGGAGAATAACCATTAAATATTAGATATGTAATTGTTTGGGGGAGATAATTAAATATTAGATATTTAATTATTTAGAGGAATAGTATAGATGAATTAATTAATAAAATATTTCAATTAAATTAATTAATATAAAGACACGAAAAATGAATTAAATTATTTAATCTTTTCAAATTAACTATTTAATAGAAGAATAACTATTAAATAAATATATAATATTTATTTAATTGCTCATAGCCATTTTTATGTGTATAAAGATGGCAACACTAGAAGGAAAAACATCTAAGTACCAAAGCAAAATGTCAAAAACCAAAAACCAACAATCTCCAAAATAGACCAATACCAGAAATCAAAATCAAAATCAAAATACAGAGAGTATATATCTCTCCCTCAATGAATAATCTCCAAATTAATAATGTTTTTCCATAGATATCTCTCCCCCTTTGACATCAAATGCCAAAGAAATTAAGAATAAATACCAGAACATACAACTAACTACTCCCCTTGAGAAGTAGCTCTCCTCCATCAAAGTTGGGAAAAAGATTTCTTTGTTAGTTTCTGTTAGTTTGATGCCAATCTCCAATCTTCTAAGTCTCTGTCGGTGAGGGTATTACCCCAAGCTGCTCTGTGAGATATTCAAAGGTTTCCTTAGGCAAAGGCTTTGTAAAGATATCTGCAATCTACTCTTTAGTATTCACATAAACCAATCTTACTTCTTTTGCTTCAATATTCTCTTTCAGAAAATTATAGGTTGTTTTCATTTTACCTTTATGTTCTTCAACATTTGTTTAATCTATAATACCTAAGTATAATTAGTTGTTGTGGCAACATATTCTGATTCTGCTGTTGATAATGATGTACAACTCTGCTTCTTGCTTATCCATGAAATCAATCTGCTACCAAGAAAGAATGCTCTGCCAATGGTACTCTTTCTATCATCTACATCTCCTGCCCAATTTGCATCAATGTATGCACATAAATCAAAATTTTCATCTTTAAGGTACCATAAACCAAGATTTGTTGTGCCTTGTAGATACCAGAAAATCCTTTTTTACTGTTGATTCCTGATTTTCTTTAGGATTACTCTGAAATCTTGAAACAATACATATTGCATTCATTATATCAGGTCTTGTTTGTGTCACATTTAGTAAACCTCTAATCATATATGTGTATCTTGTCGAATTAACAAGAGCTGAATCATCCTTCAATGTCAATTTATCAGTTGTAGTCATAGGAGTACTTACCAGTTTAGAGTTTTCCATACCAAATTTCTTCAGTAGTTCCTTCAAGTATTTTTTTTGATCTATGAATACACCTTTATCAGTCTGTGAAATCTGCAATCCTAAAAAGAATTTTATCTCTCCAATCATAGACATTTCAAATTCTTCCTGCATTTTGTTAGCAAATTCCTTATAGAATCCATCTTCTCCTCCAAAAATGATATCATCAACAAAAACTTCAATAACCAAGATGTCATCTTTAGTCACTTTGTAATATAAGTTGCTATCAGTATTACCTTTAGTGTAGCCAAGCTTCAAAAGATATTTGTCCAATCTAGCATACCAAGCTCTAGGAGCTTGCTTCAATCCATACAAAGCTTTCCTTAATTTGCAAACCATATCTTTATCATTTGTCAATGAAAATCCATCAGGTTGTTCAATGTAAACTTCCTCTTCAAGATCACCATTCAGAAATGCACATTTTACATCCATCTTATATACTTTATAGCTCTTATGAGCTGCAAATGCAAGAAATAATCTAACTCCCTCAATTCTAGCTATCGGTGCAAAGGTTTCATTATAATAAATTCCCTCCTTCTGTGAATAACCTTTACAAACTAATCTTGCTTTGTTCCTGATTACCTCACCATCTTCATTAAGTTTTTTTATGAATGCCCATTTAGTTCCTATTACATTATTGTCTTTAGGTCAGGGAACTAATGTCCATGTATTGTTCTTTTCAATTTGTTCTAATCCATCTTCCATTTCTTTTATCCAATGTTCATCTTGACATACTTCAATAACAGATGTTGGTTCAATTTGAAAAATTAAGCATACCTCTTCATTTGTCAGTCTTCCTCTAGTCATAACACCTTGATACTTGTTCCCAATTAGTTTATTTTCTGAGTGATTTACTCTTACATACTTGGGTTTATTCACATGTTGTTGTTCTTCAATCACTATGGAATTCTCTGATGATGCCGGTGTGACTAGATCCACATTCTATACCGGTGCAATTTGTATTGGTTCATTTATGATCATCTCAACTTCTTGTTTAGAATCTACAGACCTTGAATTTCCTCTAGAGTGTTCATGTATCTTCACATTAGCACTTTCAATGATCTTCTACAATCTTTTATTAAAACATCTATATGCCTTTCTCTTAGATGAATAATCAAGAAATATTCCTTCATCACTTCTAGGATCAAATTTACTAACATACTCATCTCTCCTAATATACCATTTGCTTCCAAATATTTTGAAGTATTTAAGAGTAGGAGTATTACCAAACCATATTTCATAAGGGGTCTTACCGATTTCACCTTTGATGTGAACTTTGTTGAAAGTGTAAACTATTGTATTCACTACTTCTCTCCAGTACACATGAGGTAGATTTTCTTCCAATATCATGCTTCTAGTTGCTTCTAGGATAGTTATGTTCTTCCTTTCCACAATTCCATTATGTTGAGGTGTCTGGCATGTTGATAGTTGTCTTTTGATTCCATTCACTTCATAAAATGTATTAAATTCCTTAGATGTAAATTCTCCTCCTTGATCAGATCTCAAACATTTGATTTTCTTACCGATTTCATTATCTACCATTGCCTTATATAACTTGAAATTTCCAAAACCTTCTGATTTCTCCCTGAGAAAAGTAACCCAACACATTCTAGAATAATAATCAATAATTAGCATAAAATATATATCTCCCTATAGCCTTCTTGTTCTTGCCGGACCACACAAGTCAGTACGAATTAAATCAAGAACATTATTGGATTTCTCAATAAAACTCTTAAAAGTTGTGATAGCTTGCTTTCCCATTTGACATTCCTTACATACTAGATTATGAGGTTTCACAATCTTAGGTAAATCCCTTACTGCCTTAGTTGAACTGATCTTTACAATGCACTCAAAATTTACATGACAGAGTCTCTTATGCCATAACCAACTTTCATCAATATGTGCAATCAAACATGTCTTATCATTGTTGTTCAAATGAAATATATTACTTTTATTCTGATTAGCGGTTGCAATCTCCAATCCAATTCTATTTTTTATTTTGCATTTTCCATCCTTGAACTATAACTAAAATCCCTTTTCAACTAATTGACCAACACTCAAAAGATTATGTTTCAAACCTTCAACATAATAGACATTGTCAGTATTGTGCTTACCATCCAAAGATATAGTGCCTTTTCCTTTGATTAAACAAGCTTTATCATCGCCAAATCTTACTAGACCTCCATTATATTCCTGAAAAGATAAGAATTTACTTTTATCACCAGTCATATGATGTGAACATCTAGTATCAATTATCCATTCATCTTTTTCTTCAATTTTAGCTATCAGGGCCTGCTCTACTGGTGGAACAGTAGGTGTCGGTTCATCTTCTTTTATTGCAAGAAATGCCCATCCATTGTCTGCTAGTTCTTCATTAGAATCATTTGTAACTCCTTCATCAGCATAGTAACAATATTTATCTGTGTTCTTCTTGAATCTGTATCTCTGATATTCAGGGTTAGGCTTATATGTTCTTTTAGCTTCCTCTCTCAATCTTGCATGTCTATTAGGACATCTAGATTCTATATGACCAACTTTATTGCAATTAAAACATTTAAACAATGCTTTACCTTCATACTTACTTCCAATTGGACCTTTAGGCATTTTTCTTGCAAACAGTGCTTCAAGTTCTTCCAGTTCTTCATTTTCCCTTCTGATATCTTCAAGTTCTTTTGCACATAGTCCTTTCTAATCATATTTGTCAGATGATGATGATGATGCAGATGATGATGCTTTGAAGGTTAAATCTATCTTAATTGTAGCAATGGGACTAAATTCCTCAAGCTCAAATGCTGAAAGTTTTCCAACCAAGGTATCTCTAGATACTGATGTATTAGGCATTGTTCTCAACTCATTAATAGCAGTTACTTTCATTTTGTATGCTGGTGGAAAAGGTCTTAAAACTTTAGAAATAATTTTATATTTACTTAAGGATCCTCCACAACATTGTATTCCTAAAACAATTTCATTATTTCCATAAAAGAATAAATTCCTTCATTTTCTTCCATTTTTAAATTTTCATACCTAACCCGATAACATTGTAGTTTTGCAATTTTGATAGTGGTATCCCCTTCATTCAATGTTTCCAATTTATCCCAAATATCTTTAGCAGTAGATCGGTCTGATAATCCCATGATTTTCTGATCTAATAATGTGCTCAAAAGTGATTCTCTTGCTTTGCAATCATTCTCTTGATCTTTGCCCAATGTTGGTGGATTAGGTTGATTTGGAGTAGGACCAGCATAGCCATTCTTTGTAACTTCCCATATGTCTCTTCCAATTCAATCCAGATGTGTCTCCATTCTCATCTTCCATATACCATAGTTAGTTCCATCAAGTTTAGGACTGTCCTTCTTGAAAATGTTTGTTGCCATAGGGTCTCCTCGAGCTGTTAGGCTTCTGCAAAAAAAGGACTTCGCTCTAATACCAATTGTTAGGAACCATAAGGACAGCTGAGAGAGGGAGGTGAATTAGTTGTCAATGAATTTCAACCCAATTTGAACTTAATCAAACTTAATACTTAATACCGGTAAACCAAACTTAATGTCAGTTAACAGATTATTAGTTAATATCAATACCGATGAAACTTAATGCATGAAACAAAAAGAGAAACAACATCCACAACACATAAGACAAATATTTTTGACGTGGAAACCCTTTAAGGGGAAAAACCATGATGGGAAACCTTACCCACAATCAGATGATACTACTGCAGATAGTATGTGTGTACAAATAGGGTTTGCACAAGCAGAAAGGCCAACCGCCTAGAGAACACTACTCAAATGGGAGTTGCAATGACTACAGTAGGATTGTTAGATCCTAGAATAATGTACTACTCAAAATAGCATCTCTAATGTTCGATTCAGTACCAATTAAGTTCTAATAAACACTTTCAAACCTTCCTTGAACCTTCTCTATGGTATGCTCATATGATCTTCAATATTCACACATACCATGTTACAATATCATGCCATAACCATATCATATCACTCATCTCACAAATGAGATCTTACATACATACAAAACCTAAGACCAAATGTGTAGGTCAGCTCACTAAGAATATTACAATTAAATCAATTAAAAATAAGACACGATGAGATGCATCATGTAAGCTCAATACATTTACAACAATATCCAATCAATAAATCATCTCCATAACATGTCGTGCTGATCTGGAATAGATAATGCATATCAGTCCATAACCTAGACCAATTTGTCGGTAACAAAAAATATGTTGACCTGATTAGACCAATAACCAAAATACCAAAACGAAGTATCCAAACCATGCCATTGACATAATCAAGTGATTTCCATATGATAACAAGTCATCATCAGTGCCGATGAACCATATAACCTGTTGGTGAGCATATACCGGTGATTGTGCATAAGTCACTGACCTTTCCGGTGAACACAATGTGTCGGTTCAACAGTAAACCAATATAACCATAGTGCCAAATCATTAATGTAGATCTCCAAAAGAATAAGTGTTGACATCAATGACAAAACTAATGCAACACATCCATAATACCAACATTTCCTTTATTCGTTGCACATCCGGATTCATACCAATAGAGTTAACTAAGATAGATATAACATGAAAAGAATAAGCATACAACAAAGTACATAATGAACACCAGATATGATGTGGGAAACCCAAGAAGGGGAAAACCACAAAGAATGTTATTTCTCAATGTAAAACACTAGTTAAGGTGATTTTTACAAAGGGTAGCTCATTGCCAGAATGCTCACTTCCCAAGAGAAAAAGAAAGAAAGAAATAATCCACCACTAAAACACAATCTGCAAAAGCGGACTACATCCGGTGCCTCAACACAAACACACTCTCACATATCACCAGCACTCAGATCTTTCCTTTCCAATCTTGCATATCTTCAAAACAATGCAACACTTTTTCTATATCTAACTCATCTAGATCATTATCATATATATATAATATCTCTAGGAAGCATAATCTTCTTGTTGATAATATGGAGGAATTGATTCTGTGTTGTATTGATGTTTTATCATTGATGTCCACACTAGCTATTTTGGTTGGTTACTGGCAGAAAGGTTGTGGTTACCGGTAGAAGATCTTGTGTTACTGGTAAGGGTTTAAGGTTTAAATGGTAGAGCTTTTATTGAGAATCTTTGACAAAATGGTAAGTGGTGTTGGTTCGGCTTCTAGATGGAATTAAGGATGTAGAAGGTGATCCTTGATCGTGCCTTGACTGATTAGAGGCATTATTTTGGTATGGTGGACCTAGATTAGGTCCAGTACCTATCTAGGTTATGGACCGGTATCATGTTAACGTGTTCTCTACACTTTATCGGGATGTTCTATGGATTGGTTAATGTTGTTTTGGTCTTAAGCCAACATGGCATATCATTTTAATATGGATGTATGTATTGATCTTAATATAATATCTTTTAGGTGGCTGACCTAATTGGTTTAGGCTTTAGGGTTTGTATAAATGGATGTAAGATCTCATTGTAGATCGTGAGTCATGATCGTGGAATGATATATCATATGTGAAGGAGATTTGGTCGGTCATAGGTGACCGAATTGGATTTAAGTAAGAGGTCAAAAGCCTCCAGTATTGAGCTTAATCAAGACTATAATCAGGCATGGTAGATGCTATCTCTGGCAGTTCATTCTTTTGGATTGTTGTCCAATTATCTTGAGGTGATTATAACTTCTTTGTAGTCAGTGAGACTCATTTGTAATGAGAAGTATGCTCTAGGCAGTGTGCCTTCCTGCATGTGTAGGCCCCTCATTGTATCACATACTTTCTGTAGAAGTATCATCTGACTATGGGTAGGCTTCCCACCATGGTTTTTCCCTTTACTAGGTTTTCCATGTACAAGTCATTATGTTATGTGGTATGGATGCATTGTGTTATTTCTTTGTTTCATTCTTAAGTTTTATTTCTTACCGGTACCTATTTCTACTATTCTGATATTCAATGTTTATGTGCTCCAGTTAAAGGTTATAAAGTGGTTTGATTAATATAATCTGTTGACAATTGATTCACCCCCCCCCTCTTAGTTGTCCACTAGTTATCCTAACAATTGGTATCAGAGCTTTGGTCCTCTTTTGCAAAATCTTAACTGCTTGAGGTAGATCATATGGTAGCTAATACTTCTAATCCACCGACAACTATTTTTAGAAGAGAAATCCCTAAGCTTGATGGAACAAATTATGGGATATGGAAAATTCAAATGGAGACTCATCTTAGATGTCTTGGCAAGGATATTTGGGAGATCACTAAGAAAGGATATACACCTTATGATCCAACATTTGGCAATCCTTCTCCTACAGACCTAGACAAGAATATTGAAAATGATTACAGAGCTAGAGAAGCCCTCTTGTGTGCACTCACTGATCAAAAAATCATGGGATTGACTGATAAATCATCTGCAAAGGTTATGTGGGATAAATTGGAAACTCTAAATGAAGGTGATCCTACTGTCAAAATTGCTAAACTTGATGGTTACCGGGTAAGATATGAGAACTTGAAGATGGAAGATAATGAAAGAATTGCTACATTATGGAAAGAGTAAATGAGATTGTCATGGGAATTCAATGTTGTGGAGGATCTCTGAGTGAAGATGAAATAGTTTCCAAGTTATTGAGAGCCCTTCCACCAGCTTACAAGATGAAAGCAACTACAATTAATGAATTGAGAACAATGGCAAACACTCCAGTTAATAGAAACATTCTGATTGGGAAATTATCTTCTTTTGAGCTTGAAGGATTTGGACCTTCTGGAGCTACAAAGTCTAAACCTTCTTTTCATGCATCATCATCTACTGGAAAAAGTGATTGGAAAGCCTTATATACAAAAGAATTGGAAGATGTGAGGAAAGAGGATGAAGAATTTGAGCAACTTGAAGCCTTATTTGCTAGAAGAGTACCTAAAGGACTGACAGGAAGTAAGAATGAAGGAAAAGCACCTTTTAAATGTTTTGCATGTAATAAGATTGGTCATTTTGCATCTAGATGTCCTAAAAGGAATGCAATATTTGAAGAAAGAGTTAAGAAATCATTTAAGCCTAATCATTTTTAGGTATCTAAAAGGTATGGTTGACTATGGATTATGGTATCCATATGGAGGAAATTTTGATTTGAAAGTGTACACAGATGCTAATTGGGTAGGAAATGTTGATGACCAGAAAAGTACTACCAGTGGAGCATTCTTTCTAGGAGGAAGGATAGTTTCATGGAGTAGCAAGAAGCAAAGTTGTACTTCACAATCTACTACTGAACGTGAGTATGTTGCAGCTTATATGAATTGCACACAAGCTATTTGGATGAGGCACATTTTGGAAGGTTTTAAGATGAAGATCTCAGAACCTATAAAGATTTTATGTGATAATACAAGTTCCATAAATGTTTTTAAGAATCCTATTTTGCATGCTCGCACCAAGCACATTGAATTGAAGTATCACTTTTTGAGGGGAAAAGTTCAAAGTAAAGATGTTATCTTAGAGCATGTTTCTACCATGGAGAAGCTTGCAGATATCTTTACCAAACCTCTACCTAAGACGGCATTTGAGTGTCTTAGAAGACAACTAGGGGTTGTACCCCTTCATGAAGTTAGTTGAGCATGATGTTGATTACATCAGTCCCTGAATCACTTACAAAATTTTACATGGATTGATGAAGAAGTGGATGTATTCCAAAGGGGGGCATCAAGTTTGGAATTACATGTTTTACTTTCAATTTGGCATTGTTATCAAAGGGGGAGAAAATTTATGTGATTAGGAGGAGAATTATGTGATTGGCAAGGGGAAACCAATGACAGGTTGAAGACAGACAAAGCATGGTGAATACTTGGTAATGTAAACCAGGATTCCTATTCACCAATCCACAACAACAATCAGAGGCATTGATATCTGTATTGCCATCAATGCCAAATGGGGAGATTGTTAGAATTTTTATGGAGATTGCATTAATGATATGTTATGTTGTCATTGATGTCAATTGAACTAGTGATGGTATTTATGATATTGCTGATATTATTGTTATTATTGATATTGTCTTCTAACCAATAGGAAGAGCTTTGAGGAATATGTTGTAAACCGGTATGTTAGTTTGTGAGTTAAACCAGTAAACTGGTGTATAAGGTTAAAACCCTTTCTATGCATTGTAATTGGTAAACCCTACCAGTTGTTTTTGTTAAACCCTAACTTATCAAGATTTGTTGAAATGAGATCTAATTATGAGTGGTAATGATAGTGACATGTGTGATCATTGTATGAGGATTAGTTTAGATTGTTTTGGCACATTTGTTTGATTGTCTAGGGAATGAGAAAAGTGGATTGCATCTAATGCATATCATGTGATGAGTTACAAAGTCCTATGAAGTGGTGATCATGGAGTGGTTGGAATTTTATTGAAGAATGTGTATAGATTTCTATGTAAATCCAATGGTCACACTTGAACCGATTTGTTTGTAATCTCTATGAGAGAATTAGGTTTTTGTTGTGTTACCGACCTAATTAATTTGTATCTAAGGTTGATGAAGTTGTGTTATCACTATTTTAAAAATGGATGTTCTCAGTCCATAATTGGCTAGGTTTTTGAAAATTTTGAGTTTGATATGCCCTAGTTTCTTCAAAAATTGTTTTAAGTTCTAAGGAGTTCAGGGTTTTAGTTTTTAAGTCACTTCAATTTTTGAGAAAAACCTTTGGTTTCTAATCCTGCATTACTTTATTCACTTAAATGATGGGTCCTTTTTTCGTGCAAAGTGTTCCCCCCATTTCTATTTACCTAGGTGGTCCCTTTAAATGTTTTAAATTGTATTCGCCTTTAAATCTGCCTTTTCTAATGTTCGTCGGGCCTTATAAAAGTCGATCAACTCTCAGTCAATCGGACGGCCCGCGTGAATTCGTGAACTCAACATGCTCGAAAGTTACCTATCATGAAATAGCGAAAAGGTTTGGTGGGACCCAGCAATGAGGACTTCTCCCTTGGCTAAAGGGTGATTAGTTTGCAAAGAGATCAATGGCTCATGTTGATTCATAGCCGGGAGGTACCCGTGGTTTACAAGTTACGAAATGGTGAAAAGATGGTGGGCCCGGGTGAAGTGGTTAGTAGAAAGAGTAACAGCAGTGCAAGTCTCTGAGATCGGATGACCCACGTTATTTCATGAGATAAAGATGATCGAAGATTACCTATCGCAAAGTAGCGAAAGGTTTTGGTGGGCCCGATGTCCAAGCTTAGACTGAAGATTAAAGACCGGTCATGTTTTATCTGATCAGATGGCCCTCGTTATTTCATGAGATCAAAGTGCACGTGTTTTAACTATTGCAAAATAGCAAAAGGTTGTGGCAGGTCCCAGAAGCCGATGAGTTTTCTGACGAGTAAAGAGTGAGTGGTTCAGAGAATAATCAATAGCCTACGTTGGTTCACAACCCAAAGATGCTCAAGAGTTAGTTTTCACAAAATGGCAAAATGACATGGCATTCCAAGTGAGCAGTCCAGGAGGTAGGGATCACAAATCAAAAGGTTACATGTGTCCTCCAGATCACGTAAATCAAAGAACAAACTTGGCGACCAAGTGGTAGGCCCAACAAACAGAATGATGTAAACTAAAGACAAAGAGGATATATGTTAGGCACAGGTGGCAATGAAAGAAGTGGATCCTGCTGAAGTCTTTCTGCGAGTAAGAGGTTGACACGTCAGTCCAAAAGGGATCGGATGCCAAAGTGGAAGGCACTGATTTAGAGGACCCACGTCTGTAGGTTCTAACAGTTTGATAAGGGACGAGCATCTCAAGAAAGATCTGATAGTGGGCATTATTTCACAACCCAAAGATGTGAGATTGTTACCATTTGCAAAATGGCAAAGACGGTTAGCAGTAGCCGATTTGAACATGGTTAGTAATATAAACCGCCAGGTTAAGATGGAGTAAAAACCAATCAAGTTTCAGTTGATCGGATGGCTAGCGTAGTTTTGCGAGGACAAGATGCAAGATGGTTACCTATCACAAAATAGCAAAAAGGTTTTTTAGTCTGTTGCCAAATGAGGAAAAGTCAAAAGCTAAAAGTCGATCAAGTTTCAATTGATCAGACGGTCGGCGTGATTTTGTTAGATGAACCTGCAAGCACTTTACGCTCTGTGAAACAGTGAAAGAGCAAAGTGAAAAATACTCAAAGCAGTTTTGATCCATTGGAGCCAAATTTACGAATTCTTTTATGAATTCAATTCTGAAGGGACGACCGAAGCATGCGGTGTTAATGTCGCAGTTAAGGAGCCAAATTGTCGTATATATCCCTGCATCAATTGAATGAGGGCATCATTTCACAGAATAAGTTGTAAAGGGAGCTGGTGCAAAGCAGAAGTTTGCAAACCAAAAATCAAGTTCTCTTGTTCTTTGTTTACCCTTTGCTTAAAGATTTCTGAATTGTGGTCTTGTGCTATTAGAACATTGTTTTGATTGATAATTGGCTTAGTTGCATACTCCTAAAATGGGACCTAGAAGAGAATTAACAGGGAAGGTAAATTACTAGGACCGAAAAATTTGTGATGACTTTCTTGAGTAGTTAACCATGTCGACCAATGTCGGGGCTAGAGCTAAGGAGTTAGTACCAAAGAACCCCCATCTGAAAATTGGGGATGGTTTATATGATAAAGGAAATTGGTTGAGGGACCCTAAAATAGGGATATTCGGTCTCAGTTTGTTTGAAGTGGGTTTTGGTTAGAGACATGCCTCTTCCCCTATGAATAGTATCTGGGATTTAGATGTGGGAAAACTTGTGGTCCCTGGTGTGTTCATGGATGTTGATTTGTTGACCTTAATAGCAAAAAGTTATGACCCTGCTGCTAGATGCATCAGAAATATAAAGGGATCAGCCCTTGTTGAAATCAATGATGATGAATTTAGGAATGTCTTCAATCTTAGTGAAGCTTCTAGCTATCTTGAGCCTATTGGTTTTGAGGCATTAACCCAAGTTTACAATGCCCAAAGAGATCATCTTAGGAGTGGCCCATTGAGAGAATTCTTTGTCAAAATAGGGGGGTTAATAGTTGTAGGCCCTAGCACAATGGAGCCATTTTCCTTGAATCTGTTTACCTCAAGAGCTAAGGGTATGTACTGGACACTGTGTCAAATTTTTGGAGAAGATGCCGAGAAAAACATGCCAGTCCATTATATGTTAATGATCGCCCAAATTTTAAACCCTTCCCTGGCCATAACATTTAACTTCGCTCCTTTCCTCACTGATGCTATCCATGCAGGCCTAGTAGGAATTAAAAATGGTAAGGTAGACAAGCCATTTGGATGGTATTCCTTGTTGATGCATATGTTTCTTTTCAAAGGGGCAGATTATTTTGTAAAAGAGATGGACCTGGTTAAGGTCAAGGATAAAGAGGAGATGTCAATGCAATTGTGGAGTATTGTTCTATCTTGGGATAGAAAGGATGCAAGTTATTTGAAGTTTGATAGATGCTTTGCATCTAAGATTAGAGTGTTGTTATGTGCAGAAAACCCTAGGATTCCCAAGGCTCTCTTGGAATTCCTTAGGCCCAAAGAGTTTGCAGAGGACATCAAGATTGTTCATAACTGGGGAGATATGTATTTGTATCCAGTCTCTACTATTTTGAGAGTATATGGTTTCAAAGGAACCCCCTACTTACTACCTTATCAAGTTCCATTGAAGATAGGGATTGCAAAGGTGTTGAGATAGATTGGTGGAGTGCAGGAAGCCGAGTTGACCAATAGGGGTAAGGGGACAATTTTCCCAACCATCCCAATGGCTCATCATTTTGTAATAACCAAAGGTGGATGGAAGTACTTTGAATAATTCTTTACACCATACATGTTATCAACTACAGTATCAAGGTGTGTCGACCCTGAAGATTTCTTCAATGACATGTTCAGAAAGAGGCCAGTATGTAAGATCATGCCTCATCAATTTCAATTTCCTGAAGATTTGATCAGGAATGAATTCAGTCTAGATGAGCAGGAGCTAAGGAAGGAGAAGTGGATTACCTACAAGAGAGCCCTTGACTTCATCCACCAATTTGATTCTAGCTATGATCCTCTTTCCAGTTTTACCCCATTTGAGGAAAAGATTAAATTCTTGATTCTTTATTTTGAGAATTTAATGCAAACCCTAAAGGAGAAGAGAGAGGCCATAATGCAAAATGATCCTGATAGGGATAGATTGGTCCTATCCAAGCCTACCTTTGCTAAGGCTGTTCCACTAGGTAATTATATAATGCAAAAAAAATCTAAATACACTGTGATGATATAGGAGATGAGCAAGCTGTGGCGGAGCAATTATTACAATTAGGGAGTCTAGGTGAAATTGCATACACCTACAATGAGACTCAAGAAGGAATGCCAGAGGAGCCACCCAGTGCTGAAATGGACATAACTGATGGTGAGCTACAAGGAAAAGAGTTGAACATCACTGTCAAGCAAGCTAGTGAAGAATTCCTAGCTGACAGCAATTTTGTTGCATCAGGTGCTTTCATGCAGTTTCTTTGGAAATAGAATATTGATTAGTTCAAGATTAGATGTGCAAAAAGAACAAGTGAATAGCCTCATAAAGATACAAATTCAATAGAAGAAGAGGTCAAACAAGAAATGATGGCTGAATTCAAATCCTCACTCCTGAGGCTGGAAGGGAAATGGTTTCAAAAGTCGGTGTGCTAATTCTCCCTAAATGAGATATAACTGATGCATTGGTCTTGGAAGCGGTCAAAAAGGAAACCAAGCCAATGAAAGGAGTGGTATTTAGGAAAGATGATGCCTCTCTGGTAATGTGGTCCCTTAAAAGAGATGAGGGTAGAAGAAGGAAGGACACCTTGGAGTCTAACCTCATAGGAGGAATGATAGTCAGGAGAGTCTAGGACACAGGGGTGGTGGAAGCAACTAGTACTATTTTGGAGACTGCTAAGTTCAATATAGTAGTAGAAAAGAAGGAAGCAAAAGAAAGGGTTGATCTTCAAATCAAATTGGAGACAGTTCTAAAGGCTTCTGATGAAGCAAAGAAGGAGGTAGCCAACAAGGACACTATCGTTGCCAAACTTCAAAGTCAGCTGATTGGACAATACCAAGGAGGTGAGTCCTCTACCTTGGCAATCTCTTCATCTCTAGCAAGGCCTCCTCCTACTAGTCCCATAATAGAATTCCCTCCTCCTATGCTTTTTGGTTTTCAACCAATTGAGACCTATCAACATGAATTGGAGAAGATGAAACAGGCTCAGGCCTTATTTGCAAGCAAATATGAGGAGAAGATAAAGGCTACAATTTTGAGTTTTGCTGATAAAATTGATGCTCCCATAGTACACATAAATATGAAGAGGATCTTGGACACTCTTAGTGAGTTAAATGAGGACAAGGCTATTTTAGAGCCCATTCTAAATAAGTGGATCCTGAGGGAAGTAGATTTAGAATTCATGTGTGTATCTTATGATGAAGTCGGATCTGATGCCACTATCAAATCCACATGTGAATTGGCCAAAGGTTTGACAAAGCTAGCAAAAGGAAAAGCCAATGTGGAAAGAAAGGCTAATTTATATAGAAAAGAGTATACTGAGCACAAATTTGAACTGTTTCCAAGAGGTTTTGTCAACCAAAATCAGATAAAGGACAAACAGGTATGGTTGGATGAGTTAGGAGAAAATATGTCTCTAAGGGTAAATGAAATAATCAATAAGGATAACACCTCACTATTTGTTAAAACAATTGAGGATATAGAAAAGATCAAATCACATTATGGTTTCTTGGAGTTAGAAGTGAGGAAAACAAGGAACTCTTGGAAAAAGCTATTAAAGTTGAAGAAAAGGATTATTGGCTACTCATGGCCTACCGATGAAGTTTTTCAAGAGTGGTCCAAAAAATATGCAGTGTAGGAAGAAGATGCTCCAGAATAGTTGGAAGATGCTCCAGGATAGTTAGAGGATATTGCAGAAGAGTTACCAACTGAAAAGGCCGCTGAGACAAAAAGAGACTTGTAACTACTTTTTGAAACAAAGTATAGTTGTAACAAATTTTCCTAGGGAATTCTGAAGCTTTGTATGCATCCATGTTGTTATAAATGGATACCAGGACTGTAGGAAGAGAGGATCGCAAGAAATTGTAAGGAAATGCTACAAAAATTTATCTGAGCTTTTTTCTAAGTCTTATGGAGAACATTCAAGTGTTTTTGTAATATTTTCTGAATTAATATGAATACACAAACCATCAACTTTGAGCCTAGAATCTGTGTTGCCTTCAAGTGTGCTTGCAAATATTTATTGTTTTCAATTTGAGTAATCTAGGGTTATTCATTTGAGTATGGGTTGTAAGGCAATCTTAAATAGATGTGTTTCTTAGCTTTTCTTTTCAGGAGGGGAATTAAATATGCAGGAATCATTTCTATCAGTAAATTCCTTGTGGGAGACTTTGAATTTGATGAATGTTGTCTAGTTTGATGAGGGAAAATTCTTATGTATGTCAGGCATATCTGGGGGTTTATAAAATCTGAGGTGATGGGATGTATAGAGATGTTTAATTGTGAGATTATTCTTTAAACTAAGATGACTCTGTGGCATGGATAAGGCACTGATATCTATTGTGGTTATCTTTTACATATCTTGTAGGTCAATACTGAACATGAGCATAAGCTTTCTTTCTTTGTTTCAGTTAGTTTTCCGGCAATACGATTCATTGGTTTTCGGACTAGTTTACTGTGGATCTGTCTCTTAAAAGCGTGAAGCCAATTCACATAAGGTATACCCCCCTGAACTTTGGATAAGTTTGAAGTGTAGAAGGTTCATCAAACCTTGTCATATGTTGCTCTGAAGTTTCCTTCTCCTTGATTTCTCTTTTGCAGACAGAGTTTATTATTTTATTATAAGGGATTTTAGGGGGAATCAAAATTTGAGAACAAGAAGTTGTTTGTAAAGGTGTTGGCAAAAGTTGGCAGAAATCAATTGAGTGTGTGGTTGCCTAATCAGAGAATGGATCTACAGTTTGTGTAAAGGCAGATTGAAGCTTAAAAGGATCTGATCAAGAAAATGTAGTTATATTCAAACATATCAAGAAAACCTGTTGTTTTCTAACAATTATAGCAGAATTGAAATCCCCTAACTGGGTAAGCTCTAACAAGCTTGGTTACTTCTTAAATCCTCTAACAAGGTGGTCCATTAGCTTGGATTCTTAAATCCTCTACCGAGGTTACTCCTAACAAGGTATTTTCTTGCATTTTGGAAATCCCTTAATCGAGTGATTCCTAATAGGATCAATTCTTACCATGACCTATTGTAAAAGCTTTAATAGGCTTGGCTACTAATAGGGTGAACTTCAGAAGATTTCAGATAGCTATCTTATGAGTCTCATCTCACCGTGGTTTTTACCTATTTGGGTTTTCCACATATAAATATTTGTGTCATGTGGTGAATATTTTTGTGGTTATGATCTTAGTTGTTGATTTGATTAACTACTTAACTATTTTGATAAGGCATGATAACTGGAATCATTGAGAGATGGAGTATATTTATTTTTACAAGTTGAATGATGTTTACTATTAAGTTGATATAACAGTTAACCGGTTGTTGTTGAGTATTCTTATGAGTATTGATCTTGACAGTGAAAGTTTACTTTGTGAGTTTGAGTTTGAGTTTGGGAAGTTTGTATCAGTTTTTCAGTATACTGATTCACCCACCCCCCCCCCCCCCCCTCTCAGTAATCTAATGGATACTTATTATTGCATCATACCATCACAGGAAACATATCACTGAGGATATTTGGAATTTGTATGGGATGAAGGTTAACTCTTGTCTTTTCTACACAAGCTACACTCAGGTCATCTTGGTTCACTTATGCCTCAATGCTTGTGTCATCTTGCAATATCAAAAATCATGTAATTTATACTTAGGTCATCATGGTTCAAATATACCATGTTGTTTGTATTAACTTTCAACATTTAAAAAGCTCAATGATGATAAAAAGGAAGCACTACAAATTTGATCGAAAGGATGACTATATCAGAGGGTACATTTCATATCATTTAAAGTGCATTTAGTTGCATTATCATATCATCTGAAGTGCAAGTAGTTTCATTATCATATCATTTGAAGTGCATTTAGTTGCAGTTTTCATATCATATAATGGCATTAACATGTTATATCATTAAATTTGCATTTAGTGGCATTTGCACATCATTTTGCATTTAGTATCATTTCATTATCATCACCATCATCATCATCATCATCATCATCATCATCATCATCATCATCATCATCATCATTTAAGTTGACTCATCATTTAGTCGCATGATGATGATGATGATGATCATCATCATCATCATCATCATCATCATCATCATCATCATCATCATCATCATCATCATTTAAGTTGACTCATCATTTAGTTGCAGTCATCATTGCATCCAATATATGTATATATATCACATCATCATGGCATCATTCTTCACTTTAATTTCTTCAACATTCATCTAACTATTGTCTATCATGTCTTATATAGGATTTGTCCTTCCTGAAACTAGAGGTTTTGATCATCTATCTTCATCTTATACAAGATATATCTTTCCTAAAACCAGATGTTTTTATCATCTTTGTCTTATGCAGGATGTGTCATTTCTAAAACCAAACTTGATCCCAACCTCATCAATCCAATCAAACCCATCCATGTCATTTGTTGGTGTAAATAATTATTCATCTTGGATATTATTACACTATACTTAAGTTTACTTAGGAAATGCATTTCATAGTAGTTTGATGTAACTTTTGATGATCCACTTGATCAGTATTTTCATCTTGATAGAATATAATTTATTCCTATCATATATTTTGTCTCTCTTATTTGTGTTTTTCATTGCCTCTAGATCTTGGCAAAATATCACATGGTATCAGAGCTGGTCCACGTCTCACATGGTATCAGAGTCATTAGAGTGTCATTGGTTTGCCAATTGAGAGAAATTTGATGCTATTTGAGGTTGTGTATTTTGGAGCTTTCTATTGAAGGTTATTATTGAAGCTTGATGGGTCAAATCTGAGGTTACCATTGGATTGAGGAGGTCCAAGAAAGTCATTTTTGCCTTTTTTTTCATCCAAATTGGTCAAAAGACAAATCTAGAGGCATTCAAAGTTTGAAGCTGTGGTAGAAATTTTAGAGAAATTATAATTTTGCAGGCAATTTTCAAATAGCAATATCTCACTCATCTGGAATCATTTTTTCGAGCAATGTTTTTTGTTTTAGGGAATAATTTCATGATCTATATAGTGGTGCAGGATTTTTCTGATTTTCGGATACAGGTTTTTCAGAAATCATAAAATCCTGATTTTTACAACTTTGGAGGCTTCATTTGGGCTCATATGAACTCCTTTTTAGGTGTCATTTTTTTTTTAAGTGCATATTTTTTAATCTACTTTCATAATCTTCCATTTGTTTTAAGTAATTTTAAGTAGAAATTGTACTTTTAGTATTTGGTCATTTTTTGCATATTTGGTACTTGCATTTTGCTTGGATCTCAGTTTAGATCATTAGCAGTATTTGTTGAAGTCTCTTAGATCTCATTTTGAGAAGTAAATTGAAATCAGAAGTCCACTTTGCTTTGTTTTGCAAGTGGCCCGTTGTATACACACTAAGTATAAAGTGCCAAATCACCCTTTTGGGGGGTGGAGGGTTTCTTAATTGAGTATTTTGGGGGGTGTCTTGTGTGATTGTGTCTCTCTCTATCTTGTGTTTTTTCATTTTGGTGCTATGGGTTCTCCTATTTCCACTTTTAACTCCTCATAATTATGCATAATAGAAGATTAAGGCATGGAGTAAACTAATGGAAAAAGGACTCATTCATTATGTAAATGAGACTATTACAACACCACCTGATCCTAAGGCTAATCCTAATGCTAAAATTGAATGGATTACTAATAATTCTATGGCACTTGGAACTATTAGAAAGTATGTATCAAATGACCTCATTTTTCACATTGATAAGTGTACAACAATTAAAGAGGCTTGGGAATTTTTTAAGAAATTGTATGGTCAAGTTGATGAGATTAAGGGCTACAAGCTTGATAGTGAACTCACAACTTTGGATCCCAAGGATTTTGATACAATCCAAGATTATTTCACAAAAGCAAATGAGCTAAGAGCAAAGCTAAAGGATTGTGGAATTGAAAAAAATGATGCTCAATTGGTTTACAACTTGTTGGACAAGCTTCCTTTAGAGTATGCAGCCTTTGTATCTAGCTTTCACACCCATAGGTTAGCTCAAGGTTCCTCATACACTTCTCCCTCATTTGATTCATTCACAGAGATGTTGATACTTGAGCAATCTAAGTTGACCATGATGGGTATTCTCAAATCTTCAAAGTCACAAGATTTGGTGGCTAATAAAGGGAATCAAAGCAATCAAGGAAGAGGCAAGAATCAAAAGCAACCTAAATCAAAACCACATCAAGATGGAGCACAATCTTCCTCTCCACAACAAGGTGATCCACCATTCTCACCTAAGAGGAAATCATATAAGGACAATATTTTTTGTGGATATTGCAAGAAGTCAGGACATGATGAACATCATTGTTATAAGAAGGATATTGATGAGTTGAAGAATCTTCTTGAGAAGAATAAAATCAACGTACCTTCTAGAATGTCTACATTGGCTTCTTCTTCCAAGGATAAAGGAAAGGATAACTCTTTTTGGATAGATAAAGGAAAGGGACAAGCTCTTTGTGCTACTACAAGTCATGATTCAGGGAGATGGCTTCTAGATTCAGGGGCTTCTCATCATATGGCATCTTCGCAGTCTATGTTTTCTACATTTGAGCCTTGCCACATGTCGTAGATTTTGATGGGCAATCATACATACATGGATGTGATTGGGAAAGGATCTATTGCCATTAGGGATAACTCCTTCAATGATGTGTTGTGTGTACCTCACTTGACAAACAATCTTCTTTCCATCTATCAAATCACACATGGGGCAACTAGGAAAATTGTGGAGTTCACACCTGATTCAGTTATCATTAGAGACTTGGAGAGTAGAGCTATCATTGTGACTAGGGTGGTTGATCATGCATCTCGGTTGTACTCTTTTTCTGATTTTGGTTCTATTGATGAGGTTGATTCTACCTATGTTTATGATTCACATTTTGAGGATAACTTTGGGCATTTGAACTTGGGGATTCTCACATGTGACCCTATTCTTGAGCCTTGCATTTCATCTCCTTCTCTTGATATCACACCACCTATTGCACCTGATGATGTAGCTAGTGTGATAGTTTTGCCTTCTTATGATTCAATGCAGCAAGATATTTCATATCTTCCAGCTTCAATTTCATGGGTTGCCTACTTGACAGACATTATAGGTTTGTTTGTGGAGTCCTACATTGCAGATTTGGGAGACATCATTGATGACATTCATCTTCTCTTTGATGAAGATGATCCTTCTTCAATTATTGCGAGGGAACACTCTAACCCTCTTGTGCATTCTCTACATTATCAATCTTTAGAGGTTGACATGACTATGGATACTTTTGCTTAGCAGTTGGAGGAGGTCTCTTTATCTTTTGAGGAGACATGTGAGTCTTTGGATATTCTTCTACATTCTTCTCCACTAGATCTTGGAGTTCTTTTTTCAGTAGTGTGGCACAGTTTACCACCTTTGGAGGGGGTAACTTTCAACATCTGCAGTTTTTAGAGATTCCTTTCATCATGAGTATTTTTTCTCCATCTTCTTTTCATGGTTGGGGAGATTTTTTGGATGCACCTTTGGTTTTGTTTCTTCCTAAGGGGAGGAACGTGGTTCGATGTTCGTGGAGCAGTTTCTTCATTCATCTTCGAGCTTATATCATTGATGTAGATTCCACATTGAGGGGGGGATTCCTAGTCTCTCTTCTTCTTCTCTCATATGGGGGGGACTTTTTCCTCACATGGGGTTTTGTCCTTCACATACTTCTATGAGAGTTCTTTGTATCTAGTTTTCATCTCTCTTTTGGGGGAGGGTTTTTTCCCATTGGGTTTTTTCTCTCTTTCCCCACTTTGTCAGAGATTTCATTGCATTGGTTTGCATTTGTTCATGGGTACCTAACATGGCCTCATAGCCGAGACCCATCTTGCATTGCTTAGTTGCATTGTAGACTTAAGTGTATTCCCCTAAGTTGCACTTAAGGGGGGGTGTTCGTGTAAATAATTATTCATCTTGGATATTACTACACTATACTCAAGTTTACTTAGGAAATGCATTTCATAGTAGTTTGATGTACCTTTTGATGGTCTAATTGATCACTATTTTCATCTAGATAGAATACAATTTATTCCTATCATATATTTTGTCTCTCTTATTTGTGTTTTTCATTGCCTCTATATCTTGGCAAAATCTCACATCATCAACTATCCACTCTTATATCTTTCATAAACTGTTCGAAATTGGAGCAGGTATAGTGCCATACAATTATTCTTCTTTTGAAAGATCATTCATGCCTTTAATGCATGCACAATCTCTCAAGGGGGAATCTTATTTCCATCTCTCAACATACTGGGGCAAATCTAGTCAATCTCATCATCATATCATTATCCGACAATCAACGTCTGAAGCAAATCAAAAAATTTGGTAGCATATTGAGCAATTTTTCTTTGAATCAACATGTGTTCACACATTACTTCAAAGAGGGCAAAATGTAGACACCTATATCTATCCAATTAATTAAATGAATTTTATTTGTTTAATTATCATTTATCCAACCATTATTTAAATTAAGATTTAATTAATGTATCCTTTCTTGTATTCAACTATTAATCAAATTTAATATTTGATTAATTAACCTTTCTTCTATTAATTTAAAAAATCCTATTTATTTGATTAAATCCCCTTTCCACATTTAATTCAATTTACATTTAATTAAATTCATCTTCTGATATATATCAATATTTATTTATAAATTACACTTCCACTTGTGTTTCCCTACAAATGCAAATTGCACCCATTAATTGAAATAAATCATTTTATTTTAATTAAAAATCCTAATTTCTCCCACTTGTATTCTCCTACAAGATCCACTTGTATCCTAATCATTCTTCTAGAACCTCATAAATCCTACTTAACTAAATCAAATCCTATCCTAAACATTGTCACATTCATCATCCTTAACCATTTTCTCCATGGCTCGAAGATTTCATTTCCCTTCTATTTAACTTCTTCCCTTAACGATAGCCTGGCTGACCATGCCAAAAAACCTAAATCCTATCCCATTGCTCACCAAGGCCTTATTTTGTTAATTTATGAGCATTTGAAAGGAAAAGGTAGGGCTAATAGGGAAGACCCCTTGGTGGAGAATGCCCACATTTCTGAGGGTCATGATGGCTTTGATTCTAATGAAGATTCTTCTAATCTTCCTCTACATAAGAAATTGAGTGTTGGCGATGAAGCTAAAGAAGACATCGAAGAGAATGTTGGTTCTGAGGAGGAACAGGGGAAGAAGGTAGATAAAGAGGCAGAGAATGAGCAGGAGAAAGAGGTTGAGGGCAAGGAAGGGAATGAGTAGAGAAAAGAGAAAGTTGAAGAGCCAGAAGCGAAAAATAACCCTTATGTCTTGGATAGTAGGAATGATGTTCAACACAACATGGAGGAGGGAAACCCTAGGTCTATGGGCTCTGGTCCGGTTATGGAGAACATGGACTCCATTTTGAATACTGCCAGAAATAAAACCCTGGAAATGTTCATTTTTTTAGAAATGGGTGATTCATAACATCTCCAGTATTTAGAATAAATAGAGAGACTTGGATTATAAAATTAAGAACTTGATTAAGGATACCAACACTAAAGGTAAAGAGGATGTTGTGGAGGATACTAGTGAGGCAGAGGACAAAGAAGAAATTTTGAATTGGTCGGAAAAAGATATGATTAAGGGAGATTTGAAGCATCTTGAAGATGTGGTCAGAATCATCAAAGAAAACGGAAAGGTTGATAATGAAATTATAAACAACTGGATTACAAAAAATGAGAAGGCATTGAAGAAATTCATGGAGCATAGTCTTGAGGTGTTGAAGGTGTCCTCTCAAATCATGAACGCTTCAGTTGCTTGTCTAGAGAAGAACAAGAAGAATAAAGAGATGATGATCATTGATGATGAGCCAACCACTAGTTTTGTTCTTCACTCCTCCAGACGCAGAACCAGGCAAACTACCAGTGAGTTGGAGTTGAAGACCAAAGACACCCATTAGATGTAGGAAAACAAAAACCTGAAAGAGGCAGCTAATGCGATGATGATGCTAGTTAAGGATGTGGAAGAGTCTATAAAGATTTTCATCTAAAATGTAATCTGGTTTTAGGTTGCTAGTTTCTCGCTGGCCTTATGTTGTTCTTTTCCTTGGCTGCTATTTTTTTTGTTGTTCTTTTGTAGCCTTTCTATCTTTGTTTTGTTCTTTCTAGTTTCTCTTTTCCTTATCAACTCGTTATGTAAGCAGGTTTTGGGTCCCTTAAAACCTAATTTCCCTTAATAAAAAACATTGTCACATTCATAAGAAAAAACAAGTCACTTCATAAACCCCCAAAATCCTCAATAACCATTAAAGGCTCTTAAATTAGCCATTAAGGGTTTTTCTCCCTTCAAACAAGTTAACCTCCAAAGTCTTCAAAAAGCATTTATTTCTCTTACAAGACTTCACTTCTCAACACACTAGCCTTTGCACAAGATTTTTTCGATTGGACAGTCTTTATCCTTGGATAATAGCTTTATCCAATAACTGTGCCCACATGGGATTGACCACCATGTCTACTCAAACATTTAATGCTTCTTTCTTTTGGTATTATGGATGTGTTGCATTGGTTTTGTCATTGATATCAACACTTCTCCTTTTGGAGATCTACTTTGTTGATTTACTATTGAACCAACACATTGTATTCACCAGCAAGGTCTGTGACTTATGCATAGTCACCGGTATATACTCACTGGAAGGTTATATGTGTAGTACCCCTACCCTAATCAATTTCTAATCTTGGTTTGACCTTGGTTAGTTTATCATAATATAATGATTATAGTCAGATGTTTTGATTTAGTGCATAGCTGTTAATGTGGTTTTTGCACCAATTTGTATGCAAGTTATTAATTCTCCTATTTCGTGTTATTATCTCGGGCTAATGCTTTCATTAAGCTGATATATGTATGCATGTATGACTCTTGGTTGCAAGAGATTTCAAGTACAATACCGCATGAGTGCGAGGTTCGTCTCTGCCTGAATTTGCAGGTTTGAGTTTACCTCTTTGGTCATTAGAATTTGGATTAGGTGGTCGTAAGACCCTAGTTTGACCATAGTCGTGCTCAAGTGAGCGTCATCAGTCATCGTCAGTATTCCCTTTGGTTGGGTGTGTGGGTCATCTGTTTGTGTGGCTTCTCGGGTTGCGTGTTTTGTGTGTATGGTTAAATTGAGTAATTAGTCCTTAGTATTTAATTCGATTAAATTTGTGTTTGTGCATTAAAGATTAATGGACTAATTTAAACATGGCTTCTTTATGCGATTATCGTTAAATTGAATTGCTTTAAATTGGGAGCAAGTTCAATTAAATAGTTAATTTTAATGTTAAATTTGTTATGTTTATGCTTATGAAAAGAAAGATTTAAATTTAATTGAAATAGAATTAATTTAATTTTGTTGGCATTTTTGAAATAGAAAGGTTAAATCCAGTTATTTGAAAAAAATCAATTTTAAATTGGAAAATCAATTTTAAATTGGAAAAGCAATTTTAAATTGGAAAAGCAATTTAATTTATTGATATAGTTGGAAATTAATGATTTTTGAGGAATTATTTTAAATGAAATATTTTAATTCCAAAAATAAAATTTGGGTCAAACTTCTCCCATTTAACCTAGACTTTTGGAAACTATGAGGGATGGATATTTTTGGGAAAATATTGTTGGAAAAATATTTTTGAGGAAAATTTGGGGGTTTTGGAGGAGGAGAAATTTCTTGAGCCTGCAGGTTGGGCTCCTCTCTAAATCTTTTCTAGGATTGCTATATGAGGTAAGATTCTAGTTTATTTTTTTGGTTTCTTTATTTATCAGAAATTGTTTTGGATTTTGAAGAAATCTGTTTGGGAAGTTTGAAAGATCTTATGCTTTTGGGAAATGGGGAGTTGTAGTTTGAATCTATGGATCTTAAATCCTCCTTACTTCCTTTTCAAACCTCCAGATGTTAATTTTGTGTGTACACATGGATTCTCAAAAAAAAAAAAAAAAAGAATTAAAAACCAGATTTTGGGGTTTGGTTGTTCTTGAGAAAAATTTGTCTAAAACTCCATTGAATCTCTCTTATATAAGTTTAAAAATGAAATTTAGTTTGGGGGTTTGGCAGATTGAAGTTAAATTTGTGAAGATCAATCTCATTTTGCCAATATGGTGTTGTTTTAGAGGAATTTGTTCTTTCCTGGATCTGGGTATTCTCATATTGTAAAATTTAGAAACCCAAAGCTATCAAAAAAGAATGAAATGAATTTAGTCTCAATTGACTATGTTTTCTAATTTTTTTCTAGGTACTGTTATTTTAGTAGTAATTTTAAAAAATAAAAAAATAACATTAAAAAAAAACCACGTGGCAAGGAATAAAACCCCACCACGTGGGCTGCTACCCTTTGGTAGCAGCACTACCCAAGGTAGCGAACTGCTACCAATTGGTAGTAGTGCTACCCAAGGGTAGCGATCTGCTACCAATTGGTAGCAGCGCTGCCTTGGGGCAGCGTGAGCAACCAAGGAGGACCCACGTGGGGTCCACGTGGGTATCCCCCCCCCTTACTTTATGTTTTTTTGTTTTTTTTTTAAATGTGGTTCTTTATTTTTTTAAATAAAAATAATAATAATAATTTAATATAATATAAGTGGTTTTTTTTATATATATTTTTTAAATAAAAAAATATATAATAATTTAATATTATGTAAATGTGATTTTAATTAAATTTTTTAATTATGATTTAAATTGTTCATTAAGTAATAAATTATTATTAATTTGTTATTAATTATTTGTATAAGGGGAAATATACATTAATTAATATTCAAGTTTTATTTTATTATTAATGAATATTTTTCTAATTAAATACTTGATTTGTTAATATTGTTTTTTTAATTATTAATTTGTTATATTTTATTAATCTCAGATTGATAAAGATATATATTAATTAATAGTTAATTTTGACATTTTTCTATATGCGTAAGGAAATAATTGTTAAGTAGGAATGGATTATCTTTATTTGGATTCCTTATATGTTTATGTTTCCTTAATCCGTATAGAGTATCTGGGTTTGGAAAAGACGGAATTGGAAAGATTGTTTTTGAGCCAGTATGGCAATGATGTTTTAATTGAAGATTAAATATCATATTTAGTTGGTTAATGGTTGTTTAATTATACTTATGTGAAATTGGTTTGAGAACTCATAATGGCATATTTGTGTATGTTAGATGCTTATGAACCTTAGAGAGTTAGAAAACCAAGAACAACCTATACCTAGATGAGGTAGATAACTGCAATCTAACTTAGATCATGTAGAAAACTTGATTGACATTTAATGTTTAAATTAATTTAGAAAAAGATTGTATCTATAGATTATTACTTATGCAAGTTTAATTTCTGTATTCGCTCTTACTTAAGTAATGGCAAGTTTTGATTTGTTTGATTGGACCCTGTCGTATGGATTTATTTGGGTACCTGTTCCAGTCCTCGGTTTCGAGTTTGACTATTGTTTTGTGGTAGTGTTGTAATTGGTCATATCCTTTATGCGAGTGTCGAATGATGTTTTACAGTTGACCATAGTTGGTCAGGTCTCTAGTTAGAGTATTGTCAGTTAGTGCACCGCATAAGAAGTCATGTTTGACCAAATGATTGTTCCTTCCATTTTGAACTCTATTTGCTTGACCATGTGTGTTCCTTGGTTGTTGAGTTCGTCTGAGTTTAATCCAGTGTCGTATGGGAAAGTGGCTTTTGATTGGGGGCTGCACCCAAAGTGGCTATTGGGTAACCCATCGAAAGTGAGTCTAATAAGTGATAACCTAACAGTTATTAGAAAGTTAATCTCTAAGTAAGATAATTGTGCCTCACACATGGGATGAGTGCTAACACAAACTCGACATGTTATGAGAAGGCCTGAAATGGTAAACCATCATCCTTGTCTTCACGAGAGGATGTGTGGGTCCACATGAGGCTTGGATGGGACGGAGGTTTGGATTAGGTTGCCAGGGTAACCCAGTGTATGGGGCCGGAACCTATGAAGACCTGCCATGGTAACCATACCAGTTGTGTGATGACACTTGTCCCTACGTACGCTAGTGTGTTGTTGTATTGTCCTGATAGGAGCACGTTTGTGGATCATCCTATTGTTTATGCCCTTGTGAGTACCCAATTTTATGTTAGACCTTAAGTTGCGATGACCTAGTTTTGTGGATGTCCAAATGGACCTTTGTATTAGCTTCGATTATGTTTAGTTGGATCCTTTCCTTTTCAGGGATTGTTTATGTATTTATTGACTGATGTGGTCGTTTGTATATTGATTATGTTTCACCTTGATGACAGGATTGTAAATTATGAGAACCTGATGTATTCGTAAATTTATTAATTATCAAAGGGGCCTTACATTTGAGCAGACCCGGAGA
This sequence comes from Cryptomeria japonica, assembly GCF_030272615.1. NCBI lineage: Eukaryota > Viridiplantae > Streptophyta > Pinopsida > Cupressales > Cupressaceae > Cryptomeria > Cryptomeria japonica. The sequence continues at coordinate 740,356,094 of NC_081411.1, read as the reverse complement.
TGTAGCCCTTTAGGGGTGAACTCTGAGATCATCTTGGTGTTATGTGATGCTTTTATTCTTATGTTTCATGTTTAGTGTTAGCATGTATGAATTGACATTTTGATAGAATGTATAAGTGGATAAGATGGAATTAATTTTAATGCATGTATGCAGTCCTCTCTTGGATGCAGTAAATTGGATCATGAATGAATGTAGCTTAGTATAATGGATTACATTCAGTTATTGTTAAGGAAATTAAGTATGCATGGGAAGATCTCATTAACTTATGATGAAATTAAAGTGTGTTATTAAATTAGATGCATGACTTATATTTTAATGAAAATATTGAATGTAAGATATGAATAGATCTTAATGGATGAACCTTATCTTCTAATCCATATATTTTCATCTTCTGAAAGAAATTATCCTTGTTTAAGAATTATATTATTATAAGATAATCAGCTTATTGGATTTATTAGTGTGAGTTAAGTTAAATGTGTAATTAAGTAATCACATTGGGAAACTCTATAGGTGCTAGTCGATGTCTTCCGCTATGTAATCTGAATTTTGATATCTCATTGTATCTTAATGTTGTGTTTACCTTTAAAAAAAAATTATTGCACTCCATTTGTATGTTTTAGTTTTATCCCTTCGGGGTTTCCTGGCGGGGCATTACAATATGGTTCATCGGCATAGATGATGACTTGTTATCATCTGGAGATCACTTGATTATGTCTAAGACATGGTTTGGATACTTGGTTTTGGTGTTTTGGTTATTGGTCTAATCGGATTGACATATTTGTTGTTATCGGCAAATAGGTCTAGGTTATGGACCGGTATACCTTATCTATTCCAGATCAGCATGCCACATTATGGAGATAATTTATTGATTGGATATTCTTGTAAATGTATTGAGCTAACATGTTGGATCACATCAAGAATTATTTGTAGTTGATTTAATTGTAATATTCTTAGTGAGCCAACCTACACATTTGGTCTTAGGTTTTGTATAAATGTAAGATCTCATTTGTGAGATGAAGTGTGGAAATGTAGTATGATCATGGTATGTGCAAATATTGAAGATCATATGAGCAGATCAGAGAGCAAATCAAGAAGATGCCATTTGAATGTTAAAGGAAGGTTTGAAGGTGTTTATCAGAGCTTAAACCGGTACTAAATCCAACATTGCAGATGCACTTTGAAGGAGTACATTATTCTAGGATTTAAACATCGTACTGTAGTCATTGCGACTCCCATTTGAGCAGTGTACTCTAGGCGGTTGGCCTTTCTGCATGTGTAGACCCCATTTGTATACACATACTATCTGCAATAGTATCATCTGATTGTGGGTAAGGTTTCCCACTATGGTTTTTCCCCTTACAAGGTTTCCACATTAAAAATATATGTGTTATGTGTTGTGGATGTTGTTTCTCTTTCTGTTTCATGCATTAGGTTTCACCGGTATTGATATTAACTACTAATCTGTTAACCGACATTAAGTTTGATTTACTAGTATTAAGTATTAACTTGGATTAAGTTAAAATTGGGTTGAAATTCATTGACAACTGATTCACCCTCCCCCCTCTCAGTTGTCCTTCTGGTTCCTAACAATTGGTATAAAAGCCAAGTCCTGTGTTTGCAGAAGCCTAACATCTTGAGGAGATCCTATGGAAACGAACATTTTTCAGGAAGGACAGTCCTAAACTTGATGGAACTAACTATAATATATGGAAGATTAGAATGGAGACACATCTGAATTGCATTGGAAGAGACATATGGGAAGTTACAAAGAATGGCTATGTTGGTCCTACTTCGAATCAACCTAATCCACCAACATTGGGTAAGGATCAAGAGAATGATTATAAAGCAAGAGAAGCACTTTTAAGCGCATTATCAGATCAGTAAATTATGGGATTATAAGACCGATCTACTGTGAAAGCTATTTGGGATAAATTGGAAACATTGAATGAAGGAGATACCACTGTCAAAATTGCAAAACTGGAATGTTACCGGGTTAGGTATGAAATTTTGAAAATGGAAGAAGATGAAAGAATTTTTGCTTTTATGGAAAGAGTTAATGAAATTGTTGGAGGAATACAATGTTGTGGAGGATCCTTAAGTGAAGATGAAATTGTTTCTAAAGTTTTAAGATCTTTTCCATCTGCTTACAAAATGAAAGTAATTGCTATTAATGAGTTGAGAACAATGCCTAATACATCAGTATCTAGAGATACCTTGGTTGGAAAACTTTCAGCATTTGAGCTTGAAGAATTTTGTCTTATTGCTACAATTAAGACAGATTTAGCTTTCAGAGCATCATCATCATCATCATCATCTAAAAAATCTGATTGGAAAGCACTTTATTCAAAACAACTTGAAGATATCAGGAGGGAAAATGAAGAACTGCAAGAACTTGAAGCACTATTTGCAAGGAAGATGCCGAAAGGTCCAGTTGGAAGTAAGTATGAAGGTAAAACACTGTTTAAATGTTTTAATTGCAATAAAGTTGGTCATATAGAATCTAGATGTCCTGATAGACATGCAAGATTGAGAGAGGAAGCTAAAATAACATATAAGCCTAACCCTGAATATCAAAGATACAGATTTAAGAAGAACAGAGATAAATCGTGTTACTATGTTGATGGAGTTACAAATGATTCTAATGAAGAACCAACAGACAATGGATGGGCATTTGTTGCAATAAAAGAAGATCAACCGGTACCTACTATCCCACCGGTAGAGTAGACCTTGGTAGCTAAAATTGAGGAATACAATGGAGGTCTAGTAAGATTTGGCGATGATAAGGATTGTTTAATCAAAGGAAAAGGCACTATATCTTTGGATGGTAAGCACAATAGTGACAATATTTATTATGTTGAAGGTTTGAAGCATAATCTTTCGAGTGTTGGTCAATTAGTTGAAAAGGGATTTTAGTTACAATTCAAAAATGGAAAATGCAAAATCAGAAATAGAACTAGATTGGAGATTGCAACCGGTAATCAGACTAAAGGTAATATCTTTCATTTGAATAATAGTGATAAGACATGTTTGATTGCACATATTGATGATTGCACATATTGATGAAAGTTGGTTATGGCATAAGAGACTTTGTCATGTAAATTTTGATTGTATTGTAAAGATCAATTCAACTAAAGCAGTAAGGGATTTACCTAAGATTGTGAAACCTCATAATCTGATATGTAAGGAATGTCAAATGGGAAAGCAAACTAGAACAACTTTTAAGAGTATTTCTGAGAAATCCAATAATATTCTTGATTTAGTTCATACTGACTTGTGTGGTCTGGCAAGAACAAGAAGGCTACAGGGAGATAGATATTTTATGCTAATTATTGATGATTATTCTAGAATGTGTTGGGTTACTTTTCTCAGCAAGAAATTGGAAGCTTTTGGAAAATTCAAGTTATACAAGTGAATGGTAGAGAATGAAACCGGAAAGAAAATCAAATGTTTGAGATCTGATCAAATCAAAAGACAACTATCAACACCCCTAGGACCTCGGCATAATGGAATTGTGGAAAGGAAGAACATAACTATTCTGGAAGCAGCTAGAAGCATGATATTGGAAACAAATCTACCTCATATATACTGGAGAGAAGCAGTGAATACAGTGGTTTATACTTTCAACAGAGTTCACATCAAAGGTGAAACTGGTAAGACCCCTTATGAACTATGATTTGGTAATACTCCTACTCCTAAATACTTTAGAATATTTGGAAGCAAATGCTATATTAGGAGAGATGAGTATGTTGGTAAACTTGATACTAGAAGTGATGAAGGAATATTTCTTGGTTATTCATCTAAGAGCAAGGCATATAGATGTTTTAATAAAATATTGCAGAAGATCATTGAAAGTGCTAATGTGAAGACAGATGAACACTTTAGAGGAAATTCAAGGTCTGTAGATTCTGAACCGGCAGTTGAGATGATCATAATTGAACCAATATAGATTGGACTAGTACAGAATGTGGATCCAATCACATCAACATCATCAAAGAATTCCACAGTGACTTAAGAATAACAACATGTGAATAAACCCAAGTATGTAAGATTGAATCACTCAGAAAATTAGATAATTGGGAATAAGTATCAAGGTGTTATGACAAGAGGAAGACTGGAAAATGAACAGGTATGCTTAATTTCTCAAATTGAACCAGCATCTATTATTGAAGCATGTCAAGATGAACATTGGATAAAAGCAATGGAAGATGAATTAGAACAAATTGAAAAGAACAATACATGGACATTAGTTCCCCGGCCTAAAGACAAAAATGTAATTGGAATTAAATGGGTATTTAGAAATAAACTTAATTAAGATGGTAAGGTAATCAAGAACAAAGCAAGATTAGTTTGTAAAGGATATTCATAGAAGGAGGGAATTAATTATAATGAAACCTTTTCACTGGTAGCTAGAATTGAGGCAGTTAGATTATTTCTTGCATTTGCAGCTCATAAGAACTATAAAGTATATCAGATGGATGTAAAATGTGCATTTATGAATGGTGATCTTGAAGAGGAAGTTTACATTGAACAACATGGTGGATTTTCATTGATAAATGATAAAGATATGGTTTACAGATTAAGGAAATTTTTGTATGGATTGAAGCAAGCTCCTAGAGCTTGGTATGCTAGATTGGACAAATATCTTTTGAAGCTTGGTTACACTAAAGGTAATGTTGATAGCAACTTATACTACAAAGTGAGTAATGATGACATCTTGGTTATTGAATTTTTTGTTGATGATATCATTTTTGGAAAAGATGAATTGTGTAAGGACTTTGCTAACAAGATGCGGGAAGAATTTGAAATGTCTATGATTGGGGAGATAAAATTCTTTTTAGGATTGAAGATTTCACAAACTGATAAAGGTATATTCTTATGTCAAACAAAATACTTGAAGGAACTATTGAAAAAAATTGGTATAGAAAACTCTAAACTAGTAAGTACTCCTGTGACTAGAACTGATAAATTGACATTGAAGGATGATTCAGCTCCTATTAATCCGACAAGATACAAATCTATGATTGGAGGTTTATTGTATTTGACACAAACTAGACCTGATATAATGAATGCAGTATGTATTTTTTCAAGGTTTCAGAGTAATCCAAAAGAAAATCATGAATCAATACTAAAAAGGATTTTCCAATATCTACAAGGCACACTAGATCTTGGTTTATGGTATCCTAAAGATGAAAATTTTGATTTATGTGCATACATCGATGCAAATTAGGCAGGAGATGTAGATGACAGAAAGAGTACCACTAGCGGTGCATTATTTCTTAGTAGCAGATTGAATTCATGGATAAACAAGAAGAAGAGTTGTACGTCATTATCAACAACAAAATCAGAATATGTTGCAGCAGCAACAAATTGTACTTAGGTATTATGGATTTAGAAAATGTTGAAGGATAGAAAGGTAAAATGCAAAGAACCGATAATCATTTATTGTGATAATTCAAAAACAATTGATATATGAAAGAATTTGGTATTTAAATCTAAGACAAAGCATGTTTCTATCAAATATAATTTTCTGAAAGAGAATGTTGAAGCAAAAGAAGTAAGATTGGTTTATGTGAATACTAAAGAGTAAATTGCAGATATCTTTACATAGCCTTTGCCTAAGGAAACCTTTGAATATCTCCAAGAGAAGCTTGGGGTAATACCCTCACTAAAAGAGACTTAGATGATTGGAGATTGGCATCAAACTGGTAGAAACTAACAGAGAAATCTTTTTCCGACTTTGATGGAGGAGAGCTACTTCTCAGGGGGAGTAGTTGGTTGTATGTCCTGGTATTTATTCTTAATTACTTTGGCATTTTATGTCAAAGGGGGAGATATATCTATGGAAAAACATTCTTTGGGGAGAGATTATTCATTGGGGGAGAGATATATACTCTTTTTATTTTGGTTTTAATTTCTGGTATTGATCTATTCTGGAGATTGTCAGTTTTTGGTTTTTGGCATTCTGTTTTGGCACTTAGATGTTTTTCCATCTAGTGTTGCCATCAATGCCAAAGGGGGGTATTGTTGGTATTATGGATGTGTTGCATTAGTTTTGTCATTGATGTCAACACTTATCCTTATGGAGATATATATTATTGATTTAGTGTTGAATTGACACATTGTGTTCACCGGCAAGGTCAGTGAATTATGCAAAGTCACCGGTATATGCTTACCAATAGGTTATATGGTTCATCAGCATAGATGATGACTTGTTATCATCTGGAGATCACTTGATTATGTATAAGACATGGTTTGGATACTTGGTTTTGGTGTTTTGGTTATTGGTCTAATCGGGTTGACATATTTTTTGTTACCGACAGTTAGGTCTAGGTTATGGACTGGTATACGTTATCTATTCCAGATCAGCATGCCACGTTATGGAAATGATTTATTGATTGGATATTTTTGTAAATGTATTGAGTCGACATGTTGTATCTCATCAAGACTTATTTGTAATTGATTTAATTTTAATATTCTTAGTGAGTCGACCTACACATTTGGTCTTAGGTTTTGTATAAATGTAAGATCTCATTTGTGAGATGACGTGTGGAAGTGTGGTATGATCATGGTATGTGTGAATATTGAAGATCATATAAGAAGATCATAGAGCAAATCATGCAGACTTCATTTGAAGGTTAAAGGAAGGTTTGAAGGTGTTTATCAAAGCTTAAACCGGTACTAAATCCAACATTGCAGATGCACTTTGAAGCAATACATTATTCTAGGATTCAACCGTCCTACTGTAGTCATTGTGACTCCCATTTGAGCAGTGTGCTCTAGGTGGTTGGCCTTTCTATGTGTGCAGAACCTATTTGTATACACATACTATCTGCAGTAGTATCATCTGATTGTGGGTAAGGTTTCCCACCGTGTTTTCTCCACTTACAGGGTTTCCATGTCAAAAATATATGTGTAATGTGTTGTGGATGTTGTTTCTCTTTCTGTTTCATGCATTAAGTTTCACCAGTATTGATATTAACTGCTAATCTATTAACTGACATTAAGTTTGGTCTACCGGTATTATGTATTAAGTTGGATTAAGTTAAAATTGGGTTTAAATTCATTGACAACTGATTCATCCCCCCCCCCTCTCAGTTGTCCTTCTGGTTCCTAACACTTCCCTCTCCTCTCAAGCAATCTCATGGTGACACTTGTCAACCTGAGATTGGGTTGAAAATATCACATGGATTGAAAATCATTCAATCCTAGCCCTTCTTAAGCTAATTCAATCTTGGCCATCTAATTAACCATTGCTTCTCTAAATAGCTCCCATTTCTTCATAATCTGGATCCCCAGGTTATTACAATCCTAGGTTATTGCATCCTAGTTTTTATGCATCTAGGTTATCAAGAACTTTAATTTACCTTTCTCATGAGCTTAAGCATTTTAGATAGCAATAACATTATCATAGCATTTTAGTCTTAGAATAATCATTTTTAGCATATCATAGCATATCATGTTAATATATATCATTTTAATATCATATCTATGCTAGCTTAAATATCATCCTAATTTCATCATCTTGCACCATATCATAAATAGTTTTATATAAATATCATGCTAAGATGTTAGTTGCACTTGCCTTTAGATATTTTATCATTTGTATCCCTCATTCTTTAGGTAGTCATCCTAGAGATCAAGTGCTCATCCAAGATGAGATCAACCTTGATTTGAAGGATCCTTGGAGATAGAGAACAATGGATCAATCTTAGGAGATGTATGATTAACTTGTTTTGTCATTTAGATCTTTGTTTTGTTATGTTTCACTGGAATACTTGTTTGTCTATGCTATTGCTTGACTAACCCTCATTTCAAGTATACACCTAGCTCCTAGTAACAAACAAAGTGACTCATCATTAGAGTATGGTCCTTGTTTGGAACTTTTGATAGCTCCATCTACTATGCTCAATGCCACTCCTCTTGTGTGTTGTCCAGCTTCTCGAAATAATGATCAACAAGATCGGGGAGTAGATGACATGCTTGATTAGATTCATTAGCACGGTAGATTCTCTCTCTCTCCTCTCTTGCTTGTTTGTGACCTTCTATTTGTCTCTCAGTTCTTCTATATTTTCCTTAGTGTTGTCTACTTGAGGATGATGCAAGCGTTGAGATCTCTTTTGGTCTCTTCCATGTTGACTCAAAAGACACATGTTCTCTTCTTTCATAGTGGTTTCCTTTCTTTGGGGGATGAGGACAGTTCTATGCATATATATACACATTAGTTATCATAAAAAGAATACTGACTCCAAAGTTAAGAGAAACCACCCCATGTTTTGTGTTTTGTGATCATTATCCATTGATTTGTCCTCTCTTGGGGGCTTATTATTGTGATAACATGATTGTATTTTTGGGTGTATCCTACCTTAAAGCAATTGCTCCCGATAAAGGAATACACAATCACTTTAACATGGGGGCATACACTCTGCTCAATGATTCTCTCTCTTGCTTATCTTGATACTTAAGTTACTTAGAAAACTTAGTCCTTTTATTTGTAATTTTTGGTATTTTTCTTTTCATGACTCATGATAAGAGAACCTTACTAGTTGGTAGTCATTTTTCTCTTTTTCTTTTTCTCTTATGATGTCCCTTTTATCTCGTTATTGTTAGCACCCGAAGGCAACTGAGAGGGGGGGTGAATCAGTTGTCTAATAATTTCAACCCAAATATAACTTAATAAAACTTGATATTTAATACCGGTAAACCAAACTTAATGCTGGTAAAAATATTAATAGTTAATATCAATACCAATGAAACTTAATGCATAAAACAACAAGAGAAACAACATCCACAACACATAACACTGAGATTTGTATGTGGAAACCCTATAAGGGGAAAAACCATAGTGGGAAACCTTACCCACAATCAAATGATATTATTGCAGATAGTCTATGTATACAAAAAGGGTCTGCACATGCAGAAAGGACAGCTGCCTAGAGCTCACTACTCAATCAAAAGAATGGGCATCTCAGTAACTACAATTGGATGATTAAATCCAATGATAATGTACTACTCAAAGTAGAATCTCTAATGCTAGATTCAGTACCAGTTAAGCTTTGATTATCTCCCTCAAACCTTCCTTGAATATTCAAATGATGTTTGTGTGAGTAGCTTTGCTTATATTCACATATACCGAATATCACAACCTTACCATACCATACTACATCCATTAATATCACAAATGAGATCTTACATATATACCAAAACCTAAGACCAAATGTGTAGGTCGGCTCACTAATAATATTACAATAAAATAAATTACAAGTAAGTCAAGATGTGATGCATCATGTCGTCTCAACAACAATATTAATTAATTAACCATCTCCATAACGTGTCGTGCTGATCTAGAATAGATAACACATGTTAGTCCATAACCTAGACGAATTTACCGGTAATAGAAAATATGTCAACCTAATTAGACCAATAACCAAATCACCAAAACCAAGTGTCCAAACCATGTCTTCGACATAACCAAGTGATCTTCAGATGATAACAAGTCATCCTCAATGCCGGTGAACAATATAACCTACCAGTGAATCAAATACCGGTGACTATGCATAATGTTGGTATTTTGGTATGGTATTGTCATTGATGTCAACACCTACTAAACACTTATCAACTATGGCACTTTGGAGATCGGCAACATTCACCGGCAAGCAAGTGATTCATGCACTGTCACCGATATCTGGTACATCGGCAAGATATAATGATCACCAGCACTTGGAATGATATAGAAAACACTTGGTTATGTCGAAGACATTGTGTGGACACTTTGTCTTGGAGTTTTGGTTATTGGTACAATAGCATTTGCATATTTGTTGTTACCAGAAATAGGTCTAGGTTACACCGGCAGGTTTATCTTTTCCAGATCAGCATGGCACGCTATGGAGATGAGTTATTATTATTGTAAATGCATTAAGCCGACATATTGAATCGGTTATTGCATCGGGTATTAATTGATATGTAAAATAATTTTATTGTAATATCTTGTAGAGAGGACCTACTAAAATTGGTCTTAGGTTATGGTATAAATGTATGATCAAGTATGGAATCCAAAAAAGGATTGTGTGAAGGTATATGTGAGAATAAGCAGAGCTATACACATAGACATCATTTGAAGATTGAAGGAGGGTTTTTGTGAAGACAATCAGAACTACACCGGTACTGAATCCAGCATATGAAGATGCTAATTTTAGCAATACATTCTTATTGGATTTAACCATCCAATTGTAGTTAGTGTGACTCCCATTTTATGATTGAGCAGTGAGCTCTAGGTGCTTGGCCTTTCTACATGTGTAGACCCCATTTATGTACACTTACTATCTACAGTAGTATCATCTGATTGTGGGTAAGGTTTCCCACTGTGGTTTTTCCCCTTACAGGGTTTCCACATACAAATATTGGTCTTATATGTTGTGGATGATTTTGTCTTTATGTTTCATGCACTAATCCTTACCGATATAGCAATTAACTGTTAAAACTATCTACCGGCATATTGAACTGGTCTACCGGTATTAAGCATTAAGTTGGTTAAGTTGTTTTTGGTTTGAATTTATTTGACAACTGATTCACCCCCCCTCTCAGTTGTTTCCAGGACCTAACAATTGGTATCAGAGCCTAGCCCTCTTTTGCAGAAGTTTAACAACTTGAGGAGATCCAATGTCTACTAAATATTTCAGGAAGGACAGTCCTAAACTTGATGAAACCAACTATGGCATATGGAAGATCAGAATGGAGAAACATCTAAATTGCATTGGAAAGGACATTTGGGATGTTACAAAGAATGGTTATACTGCTCCTACTTAGAGTTAGCCCAATCCACCCAACTTGACTAAAGATGAGGACTATCAGATAGGTCTACTGCTAAAGCTATTTGGGATCATTTGGAAACACTGAATGAAGGAGATTCCACAGTCAAAATTGCAAAACTTGAAAGCTTCTGGGTCAGGTATGAACATCTGAAAATGGAAGAAGATGAAAGGATTTCTGCTTCTATGGAAAGAGTAAATGAGATTGTTTTGGGTATTAAATGTTGTGGAGGAACCTTAAGTGAGGATGAAATTGTTTCAAAAGTTTTAAGAGGATTGCCACCGGCATATAAAATGAAAGTCACTGCTATAAATGAGTTAAGAACAATGCCTAATACATCAGTAACTAGGGATACATTGATTGGGAACCTTTCAGCTTTTGAAATTGAAGAATTTGGTCTTGTTGCTACTATAAAGACAGATTTGGCCTTTACAGCATCAATATCATCTGCTCCATCATTTGACAAATCTAATTGGAAAGCCTTTTATGCAAGAGAACTTGAAGAAAGTAGGAAATAAAATGAAGAACTTGAAGAACTTGAAGCACTACTTGCAAGGAAAATGCCTAAAGGTCTAGTTGGAAGTAAGTATGAAGGTAAAGTGCCCTTTAAATTTTTTAACTGCAATAAGATTGGTCATATGGCTTCAAGATGCCTTGATAGACATGCTAGACTAAGAGAAGAAGCTAGAAGAACATACAAGCCTAACCCTGAATATCAGAGATACAAATTTAAGAAGAATAAAGACAAATCTTGTTACATTGTTGATGAAGGTGTGACTTATGATTTTGATGAGGATCCGGCAGACAATGGATGGGTTTTTGTTGCTATAATAGAAGATCAACCGACACCTACTACTCAACTGGTAGAACAGGCCTTGGCAGCTAAAGTTGAAGTAAAGGATGAATGGATCATTGATTCGGGATGCTCACATCAGATGACAAGAGACAAAGGTAAATTCTTGAACTTTCAAGAATACAATGGAGGCTTAGTGAGATTTGGAGATAACAAAGCTTGTTTGATCAAAGGTAAGGGTACAATATCTCTTGATGGTAAGCATAACACTGAAAATGTTTACTATGTTTAAGGATTAAAGCATAATCTTTTGAGTGTTGGTCAATTAGTTGAGAAAGGATTTCAGTTACAATTCAAAAATGGAAAATGCAAAATCATGAATAGAATTGGTTTGGAAATTGCAACCAATAATCAAACTAGAGGTAATATCTTTCACTTAAATAACAGTGAAAAGACATGCTTAATTGCACATATTGATGAAAGTTGGTTATGGAATAAGAGACTCTGTCATGTAAACTTTGATTGCATGGTGAAAATCAGTACTATTAAGGCAGTTAGAGATTTACCTAAAATTGTCAAACCTCATAATACAATATGTAAGGAATGTCAATTTGGAAAACAAGTTAGAGCTAGTTTCAAAAGTATTCTAGAAAAATCCAATAATGCTCTTGATTTAATTCACACTGATTTATGTGGTCCAGCTAGAACTAAAAGCTTACGAGGTGATAGATATTTCATGCTAATCATTGATGACTATTCTAGATTGTGTTGGGTTACTTTTCTCAGAGAAAACTCAGAAGCACTTGGAAAGTTCAAATTGTTCAAAGCAATGGTAAAAAATGAAAATGGTAAGAAAATCAAATGTCTAAGATTAGATCAAGGAGGAGAATTTACATCTAAGGAATTTAATACATTTTGTGAAGTAAATGGAATCAGAAGACAGCTATCAACACCTCGGACACCACAGTAGAATGGAGTTTTTGAAAGGAAAAACAGAACTATCTTGGATGCAACAAGAAGTATGTTATCAGAAGAAAACCTACCACATGTATATTGGAGAGAGGCAGTCAGTACAACGGTCTATACATTCAACAAAGTTCACATCAAAGGTGAAACTGGTAAGACCCCTCATGAACTATGGTTTGGTATTACTCCTACTCTTAAATATTTCAGAATTTTTGGAAGTAAATGTTATATTAGAAGAGATGAGTATATTGGCAAATTTGATCCTAGAAGTGATGAAGGAATATTTCTTGGTTATTCATCCAAAAGCAAGGCATATAGATGTTTTAACAAAAGATTGCAGAAAATTGTTGAAAGTACAAATGTAAAGATTGATGAACAATTCAGAGGAACTTCAAGGTGTATATACTGTGCAGATCTAGGTGCATGTGAACATCTCGCCTCTATAGCTCACTATTTTCTTATTTTTACCTTCATTTTTCAGCACTTTACCTAATGTCAACATTTCAACTTACAAAAGAGGAAATAAAAAATTAATTCAATCCATTTAGTATTCATTGCTTATCTAATTTATGATTGAATCTAGTGGATTCCCTTCCTCTTTTGAATGTAATGGTTCCTAAGTGAAGAATTTAGTGGTTTTCTCCCTCTAATGGTGGAAACCCTAAATTTTTACACCTTACAGTGACCAACCTTGAAATTTTTAGCAAAATGTGTGCTGATTATGTAAGACATGCACATGATTTAATGTATACATATTGTGTTTTGTATTATTTTTTGGAATTAATAACATGTACATATTTTGTAATCCTTAAATTTAACATTTTTATTATTTCATCCATTTAGAATTGGATTCCCCATCCTAAGGATTTGAAATCACTAGTAACTCCTAATTTCATGTTTTCAACATAAACAAAAATTAAAAAATGTTTTGAAATTATTTTTCATGAAAAAGCACCAAAGTGACAAGCTACTTCTTAGCTTTCTTGCCATACAATTTTTCATATTTTTTGAATGTAAATCAAGGTCTTTATTTTTATTTTTATTTTCATTGAATGGTGTCTCCATATTCCTCTAATACACATATATTAAATTTTCTTTATATTCGTTGACCTTATAATCTAAATTGAAAAGAAAACTTATTTTTTTACACTCAATTGCATACATACTAAAACAATTATGGTTTTAATTAATTTTATACAAGTTATGTGATGTGTAAACTTATTGATGCGATTTTTAGGATTCATCCATTTTAAAACTATTAAATTTTCTTATAAAGTATACAACTTTAAGACTCAATTTTGTCTATATTTCAACCAAATGGTTTCTAAAAACTTAAAATGCAACCACAAAATAGGTGGCATAGACTAGACACCATGTTATATTTTAGTGATAAAAATAAGAAGTATTTTGTGCACCCATAATTTTACCCATTAAATTTAACATATTTTAAAAATCTTTAAAATCTCATAAATTAGATTTAGAGTGGTAAGATTCTTGTTCTTATCGTATCTTCAAAATTTTGCTGTACACGTTTTGAATTTATCCTCAAAGCTTAGACTTAGTTTATTTTAATAATTTGCAACCACTTGTGAGCCCCCTTTTGTTCCTCACTTCTATGCTCTTACCTAGTTAGGTGGTTGGAATTTTTTGTTGGGTGGTTCTATGACTATACCTATTTACTTCTATAAATGTGCAAAGGTTGGATAAGGTTCAATGTGGTTGGAATGCCTATATTTTAAATGTGTAATGTCCCAATTGGAGGTTGTACGCTTCTATTCTATAGATTGATATTATATACGAAAGAGAACTATAGTATTGGATACAAACTTACTGATTAATATAATTGAGAATACCCTTTTGCTATAGAATTTATTCTCATAAGGGTCTCTCATGTAAATTCTTGTGTCATGTGTAACCTTGAAATTAAATTTTACTTCACATTCTTCCTTGAATATGTTTTATTGAATTGTATAAAAAACATAACTATTTTTTCATCACCATCTTAATGATTTTCAATATCTTAGTATATCGATAATTTATAATAGTGATCTATTATCAATATAAATCTGATGTAGCACTTGCGCATTTTAGTCAATTAAGGTAGCATGGTCTTAAATATGACTAAGAGGCATGGGTTTTGAAGTGTGACACTCATATAGGAGATCTATTTTTCAATGCAAGGATCATGTGGAAAAAGTGTGTTTTAACCATCTTGTTGGCATTATTGGCATTAAATTGTCATTGATGTCAACCGGTTTGGCAAGGTTACCGGTAAGTAAGAAGTGGTGACCGGTATGATGGCAATACACATGAGAGTGAGAAGACAAAAGGAAGGCTATCGGTAAAGCAGGTTTACCGATAAGGTATAAACCAAGATGAAGGTTATACCAGTAAGATGAACTAAATCGGTAGTTTGCCTTGTTCAACAAAGAATGTCAAACCGACATAGGAATCCAAGCAGAGGTGGATGTCGACAAGCATGATAGTTGGATGCCAGGTGGAGGTATTGCACATGTCAGTGGAGTGTGCATCGACGTAAGAAATCTGCAAGCAGGTTGACTTTAATGAGGAACCGCAAGTCATGGAGAATGTCAGAGGATTGTAGCTTGAGGCAGGCAAGTTGGCAAAGCAACAGAACTGATCCTGCAATAAGATTCCATCTACGTACTGAAGGAAACAAAACCATTAATGGCGAATGATAGAGAAAAACAGAAAAGCATGATGCAGACTTGCAGATTTAGAAAACGCACATTGGAATGTGAAGCTTTACTGGTGATTGATCGATGTCATGAAGATCTTATCCTTGGAAAATCATATCAAATCAAATTGGATTCAGATCGAGTTGGAGAAGGTAAAACCTAACACGGCAGTGATTAAATGTGTTCTTGGCAGGAATCCACAATCATAAATAGATTAGCTCGAAACAAAAATGATTGATGCTTGAGGAGAAGAATAAAAGTGAAAAGAGCTTGAGTGCTAAGAAAGATTATCTCTCTTAGAATTTATTCTAAGAAACTTGTAGAGTGGGTGTGCAAGCAAACCGGTGAGGGGGCTTAACCGGTTGTGATTGAGTACCGGTAAATTGTAGCAAGGTCTAATAGTTTAGCTAAACTAGTGAGGCGTGATTGATTAAGAAGGCATCCCAGTGTGACACATTGTGTTGAGAGGATGTGAGAAAGAGATAAGAGAGGCCAAGAAGTAGTGAGAGCAATCTGTTAACCAGTAGTGTGAGATCCAGTAAAGAAGAAGAAGATTGTTAATCGGTAGAGACCTATTTGGTCAAGAGTTGCAGAACGCGTTTGCAATAAGAAGCTATAACTGTATCAAAATTGTACTTTAATATACATCACCAAGTTGGATCTTGGTGTAGGGGTTGGTGCTCCTTGGGCTGGTGCCCTAAATCAGAAGGGGTTGGTGCCCTAAATCTTTGTAATTTAGTGTTTCATTTGTGAGGCTAGATTGGAGCAATAGTCTCCAACAACATTTCTCATCGAGGTATTCCCCATATTGGGTTTTCCTCATATATCTGGTGTTGTGGGTTCCATTTGTGTGATTGTCCCTTTTGATATTCTCTTTTGTCTTACTGGTTTGATTGTTTATAGATTAGGATAACAATCAGTATTCTGAGGTTGCTTTAAAAGGGAAAAGATTAGGAACCACTGATTCACCCCCCTCTCAGTGGTACATTGTGTTCATCACATCTAAGGTATGTTAGATCTACATATGACAAAGGTATAGTTTTTGAAGATGGGTTTTGAAGAATAATGTTCATGTGGAAGATGGGTTTCAAAGCATAATGTTCATATGGTAGATAAGATTTTAATTGTGAGTTGCATGTGCAATTGGGACTTGAAGTTCAAGTTTCATGTAGAAGATGGATTTTGAAGTTCAAGGGTTGCATGAAATTATGTTTCAAACTATTAATAATATATAAATCTGCATTCAACATTTTCTAAGAATACGATAATGGTAAGTGGGTATGCATGTGTTTCATATTTAGTGTACCTTGGGAACAAGACTAGCCCCACCTCATATGGGCTATCACATATATAGGAAATTTTAAATAGTGATAGATGTGTAATTTCATATTTAGTGTAACCTACTAACAAGACTAGCCTAGTCTTGTTATCACACATGAAATAAATTTTACAATAATGATATATGTGTGTAGTTCCATATTCAATGTACAATAGTGACAAGAATAGGTTCACCTAGTACACATTATACATGCATACAATTAAATTTAAATAATGTGAGGTGTATAATTCTAAATTTAGTGTAATCACATTTCATTTTTTAAAGAATGGTAGGTGTGCAGTTCCACATTTATTATAGTATGGGTAAAAGCTAAGTCTCACCTTGTGTGTACTATCACTTTAACCAAAATAAGAATAATATTTAGGTAGATTTTCTATCACCTTAGGTATATAAAGACTAGCATTTCCCAACATGTGTTACTGCATTACGTACAATAACGTGTCCTTGTGTGTTATCATTATAACATTATGTGAAATACTATCTTTGCTTCACCTGACATGTATTAACACTAAGTACCACATTAGATACAATACGAGTGAACCTCGCATCGATAATCATATTGTATCAAGTATCATTGGAATATTCCTAGCCTTGGTATAAGACTATCCTAGTCTTGGCATATGACTAAGGTGTGGGTTTCAATGTGTAAGGCTCATGCAAAAGATGTGTGACTATAAGAGTGAGGAAAATAACCCCAATTGTTTAAGTAATATCAGTTTCATGTGGAACCTCTGTTATTTCTAATGTAATAACACAATTTATGTAACATGAAGGTGATGCTAATCTTGTTCCTATTATCCCTATTGTAAGTTGAGCCTATTCTTGTACATAACATGGTTGTTATAATGTTAGGTGAAACAAAGCTACTCTTGTACCTAGTGTGGTAGTGATTGCACATAAGACACAATAATAGTCTTATATAGAGGCTAACTTATTCCTAAGATACGTATAGTGATATATGATAGATAAGTTGAGGCTATAATGTGATGGCACATGCAAGACTAATGTTGGTCTAATATACACTAAATGTGATATTGTACACACCTACCATTGTCCTATTTATATATGATCAAATTACCTTATAAAGTTACTCTAAATGTGATTTCTCCCCATTTTCTTTTGTTCATTAATAATCCCGTCTATGCTTATGCACTACATGTCATAAATCTTAAATTCCCTCTTCATGTCATAACCCTTAATTCCCACATTGGGAAAGATACCCAGCAGCCATTTTTTATCTTCTATGTTATATGCGTTTATATTTATTTTCTTAACAGTTACTCATTTTCCTTATTCCCCGTGTGTGCGCAATCGCTAGATTTACCATAGTTAGGTGTGGTGGGTTTAAATGAACTGATGAAATCAGTCCACCCACCTGCTTGTACTACGGACTAAGAAAAAAATCCCAATTCACAAGGTGTATAAAATGACACGACATTTGATTTGTTCTACTTTCCTTTTCTGTTTAATATTTTGGGTATATGTCAAATTGTATTTCTTGTCTTTATTGTCTTTTTTTCACTTTTTATTTTTATTTTTTTCAATTTATTTCTTTCTCAAATTGTACCACTTTTGTTTAATTGTTTTTAACTTTGTTTTCATAAAAAAATTTTCAATTCTCTCTTGTAATTTATTGGTTTTTATCTCTTGTCATATTATTAATCTTTAATTATTTTTCACATTATTGGTCTTTATTATTATATCTCTTTTATTTTTTTCTTGTCTCATTAAACTTCACTTTCTCTTTTATAATTATCGGACAAAATTATAACTTTTTTCTCTTGTCAATTTCACCAGTCAACTTCACTCTATCTTTGGTGATTTTTTGATTTTTGAATAACCGTCTTAAAAAACATCTTTCTTACCTTCTCATCTTTCACCTCATTTTCTCCTTTATAATTATTTGACAAAATTTTAACATGCCTTTTTTCTCTTGTCAACTTCACCCTATCTTTTTTGATTTTTTAAATTTTCTTGAGCATCTTAAAACACATCTTTCTTATCTTCTCATCTTTCACTTTGTTGTTGAGTCTTTTAACACAAACTTATGGAATGATTCATTCCTCTTGAAAGTATACACAATCCTCCAAAACTATACATGATTAAGATGTTTGCTGAACATGTAAACAGGAATGTTGATATTTAAATAAGATAGGTATATATCTTAATTTCCTTGTCAACTTTCACCCCTAACACCCCATTTAGCCCCCTTTCTTAGCCCCTCACCCATTTCTTTTTTTTGTCTTTCATAATCTTATTTGTTAACTCCTTTACCCATCTTTCCTATTTATTTTCCTCTTGATAACTTCCACCTTATCTTTTATTAATTATTATTTTTATTATTTTGTCATATGTATTAATTGTACTGTAAATCTTTATGTATTTTTATTTTTCTATATTTTTTAAAATAAATAATTTATTTCTTGTCAAATGTCATTTCTTTTTGAATTTTTTGGTTTTTGGTCCTCTAATCACATGTCTTGACTATTTTATTAATCTTCACCTACTTTTTTGATAGTATGTCTTTATATTAGGTTTATTTCTTTCTTGCTAGCCATCACAAGTCCTCTTTTATAATTTGTCAGTCTTGGCTCTTTTATCACGTGTATTTTTGTTCCTTTATCTATCTTCACCAATTATTTTGTAATTGTCTTTGACTTTTTTTTCTTATTATGCTTCACTTTTTTCTTATTAAACTTCAACTTCTCATTTGTAATTCCTAGGCCCCAATTATCCCATGTCTTACTTACCTACGTAGTAAAACAAAATATAAAAAACATTATTCTTGTAAATATTTTGAACTCTATTATAACACATTTTTATTATACTATCAACTTTCACTTTTATTTTTTGAATTGTCTTGTTTGATCATCAAACTTCACTTTCTCCTTTGTAATTATCTAACCTACTTATCACATGTCTTTATTGCCTTGTCAAATTTTACCCTATCTTTGTGATTTCTTTATTTCCTTGACCCTCTTGAGGCATAAATTTATGGAGTGACTCATTCTTCTTGGAAGTATAAAATATTTAATATTAATTTAAGATAATTTATGGAGCGACTCATTCTTATTGGAAGTATTAAATATTAAATATTAATTTAAGATTTTTTCTTAACTTGTAAATAGTATGAATTTAGTTCATTACTAGGGGATGTTGGTAGTTGAACAAAATGAGTATATAATTAATAGACCGAAAAACATATTTTTTCAATTCATATTTTTAAATTATTTAAAATTTACATTATATTTTAATAATAACAATTATGATTCAATATTATGTGATTACATCAAAATTAAAGAATAATATTGAAATCAATTTAAATTAAAAGTTAAAATATATTTTCTAGTTAAATTATATTTTGATATAAAATGTAAAAGAAAGAGAAAAGAAATGAGAAGTGAGCAATAAAAAGGATCTTAAGCTATAAATTTTGTTTGCAATATCATCATTAAATTTAAAAAACCTTCAAACCAATCATACAATGATTGAACTTTGTACAATCTTATTTTAAATAATATAATTACATTAAAATATATTAAAAATTTGTTTTAGAAATTATTTAACAAGTATGTATGCATTTAATATATAGAATTAAAAAAATATAGATAAAATAAAAAATTAATTTAAAAAATATATCAAATAGATTTACATAGACTTTTGTAAAGATAAGTATATTAATCTTAAATTATTTTATTTTATGTATAAATATATGAATTTATTTTGAGTATTTAAGTATTATAATTATATGCTTTTTAAAATTAATTTCAAATAATTGATTTTATTTTAAAGTACATTTCTATATACACATACATATACCTATATGTATACAAATATACATAAATGTACACGTACACATACATATACACATATGCATATGCATACCCATACACATACGCAAATAACACACACACACACACACACACACACACACACACATGCACACACATGCACACATACATATTTGCATAGATGCATAAATACGTACGAACATAAAAAGAGAGATAATTGTTGGCAATATAGCATTATAACAGACAATGGAAGATTGTTGGCATTTCAATAAGGATATTGAGAAGGTTGTTGATGATTATGGATATAACTGATTAAAGATGTTTACTGTCTTGATATTATTATTTTGTCATTGATGTCAAGAAATTGATTTTCTAATTCAGTATGATGTTGCCATATCTTGAGAAGTATGATTTGAAGAGTATATAGATGTCGATAAAAGACACAGGAAAGAATATGATGAATAAGATATTCAATGGGCAACTATTACCGAGTCAGACAATGATGAGATCATGATGTTTTAGATTGTTTTAACATCATACATATGTTGTAAATTGTAAAGGTTAATACTATACTATGTTACCAAGTAAGGAACCTAGTCGGTAAACCCTAAGGTTATTGGTATCGGTTAATGAAGGTGGAATGTCTACCAAGTGAAGTTTAGTATTTACCGAGTTGTAACCGAGCTATAATAGAATGCATTAAATGTTTACATGCGGTATTTAATGAAGGAAGCTGATGAGCTGGAACTGATTAAATGATTGGTATGTCGTGCATGAAGTTTGTTAAGAATCTAAGGCAATGGTAAGTCGGCATGAAGATCTACAGCGCAGATTGAACCGCAATACCCTTGCACAAGTTCCAAGAAATGTATGCAAGTTCCAAGGCGGGGTAAAACATTTTCAGATCGAAAGATGCATTGAACCTAGACAAGATTGAAGATTTGATGGCTATGATTGATCATGGGAAATGTGATCAAGGAGATTAAGCGGTTACCTAATTGTTTATAAATAGGAAACTGTTGATAAACAATGTATGTGGGCAAGTGTATGCACACGGATGCTACATAGTGATTACCGAGCACAGAAGCTTGAAGACCTATTTGAATAACAGACTATAGAAGCCCAACAGATAGACAAGATTAGTTCTATGTCTAGATTGTATTGAACAAATAGGAATCTGCTTTAGCATTTTAGATGTGAAGTTGCAGATAGATTTTTATTGCTGTTATTTTGTGAAAGTGATAGAAAATCTCTTAACCGAGTGGACTTAACAGTCTTATTTGTAAAACCCTCTAGCAAGGTGACATTCTGATTGAGTGTTTGAAATCCTTTAACAAGGTCACTTCTAACAAGGTGAAGATCCTAACAGATCTGAGGGAAATCCCTTAACCGGGTCACATCTAGCAATGTGTTTGTAATCTTTAACCGGATTTGCTTTTAACCGAGCATACTCTAGAAGAGTATATTTCTTAGTGGGTCCGAAATCCCATAGTGGTTTTTCCCTATTTGGGTTTCCACGTTAAATCTGGTGTTATGAGGTTTATGATGTTTATATGCTTTTGAGTTTACATGTTTAACAGTTTTGGTTATATTATTGAAGTATATGTTACCGAGGTTGAATCTGATGTTTTTATGGAAGATTAAGTTTGTATGATTCACCCCCCCCCCCTTCTCATCTTGTTGGTTATTGGATCTGTACTTATATTAAGTATCAGAACTATCAATAATGTGAGATATTATAATAATATAGAATGTTAACTTCTTATATAAACTTATACATTTACAAACAATTATATGGGTTTGTATATATAATAAGTGCCATGTAGTAGAGAGTAATTGTCCTTTTAGATTTGTAATAGAAAGTGAGTAAATTAATTTATGTTTAATTTGTATGTTATAAGTATAGTAGATAATTTAGAATGATAATTAGGTAAAACTGGATAGTTATTATAAACTAATACCAACTTTTAATTGGTTCACATTATTTTTTTAAATAACTAGTTAAATCTTTAAAAAGATAAGTGATTGCAATAGTACCACATGAAAACAAGTAATAATAAGGGTTTATGTGTACATATGTGTTGGAGTAGATAATTGACTAGCCTTCCAGAAGGTGTAACATATCTAGAATCATCTCAAGTGTTCCATATATGGAACACATGAGATGAGTGTAGGGACATGTTTAATGTCCCTATAAGTTGAGCCAAAAATATTAAAAAATCTAAGTGAGCTTAAGTGTAATGTGAATAGATCTAATATCATGTATAATTAAAATAGATATGTACAACTATTTTTCACACCAATAACACTTTAAGTGATACTTAGGAAGTTGCTTTCCAAACAACTAGGCCTAGTGAGTTACTCATGTACACTAAAAGTCTCTCATAAATATAGATAATAAGAAAATTATATGAAAAAACATCTTTTTAAAAAAGAAAATGAATACAAAGGAATGGGGACTTGAGATGAACCCACAAGGATAAATTCTTTCAACCCAGGACTATATTACTATTAGGATTCCCAAAGATACTGAGGGGGGGGGGGTGAATTAGTATCTAATCGGTATATAAATTTAATTGACTTAGAACATGAAAAACATATTAAAACTGTGCACTGATAAACTAGAAATAATGCAGTAAACGAGAATAATAGTAACCACATGAGAAGCAGACCATAACGCAGCATTTTAACAAGGAAATCCGATGTGGGAAAAACCTTGGTGGGATTTGTGACCCACAATATTCGATTATTGGCCAATAAGGAAATATTACTCTTACAATAGGGGCCTGCACATGCAGGAAGGCCAAGTGCCTAGTGTAGTCACATAAATCTGTCCACTTAATTAAATGAATACTTAGTATTTATTTGATTATTTAACCATCAATTAATAATTAATTAAATTAATATTTAATTAATTCATCTTAACCCTCTTCTCCTATTAATTAAATAAATTATTCAATTTATTTGATTTAATTCACTTAACCAAATTCATACCATTAATTAAATAAATAAATCATATTTGTTTAATTAAATCTTCTCTCACATTTAAATAAATTAATATTTATTTAAATCCCCCAAAATCCCACCTCTCACATTTAAATAAATTAATATTTATTTAAATCCCCCAAAATCCCACCTCTCACATTTAAATAAATTAACATTTATTTAAATCACCTTTATCCTCTACCCACTTGTATTTTCCTACAAATGCAAGTTGCACAACTATTTTAAATAAATTAACATTTATTTAAATCACCTTTATCCTCCACCCACTTGTATTTTCCTACAAAAGCAAGTTGCACAACTATTTTAAATAAATTATTTATTTAAAATCCTATTTATCCTCACCCACTTGAAACCTTTAATGGTTTCCCTTAAAGTATTCAAACTTGATGGCTTTAAAGTCTTCAAACTTGATGGCTTCCTTCTATAGTCTTCTTAAGACTTTAATGGTTTTCCTTAAAGTCTTCAAGCCTTTAATGGTTCCCCTCAAAGTCTTCAAGCATTTTAATGTTTTATCTTCCTTTTTCTCATTTAAATAAATTAATATTTATTTGAATATTTATCCAAATACAACTTGCACACATTTATTGAAATAAATGAATTTTTATTTTAATAAAATCCTATTTTCCCTCACCCACCAAATCCACTTGCAAAATCTAATCCCCTTCTAGATTCTTCTAACCCCTTCCTAATTAAACTTAATCCATCTCCTAATTATTGTCACATTCCTAAGCAAAATGGAGTCACTTCTCAAAGCCTAAAAGTCTTGGATAACCTTTGAAAGCTTCCAACCTTCAACCACTAAATGGCTCAAAGTCTTTGATAACCATTGAAGGCTTTCAACCTTCAACCACTTAATCCCCAAAGTCTCCAATAACCATTAATGGTTACCTCAAACCCTCCCACATGGTTAAAACATTTGTTTTGACTCAACCTCTACCCAACCCAAGGGTCTCATCAAGCCTTTAATGCTTTGACCATGATTATCTCTTAATCATTTGCACAAAGGTTTATCCTTGCATTAACTCCTAATCCAGTGGGTAATCCTAATTTAGGCTTGACCCTTACCTTCTAGATAACCATGAGGTCTCCTCAGGCATTTAATGCCTCCAACCTCTTCTCTCAACCCAATCTTATGTTGACACTTGTCACCATTTCATTGGTGCAAATTGTGCACATGGATCCCCAACTTTCAAGCTTGACCCTTGATTAAACCTTTCAATCCTGGCCATCCATTGCTCCATTTTTCCTATAAATAGAGCCCATTCCTTCATAATCCAGATCCTGAAAACTTGTATGCATTTAGGCTATAGACATTTTTAGAGAGCATTTAGCATAGCATAACTAAAATCTTGTCTTTTTGGTAAAATCAATCATTTTAGCATCAATAGCATAGTATTTAGCTTTTCATTTCATATTTGAAGCTTAATATTAAATCTCAATCCTCCATAAGCATCCATAGTGCAAAAAGCTGCTGAGAGCTACACTCATTTGGGACTTGGAGAGGAGAGGAACAAGGGAGGAGCAACTATGAGCATCTTGATTAGCTATTTTATTTTATGTTTATATGCTTTCTATTTCATGCTTAATATCTCTCTTGATATGCCTGTTTAGGATAATCTTTTGTTGCTAACACTAACGTTTGTTTCTTGTGCTCTTGTGTGTGTTGCCATCAAACAGATTTTCTAATCCTTTTTGCAGAGCATCACCTAGAGCTCACTACTCAATTACAAAAGAAGTCACACAAACTTACAAAAATGGATTATACTAATCCAATATCTTGTACTACTCAAAATCAACATCTGCTATGCCAGATTCAGTACTGATTTAAGCTCTGCTACAACATAAATCCTTAACCAATATTTCGCATATTAGGTCTGCTTATCTCGCATCCTATCACATCATATTTCCTATTACAAAATGATCTCATACATATATGAGTCATATTACAACTCGCCATGTCGTCTTACAATGTTTTTACAATTAATTACAAAATACATTTCAAACAAAATTGAAGTTGACCAAGGTGTTGGTATCCTTCCTTTCACTGCTTGTGTCATGTGTGCCGGTGTAGAGTCCGTCGGTGTCGGTGTCGGTATCTTGTCTTGCCGGTGTCCTATGATTGCAAGGTTTCCATCAATGACAAAACCTTCAATCACTTACAATTTCTCATTGGAGTGTGCATTTGCCAACAATCTCCCCCTTTGGCATTGATGGCAACACTCATGAGAAAAATAAAAAGTGTCCAAAATGATATCCAAAAATAGTCTACCAAAAAAAATTGTCTTTCCAAAATTGTATGCTCAAAACTATATGCTCCCCCTGAGCAGATGAAGTCCCTTCCTTTCTGACCATTTTTCTCATCCCACTACTCCCCCTTTGACATCAATGACAAAGGTTGTCATTTGCTGTCAGTGGAGTCTTGTTGGGATTCTTGTAACCAGTGGGTTACAATCTGAAAGAAATCTGTTAAAACTAAATTTATGCTATTGTTGAAAGTTTTGCTATCTTTTATTGCCTCTTGTGTTCTCTGCATAGTACCGGTGAGTATGTACATTTTCTCTTCTAGTGTCTTCAGTCCGGGAACCAGAGCTTTAGATATTTCTTTTCTCAGAGAAGTAAGGTATTCAAGTCTTGGAATAAGTCTGCATTTCAAGTCATTTGCCTTATCCTTTATTCCCTGTTTGTCATTTTCTAACTTCTTGATTTTCTCTTCCTGTTCTGCAATCTTCTTTTCTAACTCCAACAATGAATCTGATGTTCCAATCAAATTGTCAGCAATATTATTTATCTTTTCTTGAGCTTTGCTGATCCCCTTGTCAAGATCTTCTATTAATACATTCATTTTGCAAGTATCCCTGTACAGTTTCTTGCAGTCATAGATTATTTCTCCAAGTTCCAGTAAAAGGGTATCCATTTCTTCCTTGTTTTTCTTTACAATATCCTCAAATAATTTCTCTTTTTCTTTTATCATTCTCTCCTTAAATGTATTCTCATTTATTTGATCAGTAGTCAATAGGTTGTCGGTAATGAACTTAGATAATGCGTCTAGTTGACCTAAAGAATCTTTATTCTCAACACTGCACTTTGGTGCTATCAATTTAAGAATTGGTATTGTATCATCAATAGCCTTATAGGCTTGTGCATTGCATTCAGTGATCTTCTTTATTGAATCTAACAGAACCTCTGTTACATTAGTAGGTCTAAATTCTATCATAGTTGTACCAGATGTTTTTCCAATAGTCTTTATAATAGCCATGCTATCGGTTGTGGTAATTTCCTTGCTTGATTCGACCTCTGGTAGGTCTATCTTTGTTTGCATTTCTACAAACAAAGAGTTGTTCATAAAAACTGATTACCACAAGTACACCTGCAATTGATCTATGAAGTAGCCAATTCAATCTATGAAGAACCTCAGGGCTTGGACAACATGACAAGGATATGAATCCTTCTACTCTTCAGGCTCTGCAAAACCTAGGTGGGTGTACCTTTGATGCTTAAAATTAAACTCATTTAGTCACCATGACAGCATCAATGAAGCAAATAAATCTCACCAGGGCTCAACAACAAGTGGGTTACTTTAGATGGGCTAGATCTACACATACAACTCAGCTATGCTTGAGCATGAGATAGATGAAACATTTCAAAACATAACATAAAAGAAAGATATTCTGATTGGATTTTAAAATGGTTTGAGAATCCCCTTAATTGCAAGATCAGTGCCTTATCCAAGGCCAACAAAGTCACACATCAAACTATAGATGAAAGCTTCTATTGCAAATCCATCTTCATTATTAAGTATTCCTGCATTAATGCCTTGCATAAATGCATTACTAAGATCATTCACAAAATTATCAAATCTTGAAACTATATTCCATTATTCATGATTTATTACATAATTTAAATCCTTCCTTGAAGAATCTCTGCAAACAATCACAACTATCTCCTTGAGATAACAAATTTCATCCTCCTTGAGGATCTGATTTGAATAAAATGGAAATACAAATCTAGAGACAATCTTGTGTGAATTTATGTATGCCTTAAATACACAAGACCCTGCAACTAAGAACACCTATAGCAAGAATTGAACTCCATTACTAAAAGAAAAGCCCTGCCCTATACAATATTGAAGAAAACTCAGAATTGGAAACCATGAAAATATGGAGCCATTCTCCAAATTTCAGGAACCCTTACAAATGAGAAGAAAATGAGAATAAGCAGGAGAGGGAAAAAGATTAAGTCTGCAACCGAAATTGCCAAGTGTCTCTTTTCCAACTGAATTTCAATTCCTTCCTCCTTCCATTGGAAACTGCTCTTGAAATATCACATATTTGTTAAAACAAACTTCATAACTGCATTCCTCATTCCGAGGGTTCTGAGGGCTTTCCAACAGTATATAATACTTGGTATTTTGGGAAACAATGAACCTCTGGGCGAATTAAATCCTTCATATGTGCACATCATTTAAATTTTTCAATTTTTTCTATAGTCTACACTATATATTTAATTCTGATTTTTCATCCATTTTTTGGTCTGACGCCCTACCACGTGGCAGGCTCTGATTCGCTGATAGGGTCCACTGGGCGCCACCTCGGATGACACCTCACCTTTCACCACCTATCCGCCTCGTCACCACCACCTCATTGCCACTGGACTACTTTCTTGTCGGCCACATCGTCACCACCTTAGTGACATGTCAGCGGGACCCGCAAGTTGGACCTCCACCTAGACCTGCCACCTATGCGCCATGTGTCTTTCACCATTTTGCAATGGCTAACGAACATGCATCTTTCCTTCATGAATCCACGCGCACCGTTGGATCTCAGCGAACATGTTCGATCTTTAGCCTTCGTTTTTCACACATGCTTTTCGCTATTTCGTGAAGGGTATTCTTCGAGCATCTTCCCTTCGCGAATCCACGCGCACTGTCGATCTTCTCTGAACCTGCATGATCTTTAACCCGTCCGTTCTCTGCAAAACTTGCCTCAGGATCCGTGCCTACGTGGGGTCCACCTAGTCGCCACTTGTTGGCCTTCTCAATTGCCTTGAGAAGTGCGCCCGCGCGTGTGGGGTCCACTTGGGCGCCCAATCGACACCTTCCATCAAAATCCTCTTGTGGCTTTGACATTATAGATGTGTGAAGCTTTACATTTAAATACCAAAAAACCTCATTGCCCAACTAATGTGGGATACATGGTATTGCCCGGGACTGCACTTTCTGAAGCTTTCCTGAGAGTTTTAATGGCATTTTTTGCATTTTATTGAAATTTTTAATGCCCGAACACCATTCCCACGCCACACTCCACCTCTCAGATTCTCACAGCAGGAAAGAGAGGATTACCAATTTGCATTTGTTTGAATTTCAAAATTGCCTCTTTACATTTTTACTGGTAATACATTTTGCTGAAGGTTTCTTTAAATCTTTTCAAAATGCCATTCAAAGTAAAAAAAAAATATTTGGCAGAGGTTTGTTTAACACCACGTGAGGGAGGAAAGAGGATGGCTAGGCATTACATTTGCCAAAGATTTTCTTGAAGATGTTGAACAACCACATTGGGGAAGGATTGCTAGAGTTTAATGCATAATTTTTCAATTTTATTCATGCCCTCCTCACTCTCCATGCAGGGGCTAATATTGTTGCTTTCTTTTAGTTGAAAGCATCCACAAACACAATTTGTATTTGCTTGGAGTTACTGTGGCATTGAGTTTTCAGCAAATGATTAGGCATTACACCAGCCAATGCATTTGTTTGAAGTTACTATGGTGCTGTTGTATGTGGGAGGAAGGAATGGCAATTTTCAACTGTTGCATTTTAATAAACTTCAAAGCTGCCCTCTAAACTTCTATGTTGCCATTGGAGGGAAGACATTGCAATTTAATTGCATTTGTTGTTCGCTATGCTGCCCATTTACCATTTTGCTGAAGGATCTAATCCATCAATTGGATTTGTTGAGAGTTTTTTAATGGCTGCCCAAATCAGTCCATGCATTATTGGGCAATGTGACATCTCATTGGAAATATGGCCAGCATCATCTAGTTCATCAAACACTTTTTTTTTAATGGCTTATACATTTTCATTTCAAATATATATCCATCAATTCATAGACGACAAGTAAAATGAAGTCGCCTCTCACTAAGCCAAGTTGACAAGTACATTTACTGGTATTGATATGCATCACCATGAATTAAGACCATTTTACCGTAAAATTAATGCACGGGCATGAGCCAGGTCAGGCCCCAAAGTGGGTTCGACTAAAAAAATTTTGTTTTCATTCAACTGACCTTTGAAAACACTTCAAGAACCTTGAACATACCTCTGGAAATGATCGACACCATTTTCGGACTATTAAACTGAGTTTTGCAACTTTCAGGCACTTGTGCCACATTTTCGCATTTAATCGTGAAGACGTAATTTTCAAACCGGTCAAAACACCTTTCTGGACCTTGCCATCTGACAGGCGTGTACTCTGATATACAAGCATGAACTATACCAAACGGTTTCTCCAGACGAATCCCGAGTGAAGAGATATTAATTGTCAAAAATGACCAACTAGCTTTGTCGTCACTATGGACCTGATGAAGTCAATGCGCAGGCAACCAATGATGCCTTTCTTAAAAATATCAAACGATCTCCGTAGACCCTTAAATCTGAGACATAGGTACCTTGAAGTACATATCAAAACTTAGAATACTCAGTTTGACCAAAAGGCTGACTGGGTGCAAATGGTGTGCTCATGAAAATAGCCACTTTAACTGATATGGCAATGAAAGTACAGATCACTGAAATAGATGGCTCAATAAACCCTTTTGAAAACCGATCAAACGGATTGGCAGGAGCTTGAAACTGGAAACATAGCTTTTCATTTATACCAACAATAGCCCAGAATAAACATTCTGACATGACATTCACCGAGGCAAGTTTACACTTATGCAAAACAGAGCTCTAACTAGGTCCTAAAACAGGGACTTGTCAAACCATACAAACTGCAAACAGATCGAGCTTGGTAAACTAAGCAAATGGATTCATGAAGACTTGAAATTTTGCACGGAGGCACACTTTTATGCAAGAATTCAATCCATTTTGAATTTCATCATGACAATCAACAGGGCAAAAGATATAAGCACTCAAAGTAAGCTACTCAATAAAATCTGCATTTGCACCTACCATACACTTTCAGCTCACCCCTTGAAATGGGTACCTGGTAAACTTATCCAAACTGAATTCTAAAAGTTGCAACACACTGCATAGGCCAAATTAAAGGTGTAGGACACATTTCCCAAGCCTTACCCTTTGAAAATCAACTGGCTCCATTTTACCCTCTCTCTAACTAGGCCATTCAAATTGACTCATTTTATGATCATTTGGAAATGCAGAGAATTTTTTTGAAATGGGTCTCAAAACTTGACTCAATTTTAATGAGTCCCAACAGTGGCTCTGACTGGGGATGGTTGATTGCAAGATCAACGCAAGAATCCAGAATCTATGGTTAAGCAGACCACCCAAAAACAGATCAGTTCTCTTCTCTTCTAAAAAATAAAGGGCTCCTTATTCTACCCAAACAATAGGGCACTTTATTGAAAACCACACAACTAAAGCAAAGCAACTATACAAGATATACAAACATACTGACAAGTGAATATAAACTGCTCCACTTTCTTCAACATTTACCTTTGTCAAAAATATGATTCTCATCACTTGACATCATGATCCAAACAAAGGAACCTTTCAATAACAACTGAGCATAATCCTTATAATCAACCTCTTTCATCTCATTACTATAACAGCTGGTGTGCATACCATTTGTCCGATTTTGAACTTTGTAATCACACACTATTTCAACAAAAGTGAAATCATGAGACAAAACACAATAGGGGCCTTCCCACAAGCTGCCATACATTTCACTATCCCAATCAATTCTATCATTTGCAAAGGCATCATCATACTGAACTTCAAAAATAAAGCATTCAATCTCAACATTGTAATTCTCATCAACACATGCGTTATCATCATTTAAATTCATAGAATGAGGGGCATTACTAACCAACTGATGTAAACAAGGAACATAAACATTTTGGTTCAGATGTGATACTTCCCTATGCTGATCACACTTTATACTATCCTTGTTCATCAAACTCAATACATCCGCATCCTCAATATCCCAATCATGGAAAAGAATGCATACCTTTGGCTGAAGCAAATCCTTAGCTAATTCTTTCTCATTCAGACTTGCATCCACCTGAAAAACTTCCATTTGAGGTCTGAAATAATCATCACACAACCCATGCCTCTTATCTTCATCATGAAGTAAAATTTTACAACACATGCTACTGTTGTTCGGAACTACATCAACATTGCAAACTTGTTCAGCACAAGGGGAAACCTTAGCATTTTCATCAATGAAATCAGCACCAAGAACATTAATATCAAAGGCAAAGAACTCCATATCTAGTTCAAGCATACTATCAACATTCACATCCTCTTCATGGTACTTCAAATTCTAAAAGCATTCAAATTTAGGTTCATTTAAATATGAAAATAGAACATTATCCGCACTTTCACATACATTTTTATCTTCAAAAATAGTCTCATTTTCAGATTCATGACTGAAGTATATAACTTGGTCTCCTCTTATATCATCTTCATAAGATGAATAATAAGAATTCTCATAACCATCATCAACTGCATGACTAGCATTCATTGGTTGATCAAAAGAAAGTGAATAACTCGTGCCAAGATCACTCTCATTCTGAAATTGATCTTCATTGTTCATTTGTATACCTTCAAGGTGCTGAAAATCGAACTCAATATCCTCATAATCAGCAACACCACTCCATTCTGAAACACATTCATCACTGGGTATACTTGCACTGAAAACACTACCGGCATCATCCAAAATTTCATTTTCAGTTTTATCAGACTTAATCAAAATCTAATTTACATCATATTGCATATCTTCACTTGCATAACCAACAACTCTTGGTGATCCTTCAATATTTGGTATTGCAACATTAAATACATCAGCAACATGTAAAGATCGATGGTCATCATCCTCATTAATTTCATTATCATTATCCTTGAGAGATGCATGATTTACTTGATAATTTGCAGTCACATAATCAACATAACCCACATACAAATCAAATGGTACATATCCTTTATATATATCTATCTCTGTATCAACATTATCACAAAATTTCCCACTGATCATTCCATCATTACTGTGAGAGACAACTGGCATTAACAATAAAGATTCTTAACTCTCATCTAAATTTGAATCACATGCATCAGCAAAACCATTTGGAACAACAAAGCTTAACATATTTGGACAAGGAATGATTTGTTCAACCTCACATGGTATTTCACCATTGAAGGTGTTTTGACAAGAAACAACATCAGACACAAATCTCTTGGCTATCCCAAATTTCAAATTATTTTCGATATCCCTAGCTGTGTTAAAGGCTTCATACAAAGTTTCGGGTTCTTTGTTTCTCAATAAGAAACCCATCTTCTTACCAAAAGCACTCATATAAATATCCAAACATACTTTATCATCAAATTTATACTTCCTAGAAATTTTAGACAATGTTTGTGAAAACCCGATATTAAATGTTGGTACCAATTCATCTTCCCTGATTTGTATGTACGTGAACTCTTTTAGCAAATCACAATCACTCACCTTTTCAGCAAATTGGTCTATGAAATCTGAAACTAATTCTTCCCATGAGGAAATACAATCTGCTGGCAAAAAGGAAAACCAATCCCTTGCATCCTCTTTCAGTGATTGAACAAATAACTTCATGCACACATCTTCTTGACAAATTTCAAACTCTCCCATCAAATCTAAAAATCTTTTCACATGTTGACATGCTAATTCTGATTTCTTCCCACTGAATATTGGCAAATACTTTCTAATTTTTGTGGGTATGGGATTTGGGTAACCCGAAACATCTTTGAAATTTAGAGCAACATAATACTTCATACTGAAACCTTTCCTATTACATGGTTGTGACATTTCACTAGGCATGGCTCTATGTGGAAATACACAAGGCTGAAAAACTTCACTACTCATTTCTTCTTACTCCCACATATTATTATAAAACCTTGTGTTGAATAATAAAACACTTCAAGCACATATCCTTATTTAAATCTATTCATAACATTGCTTGACACAAAGCTTTTCCAAATTTGCATACTACGGAAGAAAATATGTATTGGACATTTCAGCAGAATAGATATGCAAATTAAGTTTGTAAATCCTCTTTTTCCCTCTTACTGGTGCTGTTCACTTAATGGGAAAACTATTTTACACTTTCAAATTTTCAAAACAAATGTCTTGCATTGAAACTTCTGAAAATACCTGGGTGTTTGCAGCTGTAAACTCATGTAGATCTGAAGATTAACTTCCACTTTCAGCACTCTCTTTTACCTCAGAGTCTCCACCTCTTGCATAGAGGACATTTTGAATAGCAGAATGCCATTCAACACATATTCAAATTCTTTATTGCCTCCTTCAATATCACTGCAATAAACATTCTTCCAGGCCACAAACATATGGATTTGGGAAAATAACACCAAATCTATGTGTATCTTTCTATTGCACTTTTTTATAAAACTCTTATGATGGAGAACTTATCTGAGCATATAACTAATTTAATCATCTGCATCTCAATGTGATTTATCAAATCATCTACTAATCCATCAACCATAAAAGACATCTTCTACTTTGTGCAATCTCAATGGACTGACTAACTGGATGAAATTAGGCAATTTGTATTCAGCTTCCCTAGCAGAGTCACCATTTTTGTTGTTCATCAAAACTAATTAACCCAAGTACACCTACAATTGATCTATGAAGTAGCCAATTCAATCTATGAAGAACCTTAGGGCTTGGACAACATGACAAGGATATGAATCCTTCTACTCTTCAGGCTCTGCAAAACCTAGGTGGGTGTACCTTTGATGCTTAAAATTAAACTCATTTACTCACCATGACAACATCAATGAAGCAGATAAATCTCACCAGGGCTCAATAACAAGTGGGTTACTATAGATGGGCTAGATCTACAATACAACTCAACTATGCTTGAGCATGAGATAGATGAAATATTTCAAAACATAACATAAAAGAAAGATATTTTGATTGGATTTTAAAATGGTTTGAGAATCCCCTTAATTGCAAGATCAGTGCCTTATCCAAGGGCAATAGAGTCACACATCAAACTATAGATGAAAGCTTCTATTGCAAATCCATCTTCATTATTAAGTATTCCTGCATTAATGTCTTGCATAAATGCATTACTAAGATCATTCACAAAATCATCAGATCTTGAAACTATATTCCATTATTTATGATTTATTACAGAATTTAAGCTCTTCCTTGAAGAATCCCTACAAACAATCACAACTATCTCCTTGAGATAACAATTTTCATCCACCTTGAGGATCTGATTTGAATAAAATGGAAATACAAATCTAGAGACAATCTTGTGTGAATTTATGTATGCCTTACATACACAAGAACTTGCAACTAAGAACACCTATAGCAAGAATTGAACTCCATTACTGAAAGAAAAGCCCTGCCCTGAACAATCTTGAAGAAAACTCAGAATTGGAAACCATGAAAATATGGATCCATTCTCCAAATTTCTGGAACCCTTACAAATGAGAAGAAAATGAGAATAAGAAGGAGAGGGAAAAAGATTAGGTTTGCAACCGAAATTGCCAAGTGTCTCTTTTCTAACTGAATTTCAATTCCTTCCTCCTTCCTGTGGAAACTACTCTCGAAATAT
The DNA here is from genome assembly GCF_030272615.1 of Cryptomeria japonica. Classification (NCBI taxonomy): domain Eukaryota; kingdom Viridiplantae; phylum Streptophyta; class Pinopsida; order Cupressales; family Cupressaceae; genus Cryptomeria; species Cryptomeria japonica. Next base: position 740,320,907 of record NC_081411.1, on the reverse strand, counting down.
CACATATTTGTTAAAACTGTAGCGTCCTAAAATTGCGACACTTGCAATTTCAACTTCATTTCGGTCTTCACGATGGCGACGCAACACGCAACCTGAATGGAGACCCCGAAACCTGATTATGACACCAAAAACTGCATTTTCTTGCACCCTGGCCTAAACCTCCTTTGCACCCTGCTATCCCGGGAGGTGGGACCAGAGCGCCCAGCGCCCTGGTCCTTCAGGACCAGGGCGCCCAGCGCCTTGGTCCCCCAGCGCCCTTGTCCCTGGCCCTATTTTGGGCCCGGTCTCCTATGGGGTCTCGGGTCCTTTTGTTTGCAAATTGGAAATTATCTTTCCTGGTCGGCCTAAGGTCGGGAAAATTAGTCTATCAACCCTAATTGACAAGTATATAAACTACATTTTCCTCTTTCATTCGACATGATGGAAAAGGCGTGGAAACTATACTCAAGCATTCAAGCATTCAAGCATTCCTTCAAGCAATTGATCATTCTAAGTCTCCATTCAAGGCTAAGTGTTGCATTCAAGACAAGGATTCAACCATTGAAGAGGAGATCACTTACTACATGCTACATACAACATACAACATACAACAAACAACAACATCTATACCTTCGCACATAAGGATACAAACATCCTTACAACAAGGTTGCAGGTACGCGACTGAAATTGAAGATCTGGAATCCTTGTGCAGAGACGAACAGATCCCCCTTCGTTTCGCGGATTTTTCGGAGGACCGTGGCGCTCGGGCGCCATCGTCCTGACAACTTTTGCTCAAATTTGCAGGACAACGCCGTATCGACATTTTACTGCTAATTCCAGGTCCGCAGCTTCATCCTATATCCCTAACTCAGTTTATAAGTGAATCTTTCTCACTTTCTATGCATTCCTAGCTTAATTCTTCTATCAACATTCTTTACAAAAGAGGGTAGCCTTGCTGTCTTAACCCTTGAAACTTATTTAGCATCCAATCTTGCATTGTGTGGGATTGGATCTTGTGGGTTTCAACCCCTCTTTTGAATGTAAAGTCTCCCAAGTGAAAACCATCAACCCTAGAGACTCTCCCTTCTCTCTCCTCGGAGTTGGAAGAGGGGAGAGCAACTAGGGTTCGATCGCGATTTTCCGCTTTACATTTTGGTGAACTCGACGTGAACATCCTTTCTGATTATTCATAGTTAGATCTGAAAATTGGATTCCTTGATTACATTTCCATGTTTGATCTTTTGCAAAATTTTAGAGGTTAATTGCATAAAAACCCTAAATTTTCTTTTTAAGTAATTAAACTTGTGAAATGTTTAATTGTTAATGCTTGTTTCAGATCTGCCCTTCTATTACAAATTATCAATTCATATTTGTGCTTTAATTTTGAAAATTAAGTGGTTAAGTGTCAAAACCCTAATTTTTGAAACCCTCTTGATTCAACCTTTGTCCGACAATTTCACTGATCAAAACACTTCCAAATCGGCTGTAACTTTGGATTCCGCAATAAAATCACAATATCTTTCATCCCTGAAAATTTGGAAAAAAGTTGCGAGGACCGTGTGCACTCCGAGCGCCATTGTCCCCGACATTTTTTCCGAAATTTCGGGAGCTAGATCTTACTGTATTTTTCTGCTAAAATCCAGAATTTTGGCTGATTTTATCAATTTTAACACCTTCAAAATTATAGTCAAAGTTGGTCTAGCGATTGCTTGGATTGAGGCTTCTAATCATTCAAAAATTGTTGAAATCGAAATCTGTATCAAAATTGTGTTTCTTACAGTCCTAAATCTGAAAAGTGTGTTATCATTCATTCGAAATTTCAGTGCTTTATTCAAATTTTTGCAATTTGTGACTTTTGAAATTAAGTGCTTAATTACAACAACTTTGATTTCCGCTTTCAAAATTGAATTTTGCGTGAAATTGAGTCAACCTTCAAATTTCAAAACTTGCATTGCTTTTGTTATTCCCTCTAAAATCATAAAATTCAAAATTTCAGTTTCCCTCTCTTTTTCAAAATTCAAATTTTGCATTTTTCGACAATCTTGGTAGGGTTCAATTTTGAGATTGCAACTTTAATTTGGCCTATCTACAGATCATAAAATCACTCAATTTTTTCAGGTTAGCTGTAAAATCATCATAACTTTCATCCCTGCAAATTTCGAAAAAAGTTGCGAGGACTGTGTGCACCCCGAGCGCCACGGTCCCGGACATTTTTTCCGAAATTTCGGGAGATTGTCCTGATTGTATTTAACAGCTTAAATCTGGAAGATTGGCTGGCTTTACTGAAATTTGCTACCTCTAAAATTTAAAATCTTCTCTCTCTCTTTAGTGCATGAGTTTTACAACAATAAGCCCTACCTACACTATTCCCGTTAGACGAAGCCTTAGAATTAAGTCTTTCCAAGGTTTAATTACTGAGGAGATGGAACCTAATTTGAATGGTCTTTTTAACGAGGACATGGGTAATTCCTCTAATCCTCTTCATGATGAAGAAGCTCTTCATGAGGTTTCTGTAGAACAACTTTCAAAATTGGATAACCAATTTGACGATTTTCGACAATGGATGTCTCAAGAATACCCTAATAGTCAAGCTCTTCCTTTAATTGAGGGTCTAAAACGTATGCTTCAAAGTGATAAGAATGGAATTGATATTTTGCGTGGTATTGCACACATTGTGGATTGAAATGTGATGCCTATGAAAAGTTGTGCCGAAACCTTAGGTTATACACAACCTCCTACTCAAGACAATCATTCTATTCCTTTGACGACTCCTATTGCTAGTATACCTACTTTTACATCAAACATAATGACTACTTCAATACAAGACATTCGTCCTATAATCACTAGTCATGGGGGAAATCCCTCTTCTTCAATCAACCCTCTTCCTTCATTCAATCCGACTTCTTCATTCATTCCTTCAATGAGTGTTCCTATTATATCTCCACAAATGAACATGACACAAGGGGGCAATTCATTTAACCATTCCATTCCTCCTTGTAGTGTTCCTCCTGTCCAATCATCTCCTATGACTAACTATCATAGTGTCCCACTACCTTACTCTCTACCTTCTTTCAATAACATAACACCTCCATCACAATCCAACACATCTAATATGAACTCTTCGACTGAAGCAACCATTAACAATCTTGCACAAACTGTCTCTTCTTTACAACAACAAATTGCCTCTATGAATCAATCTAAGTTTAGTGTGCCCACATTTGATGTTGCGAGCCCACTTTCTCTTGATATTGTTCGAGCTATTCCCCCTAAACATGTTGAAATTCCGCATTTGGAGCTTTATAATGGTAAAGATGATCCTCTAACACATGTTAAGACCTTTCAAACAATATGTACTGATTTTCCTTATGACCAAAGGTTGCTTGCAAAATTGTTTACTAGAACATTAAGAGACAAAGCCCTACAATGGTATTGCTCGTTGCCTTCCTATTCTATTACTTCTTTTGAACAACTTGCAAATGCTTTCATTCAACAATTTCAAAACAATATAAGTCCTAAAGTTACTTTGATTGATTTAATGCATTGTAAACAAGGTATTAAAGAAAAAGTGACTGATTTCATTGGTAGATATAAGCATTTGTATGCTCAAATATCTTTTCCAGTGCCTGACAATGATATTCAAAAAATCTTTATTTCTAATTTACAAAAAGACATTAGAGAAAAACTCCTGTTTTCTGAGTTTACTTCTTTCCAACAGTTGTGCGCAACTCTTCACAATTATCAACTGACTGTGAGTCAAATGGAACAATCACATCCTATGGCTCCGAGTGATAAGGGTGATAGTAGTCAACAACCATTTGGGAAGTTTAAACCGAATAGAGAGTCCATTAAATTCAATGAAAACATCATCAACAACAATGTGAATGCAGCATCAGGTGTGTCTCCTATTTCTAAGTTTTTCAAGAGAGAAAGAAAGTATACTCCTTTGAATGAATCATTGCATAGTATTATGAATAAGTTATTGGAACAAAATGTGCTTACTCTTCCTCCTATAAGGCAAATTGATCCTGCAAAGATTACTTCACCTTATTTTGATAACAAATCTTTTTGTCAATTTCATCGTCAACCTGGGCATGATACTGAAAAATGTTTTGCTTTAAAGGGGAAAATTCAAGATTTGATTGATAATAATACTATCTCTATTTCTGGTGTGAATGATAAAGGCAACACATCTGTAGCTCCTCCTAACCAAAATCTTCAGATTTTTACTGATCCATTGCCTTCTCATACCTCTAATGCGATTGATACTACTGATTCCTCTGTCTCACCTGATGATCTTGTGTCTATGACTCCTAATGTGATTAACTTTGTGGAGTAGCAGAAAATCCCTAAAGAACTTTCCATCACCTTTGATTCTAGTGAAACTATCAGGGCACCTGATGGTCCTTTATATATAGTTGCAAAAGTCAAGAATACACCTTGCCATGGAGTGCTTATTGATCCTTCTTGCATGGTTAATATCATTACTGAAGAATTTCTTTTTACTTTGCAATTGAATCAAGTGATCTATGATGAAACAAATGTGGTTGTGAAACTATTTGATGCATTTTCTTCTCCTGCAATTGGTTCTATTACATTACCTATTGAGGTCCATAACAAATCCCTTGATGTAGACTTTGCTATTATTCCATCATCTGAACAATTTCGTGTGAAGCTAGGCTATCCTTGGCTATCTTCCATGAAAGCTATTGCTTCTCCTATTCACAAGTGTTTGAAATTTCCCCATAATGGTGAAGTTGTTACTGTCAATCATAGTCTCTTTAAACCAGCTGAAAGAACTTCTAGCGTTCCTATTGATTACTTTTGGCCTAAACAATTCCAATCTCTTCCTCCGCGAAGTGATCATCTTTTTAAATCTTATCAAAAGTGGAAAACAAATATGATCCTATCTCTAAGTGAACCTAGAACACCCAAACTTGACATTCCTATCATTCTTGAGAAGGAAGTTCTTCCTTTGAAAGATAAAACCAATGTCTTTCCTCAAGAAGATTCCCAACCCATTCCTATGGAGGTGACTATGTCTATGCCTAATAAACCTTCTAAAAGTAGACCTATACCTCCTCGTCATGATGGACTTGGTCTCCTTCCTAAACTAAATATTCCTCCCTTATATGGAGCAGTTCCTCCTCCTTCCTTTTATAGAGAGAAGAGACCTTCTTCTTCTCCTATTATTCAACCTAAGAGACCACAACCTAAACACCCAAGTGATAAGGATGAGAACATTCCTCCTCCTCAATCTTCTTCACTTCCTACTAAGACTAGACGAAATCGTTCTGCACGTGAACGCCGATGAAAGCGTCATCTTAGAGCTTAGGCAGCTGCCTCTCAAACTTTGCAATCCCCAAAAACACCTTCAGCAAGCATTATTCCATTTTCTCCTCAGCTGACGATTGAGCCGAAATCTCCTAAACATAAGATGCATGATGGTCTTGATCCCGTACGAGTTAAAGATCCTATTTTTATAAATCTTGATGATGATATAGATGAAAATGTTATTCACGATGCAAATGTTACTCCTGTTCATTCTGATAGTGAATATGAACTTGTTGATGTTGATAACCATTTATCTAATGAATTTTCTAAAGCACTTATCCTAGCTCCTAGACAAGAACAACGTGGCTTGGAACATGAACATAGCCCTTGTTTGGATCTTGTGATAGCTCCATCTGCTGTGTTGGATGTTCCTCCTCTAGCGTGTTCCCTACCTTCTCGAAACATTGATCAGCAAGATCGGGGGGTAGATGACGTGCTAGACTAGTTTCATTAGCATAGCAGATTCTCTCCCCCTCTCTTTTGTTACTTCTTCTATATGTTACTCTCATTCTTCTATTTGTTGTCCTTAGTGTTGTCTACTTGAGGACGATGCAAAGCATTGAGATCTCTCGATCTCTCTCGTGTTGACTCAAAAGACACATGTGTTCCCTTCTTCTAGGTGACCTTCCTTGATTGGGGAATGAAGAACAATTATGCATACATACATATGCTATACATGAATTATCATACAGCATACTGACCCCGAGGAAAGCGAAGTCACCTCGTGCTTTGTGTTTTGTGTCTATTATCCTTGGGCTTATCTCACACTTGGGGGCTAAATCCTTGCGATAACGTGCTCCTTTCTCATTTCTTATATGTATCACTACCTTAAAGCAATCACCCCCTGTGAGGAATGTGCGATTGCTTTAACGTAGGGGGGCATACATCCCGTTCATATCTTTTCAAGATACTTGAAAATTTCTTGACAAATTTAGCTTTGCCTTGAAAATTTTTGATATCTTTCTTGCATGACTCATAGTGAGGGAACCTTGCTACTGACAGTCATGGTTCTCCCTCGTGATCTTCCCTTTTACCTTATCAATCAAAGTCGTAAGATCCTTAGTCCACTGGGGGATTGGTGTATCTTGCCTCCTTGACGTGGTGAAAGTCTTTCAATGTTGTTTCCTTGTACTTTACCGAAAGTATGAGCGTACGCCTATACTCCCGCTAAAGTGGGGGCTAAATGTAGCGTCCTAAAGTTGCGACACTTGCAATTTCGACTGCATTTCGGTCTTCACGATGGCGACGCAACACGCAACTTGAATGGAGACCCCGAAACCTGATTATGACACCAAAAACTGCATTTTCTTGCACCCTGGCTTGAACCTCCTTTGCACCCTACTGTCTCGGGAGGTGGGACCAGAGCACCCAGCGCCCTGGTCCTTCAGGACCAGGGTGCCCAGTGCCCTGGTCCCTGGCCCTATTTTGGGCCCGGTCTCCTATGGGGTCTCAGGTCCTTTTGTTTGCAAATTGGAAATTATCTTTCCTGGTCGGCCTAAGGTCGGGAAAATCAGTCTATCAGCCCTAATTGACAAGTATATAAACTACATTTTCCTCTTTCATTCGACATGATGGAAAAGGCGTGGAAACTATACTCAAGCATTCAAGCATTCAAGCATTCCTTCAAGCAATTGATCATTCTAAGTCTCCATTCAAGGCTAAGTGTTGCATTCAAGACAAGGATTCAACCATTGAAGGGGAGATCACTTACTACATGCTACATACAACATACAACATACAACAAACAACAACATCTATACCTTCACACATAAGGATACAAACATCCTTACAACAAGGTTGCAGGTACGCGACTGAAATTGAAGATCTGGAATCCTTGTGCAGAGACGAACAGATCCCCCTTCGTTTCGCGGATTTTTCGGAGGACCGTGGCGCTCGGGCGCCATCATTCTGACAACTTTTGCTCAAATTTGCAGGACAGCGCCGTATCGACATTTTACTGCTAATTCCAGGTCCGCAGCTTCATCCTATATCCCTAACTCAGTTTATAAGCGAATCTTTCTCACTTTCTATGCATTCCTAGCTTAATTCTTCTATCAACATTCTTTACAAAAGAGGGTAGCCTTGCTGTCTTAACCCTTGAAACTCATTTAGCATCCAATCTTACATTGTGTGGGATTGGATCTTGTGGGTTTCAACCCCTCTTTTGAATGTAAAGTCTCCCAAGTGAAAACCATCAACCCTAGAGACTCTCCCTTCTCTCTCCTCGGAGTTGGAAGAGGGGAGAGCAACTAGGGTTCGATTGCGATTTTCCGCTTTACAAAAACAAACTTCATAACTGCATTCCTCATTTCGAGGGTTCCGAGGGCTTTCCAATGATATATAATACTTGGTACTTTGGGCAAAAATGAACCTCTGGGCGAATTAAATCCTTCATATGTGCACATCATTTACATTTTTCAAATTTTCTATAGTCTGCACTATATATTTAATTCTGATTTTTCATCCATTTTTTGGTCTGACGCCCTGCCACGTGGCAGCCTTTGATTCACTGATAGGGTCCACTAGGCACCACCTTGGATGACACCTCACCTTTCACCACCTGTCCACCTCGTCACCGCCACCTCATTGCCACTGGACTACTTGCTTGTCGGCCACATCGTCGCCACCTTAGCGACACGTCAGCGGGACTCACGAGCTGGACCTCCACCTAGACCTGCCACCTGTGCACCATGTGTCTTTCGCCATTTCACAATGGCTAATGAACATGCATCTTTCCTTCACAAATCCATGTGCACCGTTGGATCTCGGCGAACATGCTCGATCTTTAGCCTTCATTTTTCGCACATACTTTTCATTATTTCGCAAAGGGTATTCATCAAGCATCTTCCCTTCGGGAATCCACACGCACCGTCGATCTTCTTTGAACTTGCATGATCTTCAACCCGTCCGTTCTCAGCAAAAATCACCCCAAGACCCGTGCCTGCGTGGGGTCCACCTAGTCACCACTTGTCAGCCTTCTCAATTGCCTCAGGAAGCGTGCCTGTGCGTGTGGGGTCCACTTGGGCGCCCAACCAACGCCTTCTGTCAAAAGCCTCTTGTGGCTTTGACATTATGGATGTGTGAAGCTTTACATTTAAATACCAAAAAACCTCATTGCCCAGCCAATGTGGGATATATGGTATTGCTTGGCACTGCAATTTTTGAAGCTTTCCTGAGAGTTTTAATGGCATTTTTTGCATTTGCTTGAAAGTTTTAATGCCCAAACATCATTCCCATGTCACACTCCACCTCTCAGAAGCTCACAATAGGAAAGAGAGGATTACCATTTTGCATTTGTTTGAATTTCAAAATTGCCTCTTTACATTTTTACTAGTAATACATTTTGCTGAAGGTTTCTTTATATCTTTTCAAAATGCCATTCACAGTTAAAAAAAAAATCTTTGGCAAAGGTTTGTTTAACACCACATGAGGGAGAAAAGAGGATGGTTGGGCATTACATTTGCCAAAGAGTTTCTTGAAGTTGTTGAACAGCCATGTTGGGGAAGGATTGCTGGAGTTTAATGCATAATTTTTCAATTTTATTCATGCCCTCCTCACTCTCCATGCAGGGGCTAATATTGTTGTTTGCTTTTAGTTGAAAGTATCTGCAAACTCAATTTGTATTTGCTTGGAGTTATTGTGGCATTGAGTTTTCAGCAAATTATTAGGCATTACACTAGCCAATGCATTGGTTTGAAGTTACAATGGTGTTGTTGTACGTGGGAGGAAGGAATGACAATTTTCAACTGTTGCATTTTAATAAACTTCAAAGCTGCCCTCTAAACTTCTATGTTGCCATTGGAGGGAAGACATTGCAATTTAATTGCATTTGTTGTTTGCTATGCTGCCCATTTACCATTTTGCTGAAGGTTCTAATCCATCAATTGGATTTGTTGAGAGTTTTTTAATGGCTGCCCAAATTAGTCCATGCATTATTGGGCAATATGGCATCTCATTGGAAATATGGCCAATAGCATCTAGTTCATCAAACACTTTTTTTTAAATGGCTTATACATTTTCATTTCAAATATATATCCATCAATCCATAGAAGACAAGTAAAATGAAGTCGCCTCTCACTAAGCCAAGTTGACAAGTACATTTACTGGTATTGATATGCATCACCATGAATTAAGACTATTTTACCGTAAAATTAATGCATGGGCATGAGCCAGGTCGGGCCCCAAAGTGGGTTCGACGATTTTTTTTTTGTTTTCATTCAACTGACCTTTGCAAACACTTCAAGAACCTTGAACATACCTCTGGAAACGATTGGCACCATTTTCGGATCATTAAACTGAGTTTTGCAACTTTCAAGCACTTGCGCCACATTTTCACATTTAATCGCGAAGATGTAATTTTCAAACTGGGCAAAACACCTTTTTGGACCTTGCCATCTGACAAGCTTGTACTCTGATATACAAGCATGAACTATACCGAACGGTTTCTCTAGATGAATCCCGAGTGAAGAGATGTTAATTGTCAAAAATGACCAACTGACTTTATCGGCACTGCGGACCTGATGAAGTCAATGGGCAGGCAACCCGTGATGCCTTTCTTAAAAATATCAAACTGTCTCTGTAGACCCTTAAATCTGAGACATAGGTACCTTGAAGTACATATCAAAACTTAGAATACTCAGTTTGACCAAAAGGCCGACTGGGTGCAAATGGTACGCTCATGAAAATAGCTACTTTAACTGATACGGCAATGAAAGTACGGATCACTGAAATAGATGGCTCAATAAACCCTTTTGAAAACCGATCAAACGGATTGGCAGGAGCTTGAAACTGGAAACATAGCTTGTCATTTATGCCAACAATAGCTGGGAATAAACACTCTGACATGAAATTCACTGAGGCAACTTTATACTTATGCAAAACAGAGCTCCGACTAGGTCCTGAAACAGGGACTTGTCAAACCATACAAACTACAAACAGATTGAGCCTGGTAAACTGAGCAAATGGATTCACGAAGACTTGAAATTTTGCACGGAGGCACACTTTTATGCATAGAATTCAATCCATTTTTAATTTCATCATGACAATCAATAGGGCAAAATATATAAGCACTCAAAGTAAGCTACTCAATAAAATCTGCATTTGCACCCACCATACACTTTCAGCTCACCCCTTGAAATGGGTACTTGGTAAACTTATCCAAACTGAATTCTGAAAGTTGCAACACACTGCATAGGCCAAATGAAAGGTGTAGGACACATTTCCCAAGCCTTACCCTTTGAAAATCAACTGGCTCCATTTTACCCCCTCTCTAACTAGGCCATTCAAACTGACTCATTTTATGATCATTTGGAAATGCAAAGAATTTTTTTGAAATGGGTCTCAAAAATTGACTCAATTTTAATGAGTGTCAACACAAAGGTTTATGTTTTTCAGTTTGGGCCGGTGGCATTGTCTCTATCTGTACCTGTGCTTCAACCTGTACCGGTTTTGGTTTCTCCAATTGTGTCTTAGACAATTTCTCTGAGTTTTCAGTTGCCGGTTTCTCAACTTGTGCCTCTGAATTTTGCTTAGCTAGTTCTTCAGATGGTTTATCTGTTGTATCTACCGGTTTCTCAGTGGTATCCTCTATCGGTTGCTCTGTCTATGCTATTTTTTCTGTGTTCATCTCAACCTCTGTAGCTGGTGACTCAGTAGTCACATTTTTCTCTTTATCCTCAGTGGTTTCTCTATCAATCACAACGTTAACTTCCTGAGTGTCTACATTTACTATATACAAAATTTATGATTCAGGATTTGTATCTTCTACCGGAGTTTCCATACTCTCAGTGGCCGGTTGATTTTTAGTAGTGTCTATCGGTGGAGTATCTGAAAGAGGTGGAGGCACATTGTCAGTTATTTTTAGGCTTGGTGGTCCACCTACCTTATGTTTCCCCTTATCTCTGTCCTTTTGATATACTTTGATAGGCTTAGGTCTAAGTAATTCTTCCTCTTTTTCTTTTTCCACAAAGAATATATCCCATCCATCTGTTGTTTCCTCAGATACTTCAGTTACTCTGCCAACCACTAGTGCTACATGTCAGTGAGCAATAGAAAATACTGTTCGGTTAGCCTCACTGATTAGTTTGTCTATTTCATCAGGTGAGTTAACTGGATGCACTACCAGTAATTTGTCAATCTTAATCTTTTTATCCAGTTCAACAATGGCTAATCTTCTAGCTTCTAATCTCCTATACAAGTCATTTGGAATTTCATCAACAATTTGCATCAAAAATTTCTTGTATATATCTAAGTGTAGAATTACACTGTTTTCTATGCTTTCCTTATCATCAGCTGATAGTGTATTGTACATTTTATTGATGTTCTTCAGCTTACCATCCTCTGTAATTTCGCTAAGAAGTTTGTCTAGAGGAGCAATAGTTCATTTCACCTTCTTCTTAGGAGTCATTTTCTTTGCCAAAGGCCTTACTGCCTGTTGCTTTTGTTTTGTTCTGTTAGGTGTGGGAGAGGGTACCGATGAGGGTTTTCTTTTTCTTTCAACCCTTTTAAATACAACAGGTATATCATTTTCAGAAGAATTACCAACCGGTGAAAGATGAGTTTCCGGTTGAGGTGCTTCCAACTCACTTTCACTTATACCAGTTTGTCTCAAAACATCTTCCTTGATTGCCTTTGCCTGTTGGGTTCCTTTTCCTACAATTGCTTCAACCTTCTTAACCCTTTTCCTAGATTGAATAGTACTTTCTATTGTTTTAGCATTTCCAAAAACTTCCTCTTCCGGTTCCTTTGGAGCTTCAAGGAGGGCTTTTGCATATGTTTCTATGATGTTGTCATCTATTTCATAGCCCATTTCAGTTACCCAAATAGTTCGAGGGACAACTGCTTCCATCTAAATTTTATCTTTCTTGATCACAAAACAGATTTCCTTTTGGTACTTATCCACAATAGCTTGTGATAGTCTTACTCTAGTCTTCATTCGAGCCTTCAATGCTTGAAAATGCTCATTTATGTTTTTCTCCCTATTCTCTCCCATTTTGTTCAATAGATCTAACAATTGTTTTCCTACTGGTATGTGAAAGCCAAAATCTCTAGCACCAATACCGAGTACTTGTCTGGTTATGTACAGTATCAGACAAACAAGTAAGTTTCCGAATCTGAATGTTCCTTTCTTATCTCCTTTAATCTTTTCTAAATTGTCTATTAGCTCATCTTTAAGCCATTCACATATGTCTATCCTTGCATTATCATTTACCATATCATAAGCACTCTTGATACATAGGCTAGAAACTGAGTTTAACCTTTTTGCATGTGTAGCCTTATAACCTAAGATCATACTGATAAATATGACATTTATATCCTTCACATCATTTACCCTAAGAGATCTTTTATCAAATGTTGCACCAGTTAGGTTTATCACTCTGTCATTTGAGACCTTCTTTGTTTTGTCCAGTCTATTACCGGTGGAGGGTAACCCTGTTACATCTTTTACTGCTTCTTTTGTAATTTTATGAATAAAGTCTAACCAAAATAATTCACCATGTACTCTACTTAACACAATCCTTATGATATCCTTAGGAAAATCCGGGATACTAAGAATTTCAGTGAAACCTAGGGTTTCTACTATCTTATGTTCAGGTTTGACATTTTCGGATTCATCACAAATCACAGTTTTAAACATGTTCTTAATTTCATCATCACCTAACTCATCAATATGACAATGCATATACATCCTAGGGTCTTCAGCATATACTACTCCTTTAGGGATTTGAGAAAATGCACCTATGCTATCATCTTTCTTTGCAATTTCGGGAACTAATTTGAAAATGGGTCTAGGGCGCTTAATAATTTCAACAACAGTAGGGTTTGCAGTAAATTTAGGAGTGGATGAAGATGCCATAGCTATAAATACCTCAATCTTCCTTAGGGATGAATGCTTTGATGGATTGCTTCACTTCTTCGCTTAGAATACCTTCGCTCAGGAATTTTCACACTCTCAAGGATTTGAATGCTTGGTGAATGAAAAAGGAGCCAAAACACTTTCTTTATAATGTTATTTTTTCCAACTACCACATTTAATGCTTGTCGGTTAAGTCACAACTTAAGTCATCTGCCGGTATAGAAGCAATTTCAACTTCTTACTGTTAACCAAGGGAATAATAGCAAGTTTTTCATTTTGTTGCTAAACCCCCAAAGGATTTTTCTTCAGTTAGATGAAGAGTCTCCTGTCGGTGGAGTGTTACTCTATTCTACTGGTGGAGGAGTATTCCCATCAACATTCAAATCTAACTTTCTAATCCATTTTTTGAGAATTCTTGCTTTACCTCTTCAACCTTTTCTTTACCTTTCAAACTAGGACCTTTGTTATTTTCTGGTGATGCCCTACTTCTACAAAAATTTGCAATATGTCCAATTTTGTTACAGGCATAACAAGTCACATTGTTCTTCTAAATAGCTTTCCCATATCCTATGCCGGTAAGTGTTCTGCATTGATTAGATAAGTGCCCAAATCTCCCACAAACATAACATCTCACATTCATTCTGCAATTTTCTGAATTATGACCAATTTTGTTGCATTTGGAACATTGACCAGTGGGTGTATTAGTGTTATGATAATTTCTAGATCTGCACTGATTTTCTCTATGACCATACTTGTTACAGTTAAAGCATTTGCCATTAAACTTGTAAGCAATAGGTTGTCTTACTGGTTTGTTATGATCATGATTGTTTGCAGTACCGGAGCTTTCACCAACTTCAAAGCCAAGGCCATTTGTATCACCATTAGGTTTCTAATTCTTTAGCATGTCACTTAGTTCTTCTAAACTTTTCTTGAATTTCTCCTTGTGATGATTTGTAGCAGTCAGTTCACTCTCCAAGACTCCTTTCTGTCTTATGAGTTTAGTTCTATCATTTTCTGTGTGCATAAGATCTGTCTTCAACATATCATTTTCATGACTGAGTCTTGTGTTTTCATTTCCAGCATCATTTAGTCTTCTAACCAAGTCTTCTTCATTCTTCTTTCTATCTTCAATTTCTTTACAAAATCTCATATTCATATCCTGCATCTCATTCTTTGTTGTACTGATTTCTTGTCTTAGCTTGTTTATCAAATCATTAAGAGTTTCCTTTTCATTTTCCTCATTCTACATCTTTTCACAAAGTTCTCTTCTCTTGTTCCTTGCAATAGTAGAATTTTCTTGAAGTGCTTGAATAATATCCTGAGCAACTTTTAGATCATCCTCAAGTTTGATATTCTTCACTTTTTCTGCATTATAGTCTGCAAGAGTTGTTTCCAATTGTTTTCTCAAATTTTCCATCTCTGTCGGTGACAAGATCTTCCTCAAGCTGTTAGGCTTTTGAAAATAGAGGACCAAGCTCTGATACCAATTGTTAGGATTCCCAAAGATACTGAGAGGGGGGATGAATCAGTATCTAACTAGTATATAAATTTACTTGACTTAGAACATGAAAAACATATTAAAATTGTGTACCAGTAAACCAGCAATAATGCAGTAAACAAGAATAACAGTAACCACATGAGAAGCACACCGAGGAAACCCGGTGTGGGAAAAACCTCGGTGGGATTTGTGACCCAGAATATTCACTTACTGGCTGTAGTCACACAAATCTGTCCATTTTAATTAAATGAATATTTCGTATTTATTTGATTAAAAATCCACTAACCATCAATTAATTAAATTAATATTTAATTAATTCATCCCCAAACATTCTTCTATTAATTAAATAAATTATTCAATTTATTTTAATTAATTCATTAAATCAAATTCCATTCAATTAAATAAATAAAATCTATTTATTTAATTAAATCCCCCTATTCCTCTTTTAAATAAATTAAATAAAACATTTATTTAAATCATCATCCCCACCCCACTTGCATTTTCCTACAAATGCAACTTGCACATATTTTGAAATAAATGAATTTTTATTTTAAATAAAATCTTATTTTCCCTCACCCACCAAATCCACTTGCAAAATTTAATCCCCTTCTAGATTCTTCTAACCCCTTCCTAATTAGCCTAATCCATCCCCTAATTATTGTCACATTCATAAGCAAAATGGAGTCACTTCTCAAAGTCTAAAAGTCTTTGATAACCATTAAAGGCTTTCAACCTTCAACCACTTAAATCCTCAAAGTCTTTGATAGCCATTAAAGGCTTCCAACTTTCAACCACTTAATCCACAAAGTCTTCAAAAACCATTAATGGTTAATTCAACCCTCCCACATGGTTAAAACATTTGTTTTGACTCAACCTCTACTCAACCCAAGGGTCTCATCAAGCCTTTAATGCTTTGACCATGATTATCTCTTAATCATTTGCACAAAGGTTTATCCTTGGATTAACTCTTAATTCAATGGGTAATCTTAATTTAGACTTGACCCTTAGCCTTTAGATAAACATCAGGTCTTCTCAGGCCTTTAATGCCTCCAACCTCTTCTCTCAACCCAATCCTGTGTTGACACTTGTCACTATTTTATTGGTGCAAATTGTGCACATGGATCCCCAACTTTCAAGCTTGACCCTTGATTAAACCTTTCAATCCTGGCCATCCATTGCTCCATTTTTCCTATAAATAGAGCCCATTCCTTCATAATCCAGATCCTGAAAACTTGTATGCATTTAGGCTATAGACATTTTTAGAGAGCATTTAGCATAAGCAATCTAACATCTTATCATTTTGGTTAAAATACATCATTTTAGCATTAGTATTAGCTTTTTATTTCACATTTAGAGCTATACTACAATCTCAATCCTCCATAAGCATCCATAGTGCAAAAAACTGCTGAGAGCTACACTATTTTGGAACTTGGAGAGGAGAGGAACAAGGGAGAAGAAGCTAAAGCCATGCTAAGAGGCAGTTGGAGATGCCTCATAATCTGTGTTTTGTTTATTAGATAAATTAGCATGTCTTTTGTGTCTCTTTTGGTATGCCTTCATAGTTTAGTTTTAGATTGATTAACACTAATGTTTTGTGTGTTTTTGTGTTCTTTGATCATAGACTAACCTTGTGCCATTTAGGAGGGTGTCATTTGGTGAACCCGACGTGAATCCAAGCACCTAAAAAATAATTTTTTTAACCCAACTAACATGTTTGATTGTTGAAAGTGCCACACAGGTCGCGCTTCGGTGCTATTGAACACGTTTCAGTGCTACCGACAATTTTTCTTTTAGCGCTATTGTTTTTACAATAGCGCTATTGTAAAAGTTTCGGTGCTGTTGAAATCTTTTTAGCACTTTTGTTGTTATTCTAGCGCTATTGGAAACATTCTAGCGCTTCTGCCTTTCTGTAACTTCTATTCTTTCAGTGCTACTGTTTAAATTAGCGCTTTTGTTCAAATGCAGACTAGTGCTATTGTATAAATTAGCGCTTCTGTAAAAACAAAGACTAGCGCTATTGCGACAGAGTGTTGTCCAAGTCGCCTTGTAACCGAAAAATTGAGTATCTTAGGCTTGTGGAAGCCCCCCTTGAACACCGATTTTTACTAATTTGTTTTTGTTCATGCAGGTTAACAACTCACCATAAAAATCACAAATTTGTCATTTAGTGCTTAAAAAGAACCTGAAAAAAAACAAAAAATTTTCATTGTTTTCTAGTTAGGACTCATCTTTCTATTGGTGCTTAAAATCAACACACAAAGTTCTTTTCTTGCATAAAACTACAAAACAAAAATTTTTCATTATTTTCTAGTTAGGACTCATCCTTATTTTTGGTGTTTAAAATCAACCAAACAAAGTTCTTTTCTTGCATCAAATCTAAAAATCACAAGCCACACTTCAAATTTTGGTGCAATTAAAAACTTACAAACCACTTGTTTTGATTTTCTTTGCAAAAATGATTTTTACTTCAAAGCAAACGTGTTTTCCATTAAGTTGACCAGGATTTTCGAATTCTAGATTACAAAACACATTTCTTTTGAAGTTAAAAAGAACACCATGGCTGTTGGAGCAACATCTCCAAATAGTTAGATCACATTTGCAATGATGGATTAAAAAGAACAAGTGAATTTCGTGTTTGGCACGCTTGTGCACAAAGGTCAGTCGGGTGGTCCTACTTCTAACACACACTATCCTCTCCCTTGGCTCTCGTGGTCCTAGGTGCAAGAGAAAAGTGTTAGTAACACTCAAAATTTTATCTTTTTAAGAGAGGCCTGCCAAGGGATCGATACTCTTGGGAACGACCTCGAGCGGTAAATCCTTCGAGCCGCTATAGAAATTAGGTGAGAGCGAAAGCTGTAGCCTTGGGTATAGCTGTTCCTACAGTGTAACTGGCCGAAAGGACAAATGGGCCCCACCACCAGTTACAAGGCTCTTAAGTGAGTCACTGCAGAATGAACTTATGTCCAAAAACATCGAACATGACTAAACACCTTTAAGTAGTAGCCCACCTATTCTATTGATTGAGGATATTTGAGATATAATTTAGTGCAAGAGCATAGATGGTTTTGCTCCCAAGATACTCACCATACATATTTCCTTGAGTAGAAACATAGCTTTTTGAAAAGTCACTTGTGGCTTGATAAAAGTGGTGACTCCCCCATCATAGGGATCATCTATTTGTTATGCTCGTACAAGACTTAGTATATCACATCCTTACCTACCATGGCGGGATTCATAAGGTATGTAGTACCAAAGTCAAAGAAATATCAAGATGTGGGCTAAATTTATCACAACTGGCCATTTGACCTTAGGGATAAAGAGTGTTTGAAGTGTATTCATTTTACAGACCTAGTGCAAATTGAGCCGACTTCAGGCTTTGGAAATACACCTTAAAATACATCTAAAGGAAGGGTCAAAAAAAAGTCCAAGGATTGGGTTAATCTAGACCCATACTCATTTGTGCCTTTTTAGGCAACATTCTTGTGTTTGTGTGCTTGCTTTGTTTTCTTGTCAAAGAAAAATAAAAAAAAATCAATCCCACAAACACAGTATTCATCCAACATCTGTCGACACAACCAAAAATACCAAAAACAAAGTGCAAACAACACAGAGTCACAACTTTTATGACCATTCTTCACATCTTGCGAAAGAAGAAGTGTCATCAGAATATCAACTTGAAAAGAAGACCATTGAGCTCAAAGACTTTAATCAAAAGGAGGAAATTCTTCTATATCAATCGACAAATCTTTTTCTCCCATAGAGTCTTTCTACATCGCATGCGTCTATACCTTCAAGGTAAAACAAACGAGTTTGATTCAGAATCATTGAACCACAGAGCTTTTATGCAATATAGAGCTCTAAGTTATCACAAAAATCAAGGAGGAAAGATTAATCCCAATTTCTTCCCAAACATCTATATCACCTACAACATAGCTCGAGAAGTGCCACCAACGCCTGAAAGGGAAGAAGAAGAGTTTGTCCCATTTGTGACACAAAGTTTTTATTGAAAGTTGAAAAACAAAACATCCAGCATCTTATTCATACATCATCACTTCATCATCAATCCATCCCAAAACTCTCAAAACATTAAGAGGTTCTTGTCCCAAGATTCCTTTTAGATATTGCTTGAAATCAAACACATCACATCACTTTTTAGATTGTTTCTACATCTAGGATAAGCTCATCCTAAGAGACACATCTACGTAGGTTAAAACTAGTTCATGAGTGAATCCTCTCATTACTAGGTAGTTAAATCTGTAACACATCTCAGATTTCTCTGCACCTTATCACATCAAATCTTATCAAAACAAACAAGCAATTCAAAGAAGGAATTTCGGTTACATCTACCTTAAAGTGCTAGAGATCCCCATACAACACAAATCACCAACCATCAATCTTTCATTTCATCACCAACTCATCATCATCTTCAATCAACTTCAAAACAAACTTGCAAACAAAATGGCTCAAACTCGATCACGGTCAAGGCAACGAGAACTAGAAATTGAGGAAGAAGAAGACGAAAATCTCAATGAATTTCAAGAAGCACTTGGAGGAAATATAAATGATGAAAACCCAAGTACTCCCACTCCTTCAACAATCGAAAGGGTTCAACATAACCCTCACTTTAACAGATTGTTTGATGAAATACTCAGGAGCAATGCAAATGCTCACTTCTTAAAACTCGCTCAAGAAGGAGCCAAACTCCCTTCTGACTTTGATCTTGCCCAATTAAGACAAGCATCAGAAAGACAAAGTTGCCATGAGGAGGAAAGAGGTAGAAATCACATTAGATATAACATTCCTCGAGGTAACCCACCACCTCCTCCTCCAAATGAAATGGAGATGTTGCGGCAACAAGTCGAGAATCACGCCCAACAACTTCATAGTGGTGTTAAGACCAATCAATTCTCACTTAACGACATCTGTCCCTATCCGTTTGATAGGAATCTTTATATGCCACCCTTTCCACGCGGGTTCGAAACACCAAAATTCAAAAAATATAGAGGAAAGGGAGATCCCCGCGATCATGTCCGAGAATTTCATTCTGCTTGCCTTGAAGTGGCATATGAAGACACATACCTAATGCGCCTTTTTCCCCAAAGCTTGGGAGGAACAACCACATCATGGTTTTCCCGACTACCAGGTGGCATTAGAACATTTGAGGAACTCATCCAGAAGTTCCTATCTCATTACTCTTATAATATTGAACGTGACATCACCATGGTTGATCTATGCAACACCAAACAAAAACCAGGTGAATTATTCTCAGTATTCCTACAACGATGGCGCCAAATGTCTAGCAGACGTTCTCTTCAATTACTTGAACGAGAACTAGTGGAAATTTTCATTTCCAACTTAAACGAAGAAATGGAATTTCACCTGGATGTCAAAGACACAGATTCTTTTAACAATATGATCACCAAAGGTATAAAATGTGAAAGGGCACTCATCAAGAAAGGACTCATCAAAATCTTTAATGAACCAAAAGATGGTCCTCGCCCGCGCTTCAATAGTGATAAACCGAACTTCTGGAACAAAAACAAGAATATCATCAACGATGGAGTTGTGGATGCTCGAACTATCCAAAATGCACAACCTGTGGTTCGGTTTGCAGGACAAAATCCTCCACCTCAGAATAACACAAATGTTCCTCCTAATCAAGGTCGCATCACATCTCATGATGAACCAAGACCTCGACCACAAAAACAAAAATGAACATACACTCCCTTAGGGGAACCCATTGAAACAGTGTTGCGACAACTCCTCTCTCAAAATTTGGTCACTCTACCTAAGCTATCAAACTATGAGCCTCAAGTCAAACCGGCATGGTGGAGAGATATTGAACATTGTGAGTTCCATCAAGGAAGAGGACACAAGACAAGTAATTGTCACCGATTGAAAGATCTCATTCAGGATCTTATTGACCGAGGAGAAATTGAAATTGAAGGACATGACCCAAAAACAACCAATAATGATCATCAGATGTTCAAGAATCCACTTCCATCACAAGATCAAAGGGGTCCTTCCACTTCTCGGCGAGGCACTGATACCACTGATTATACGCAGGCTGCGTATAACTACACTGTAAATCACCTGTATGATGCCAGTGAACAAATTGCAACTATCACCTTCAAAAATACCACCTCAAATTGCAATGTTGTTACACGTTGTGGCAAGGTCACCATCAAGGCAGCTCCACAGGGCACCACCTCCGTCCCAAAGCAGTACAATCTTGTGGAACACTTAGATAAAATGCCTGCGCTTATATCCATTTTAGAGCTATTGCGCCTATCACCATCTCATAAAACTATCTTGGATCAAGCACTCCAAGAGGTGTCAGTCCCTGCAAACTTGAATACGGACCAATTTCAAGCCATGGTTGGAAATCTAAAGTCATCACCTTGTCTCACTTTTTCTGAAAGTGACAACTCTTCCTTCCAGCAACCTCATAACGCCTCACTCCACATTGAAGGCTTTATCAACC
Organism: Cryptomeria japonica; assembly: GCF_030272615.1. NCBI lineage: Eukaryota > Viridiplantae > Streptophyta > Pinopsida > Cupressales > Cupressaceae > Cryptomeria > Cryptomeria japonica. The sequence continues at coordinate 740,299,760 of NC_081411.1, read as the reverse complement.
AACACAGGATCAAGCGAGTCTTGATCGATAATGGAGCAGGCCTAAACATTTGCACACTATAGTTGGTCACAGCATTGGGATATGCAATAGAATCAGTGGATCCTCGCAAGAAGATCACCATCAAGGCATATGATGATGCAGAGCGTTCATCCAAAGGAGCTGTGGTACTACCAATCCGAGTAGGCCCTATGGTAGAGCACATCATCTGTCAGGTTCTGGACCTTCCTCTGCCATATAATCTATTATTAGGGAGACCTTGCATACATGCCATGCAAGCTGTTCCATCTACCTACCATCAATGTATCAAGTTCCCACATAATGGTGCAGAGATCACAATCCTGGGCGATGCAAATCCCTTTGCATTTTGCCATAATATCAGCCATCAACTAGAAATTACTGTTCCTAATAATAGGGAAGCCATTTCCTCCACATCATATGTAAGTCCCGCCTCTCTTGCCAGTTCTAACACCCCTATACCTAAGCGAGAAAAGCTAAAGATGAAAGTAGCAGAGGAAGGTCCTGGAGAATACAACTTGAGTCAGCTCTTTTGTGTGGGACAAATGCCCACTTCTCCTAGAACACATGGTAAACCACAGCAGTTACTCCAGCAACCACTAATCACGCCAGCATGTGCCTTGACGCCTTTCGTCCTTGGAAAGAGTCAAGAGGAAGAAACACAAGATGAGGACCTAGTGGACTGGATCTATAAAGATCCCATCACCACTGACAAACCACAAGTTACACTTCCTACGGAACAATATGGCAAAGGCCTCCTCATTATGCAAAGAATGGGATATGATGGTCAGAGTGCTTTGGGATACTGCAAACAAGGACGGCATGAACCTCTGCTACCAGAATTCAAGCCCAAAGGTAATACTTTGAAAAAGAGATCCTTCCTAAACTCAGATTCAAAGGAAAACCTAGCAAACCATTTTGCCCACCTACTGCAAAGAGGACACCTTTCATAATCAAAGCACCATCAAACACTATCCCCACTGCCCCATCGAGGCTCACAAACCCACCAAAACCATCTACAATACCAATCATCCCACCAAACGAACCAGTAATCCCATCAATAACACCAATAGCAACAGCAACTATATCAGAACCCGCAGCAGCATCTATGGCACCAGCCATTCCAACAGAAGCCACTGAGGCAACACTGCCGATACTTCCTGTACCAGATCCTTTAAACCCCATCACGGTTCCTACAACACCGATCACTACAAAGATACATAAACCAATCACACCTGCCGTGTTTAACTCCAAAGACATCCCAGTATGGTATAGCAATCGGATGCCGGAGAGTGATTCAGAGATCGACTCACATGAGTGGGAATTTGATTCTGTACAGCTTAACACTTCAGATGAGGAAGCTACATCACCACCTCTGCCCCGCAAAGACATCCCTATTTACGGAGAAGCACAGATAAAGACCACTTGGGTACCTAAGCTGGAAACATCTTCCACAGACCCTATGTCTCATCCTACACCTGATTCTGATAGGGAGAGTACCATCAACGACCTTCACCACACTGTCTTAACCCTCACTGATACCTCTAACGAACTTAACCTAATCGATGAAGTAATGCCCATTATCCACCCTAAACTTATCAAATGGAACCAACGAAATCCCCCATGTCTTGACTTCTTCCAAAACGATGAGGCTATCATTGACTTTTTGGAATTAAGGGATAACCTACCAAGCGGGGATCACAAAGCTGGATTTGCCATTGAACTTAATAGCGCAGCATACTTCGGGGCAGATGCCAAACCTTTCAGCTGCAAAAACATAACAATAAAACATGGATCTTCCAGTGAAAACCACACTGTGGCGCTGTTTGATCCGACAAAAGTAAAAAGAAAGAGCGTATCCAATGGTGAAAACCTCTCTGAGGCACCTGAGGATGAAGGGTTTGACATTCTCCCTGCTAATGCACAATAGGAACGATCAACAATTCTCATCGAGGAAACCAATGAATACAATGTGGGGGCTCTTGAAAATCCTCATATTATACATCTGGCATCTCTTCTCACTCTAGAGGAACAACCTAAATTTATAGAGTTCTTCCAGCAGCGTCAGATCAACTTTGCATGGTCATATGCAGACATGCCTGGGCTTGATCCTGATTTAGTCATGCATCACCTCACCGTAGCAGAAGGAGCCAAACCTGTCAAGTAGAAGCTTCGTAAGATGCATCCCCAAATTGTAGTGCTAGTCAAAACAGAACTCAAGAAACTCCTGGATGTTGGTTTCATTAGACCAATTGATTATGCAGAATGGATCTCCAACATCGTGCTAGTTGGCAAACCAAAAGGGGGCATCCGCATTTGTACCGACTTCAGAGATCTAAATAAGGCTTGTCCTAAGGATGATTTCCCCCTACCAAATATCGACATCATAGTGGATCTAACAGCAGGACATGCCATGCTTTCACTCATGGATGGCTTTTCAGGATACAATCAAATAAAGATCACACCAGAGGACCAACATAAGACAGCCTTCACATGTCCATGGGAAACCTACTACTGGAATGTAATGCCTTTTGGTCTAAAGAATGCAGGAGCGACCTATCAAAGAGCAATGACTACCATCTTCCATGACATGATGCATACTATGATGGAAGATTATGTTGATGACTTACTAGCAAAATCACTCACCAGAGAAGGGCATCTCCACATATTAGAGAGAATCTTTGATAGACTGGAACAATATCATGTTCAACTCAACCCAAAGAAATGTGTCTTTGGAGTAACTTCCGGGAAGCTTCTAGGATACATTGTCTCAAGCAAAGGCATTGAGGTCGATCCAGCAAAGGTAAAAGCTATCATGGACATGCCACCTCCAAAGAATATCAGTCAGCTAAGGACATTACAAGGGCGACTTCAATCCATCCGAAGATTCATTGCACAATTGGCTGATAAGTGTCACCCATTCACACACCTGCTACACAAGAACATCCGCTTTCAGTGGGATGACAAATGCTAGCAAGCATTTTAGGCACTTAAAGACTATCTCATGAATCCACCATTGTTGATGCCACTAGATCCAAGTAGACTGTTGTTACTTTATATCTCAGTGACAAATACAACATTAGGTGTACTACTAGCACAACATAATACAGAAGGAAAAGAGTGTGCTGTATACTACATCCCTCACACACTGGTTGGCTATGAACTCAATTACACACCTATTGAGCGAGCTTGCCTAGCAGTAATCTTAGCAGCCACTAAATTGCGGCACTATCTGTTGACGCACAAGGTACAACTCATCACAAAGATTGATCCACTCAAGTATTTACTCAGCAAAGCAGCATTGACAAGCCGCTTGGCCAAATGGGTAATGATTCTAAGTGAATTTGACATCGAGTATGTAGACCGTAAAGCTATCAAGGGTCAGGTTATTGCAAATCAGTTGGCCGATGCACCACTCATAGGCAATCATCCTCTCATTTCCAATTTTCTAGATGAAGAGATATTCATGATCACAGAAGCACAGCCATGGAAACTATATTTTGATGGTTCATACACTAGGCATGGCTCGGGGGCAGGTATTCTGTTTATCACACCCCACGGTGATAGCATCCCGAAGTCTTACAGGCTCACATTTCCATGCACCAACAATATAGCAGAATATGAGGCTTTGATCACAGGACTCAGATTAGCCATACAATGGAAATTACAAGAACTACAAGTATATGGCGACTCACAACTGGTCATTCGACAAGCAACTGATGAATATCAGACCAAAGATGATAAACTCATGCCATATAAACAAATGGTGGACAATCTAAAGACATCATTTACTACTATCACTTTTGAGCAAATACCAAGAGATCAGAATCGATCTGCTGACGCTATGGCTACCATCGCATCTCTCCTAGATCTTCCACAAAATTCAACATGCTACGAGTTCTTGGTAGAACACCTTTGGATCCCCACTTATAATATCCCTGAATCCGCGATGATATGTCACCTTGTCGGTTCTGAATCCCCATGGTACAGTGAGTTCTACACCTATCTCCGTGATCACACCCTTCCTCCCAACCAATCAAATAACCAACGTAAAACCTTCATTCGCCAAACTGCTCGATATACCATTATTGCCGAAACCCTATACCGACGCAGTCTTGATGGTACTCTCCTTCGATGTCTGGAACAAGATGAGATAACAAAGGCTTTGGAAGAGGTACATGAAGGAATTTGCGAGACTCATTCAAGTGGTCCATCACTCGCCAAGAAGATCATGCGAGCTGGATACTATTGGCCATCTATGGAAAATGATTCCTACTACTTTGTCAGGAAATGCAAGAAATGTCAAGTTCATGGCGACTTGATACATGCACCAGCTCAGGAACTACAACCAATCACAACACCATGGCCTTTCTGTCAATGGGGCCTTGACCTTGTGGGTAAAATTCATCCATCTTCATCTAACGGTCATAAATTCATTATTACCGCCACCGAATATTTCACCAAGTGGATCGAAGTTGTTCCACTTACCCAAGTCACCGGCAAGCAAATCGCCTCATTCATCCTCAACTACATCATCTGCCGGTATGGTGTACCCATGTCCATCATCACAGATAACGGTCTTCCTTTCAAAAATCAGGATGTCCGTGAACTTTGTGAGAAATTTCATATCCAACACCGCTTTTCCACCCCCTATTACCCACAAGGCAATGGTCAGGCTGAAGCATCCAATAAAAACATATTAAGAATCCTCAAAAAGACAGTCAATGATGCCGGCCGTGATTGGCATGTTCAACTGAATCCAGCATTATGGGCATATCGAACTAGCATTCGGACCCCTACAGGTGCAACTCCTTATTCATTGGTCTATGGTACTGAAGCTATCTTACCTATTGAGGTTGAGATACCATCATTATGGGTTTCCTTGCATAATCTCATCGATGATGAAGCATATAGAGTATCCCGTCTTCAGGACTTAGAGTTACTTGATGAAAAGCGACAAGCTGCATACAACCATCTCAAAGCCTATCAGCAGCGCATGAGCAGAAGCTACAATCATTGAGTTAGATCTCGTACATTTGAGGTAGGTGATCTTGTTCTTTGAGAGAATCCTCGCAACCAACCAAACCAAGAACATCAGGGCAAGTTTGAATCAAACTGGCTGGGCCCATATGTTGTCACTGCTGTGTTTGGGTCTAAGGCATATCAGTTGGCTACATCAGAAGGAGAACCGCTTGCAGATCCAATCAATAGCATGCACCTCAAACGGTTTTATATCTAAGCTGTATAGAGCATCAGGCTCCCCTGCATATCAGAAAATACCAAAAACATTCAGAAAAATGTCCTGAAGAAAATACAAAAACATTCAAAAAAAGTAAAGAAAAATCATGCATCCAAACGGTGAACAACCACTCTGATGGCACCTTGGGTAAGTACGATGGTGAAAACCTGGCAAACAGGCGCCACTCATAAGGGCTCTAGCTCCATTATCTTTTCAGACTTGTTGCGATCACATCTACTTCATACATACATCCATCCATCCAAAAAACATGGCTTGTTATTCCTCTGCAATTATGATAGTACTCCATACATCTTGCATCCCACTTTTTCATAGTCATGTCTAAAACTGGGGGCAATGCCTTTAACCTATTGATGGAAGTGGATTCTACATTGTCTTATGATTCATTAAGTTCTTCATTCAAACAATCATCAAAAATCCAAAAACATTCAAAAATATCTCGCAAAAATACCAAAAACATTCAAAACAATACAAAATCTAAACACATTCAAAAATGTTTCGCAAAAATCCAAAAAACCATCGAAATCACCCGAAAACATGGCAACCCCTTGTACATATTCATCCGATCAGATACAAAAACAAGCATTAACAAACTACTCACACAATGACCATTTACCAATCAACCACACAATCAACATCAACAATCAAACTGTCTTTAAAACAAGGATGCATCCTTCCTTACGCAAAACAAAGACAAGATGACATTTTCTTTGACAAGAAAATTATGTTAAGCTATCAAATACTTGGTTGATTTATGAGTACAATCATTTGTTTATCTGTATCGGGATCTTTCAGCATTGTTTTGTATCATTTACGCATTATTTCCGATGAAGTTCTGGGGCATGTACTAATGGTGTCTACGTGGGAAGTTCACCAAGCTACATGATCTTATGCAAAATGTAGTCATAGATCATTACGGCTTGCTGATTACAGCGTATACCTCGACCGTATGAGCATGAACCATTACCACGGATCCTTATTCTTTATTCTTTATGTATATATACTATTTGGTTACAGGTACAATGCTTTTTCTTTGGTTCCTCCTACCTCATCCAAACTGGATAAAGGTTTTATTTTTTAGTACGGTATGCACTTGTCTCAGGATATGATCAGCCTAAAGATCAAGGAGGATGATCCAAGTCATGCATGAAAGGAGATAATCCTTGTCTGTTCCGCAAGCAATACTCAGGTCAACTTGATCCATTATATCAAGTTGCTTGTATTAACTTGCTATATCAAAATCCATGTAAGAAATACTCTGGTCATCTTGAATCCTTATGTCAAGATGCTTGTATTCTCTTCCAACATTTTAAATCTCAATGATGAAAATAGAGCACTATGGATCGTCATTTCACCTCATCTGTTTATATATTGCATTCCGTTGCATATCACCCATCCGTTCACTCATTCATATGTAGGTTTTATATGAGAAAGTTAAACTGGTCTTGGATACAATCACGACCAAGTACTCTGATACATCATCCAATGCATCATGCAAAGTCTTACAAACCTTGCATTCCTCATGATCATATCATCCTAACATTTAGTTGCATCATTGCATTAATCATAAATAATTAGATTCATCCATAGGATAAAATTGTCTTTGATTATTTTAAATCATTTACTAAGCATTCATATAAGTGTTAATTATCCATTATCATCTTATCAACTTATTATTACACACATTCATTTATCCATTTAGTTACAAAGTGCATTCATTCATTCATTAATAAGTATCTTATTATGTTCATCTTAGGATTTATTCGCATTACATTCATTATCCTCTTTTAAGGTGCAGTTATTACAAACATTAGTTATCATATCATCACATTATCATTTGTACTTAAAACATATTTAAGTATTTAGAATCACAAAAACATTTGTACTTTACATTTTGTTTATCCATAAATACATTCCTTTAAAACATTATCATATAAACATTTGTACTTTGCATTTTGTTTATCCATATTGCATTTCATTTGACAAACATCTAGATGCATATCCATACATAACATCATTCATTCAACCATCGCATTGACCTCATCACATAAAGCATCTCATCATTATATCAAAATAGGAAACACCAAAATCCTGTTCATATAAGTCATCATAAGCATACATCATCATCATGACATTACATACATATAGCATTGCATCAACAAAATCAAACAAATCATATATAAACCTGCATTCATATGTCAGTATCCAACATCATAAATCATCATAAAAACATGCATATACGGAACATATCATAAAAACATGCATACATATACACATATCCATCTAAGTAATAAAATCATCATCATACATAAACCATCCATACATAATCAAATGCATATCATCAAAATATGGGATCTCCTCATATATCTCATCTCATATATCAGAGTACAATGAGGTCTACAAAATCGGCTACCAAGAGTCATCCAAGATACAGTCCACAAAATAAATGATACAAATACATATAGGCATGAATGCTCTCTCAAATGCCGCTCTGGCCGGATGCTGTCCCAATACCTCCCCCTGCTCCACCACTGGTGCCTGCACCACCTGATCCATCTCTCTGTGGAGGCCTCATCGAACCCCCACTCCCTCCTACATCTCCTGATCTCTCCCGCCTCAAAGGACCCATCACTCCCCCACTGCTCTGCATCCTCTGTGATCACTCTGATCTCGTATGCCGCATCTGGGTATAACTGAGAGCTCGCTGACTGAGTGGCACCACCTGCTCATATAAACCTCGCCAATACTCTATCTCAGCCTGTGCTCGCCCAAACTGCCTCATAACATCCCCTGAAGGCCCCTGTGCTCCTACTCCAGCTTGGACTCTCCTGTAGCTCCGCCAATCTCTCCACTGTAGTATCTCTCTCCCGCAGCACCACCGTCAGCTCTGACTCACGTGCAAATAGCTGCACATCCCTGGCTGCTACCTCCTCCTCTAATCTCTCTATCCGAGTCTGCAAATAAACTATCATATGCTCCCGCAGATCTTCAGTAGCTCCCTCTCCCGTGTCCATCGCTACCTCACCTGTATCACCTTCTCCAATATGTCTCTCCCCTGCACCACCCTCTCCAGCAATACCCTCTCCTCTATCCATCGGGATCTCTCTCTCCATCTCCCTCCCACTCAGCTGCACTCCTCCCTGCATCAAAGGTCCCTGTGATATCTGCAGTGGTAGTCCACCTTTCCCTCTCCACTGCCTCGGCATCTCCAACCCACCTCCTCCTCCCCCACCTCCTCCTCCGCCACCTCCATCTCCTCCGCCACCTCCTCCTCCTCCTCGACCTCCTGCTCTCCGTCCTCGTCCCCGTCCCCTCTCATCCTCAAACGCTGGGATCGGCTCTACCGGGTCTGATATCCATCGAATCGGGTGTGCCGCTCGGTACTGTGTATACTCCACTATCACCCCTGCATCAACGACCCTCAGTCGTAAGTCCCATGGCCTCGCCTGCAGTGTCCAAAACTCTACTAGTGCCTGATCATACGGTAGCACTGGACCCCATGCATACCTCTCCCGAATCACCCGTGCATACTCCCCTGATCCGCTAGGCAGTCCCTGCTGCCATCCGAACTGCCTCATCACTCATCCAGGCACCTGTCTCTCCACATGATAGGAGGTCCTCCCAATGAGGAATCAGGTCATGAACACATACGGTCGTGCCTCTGCATCATCCTCCCATGGCTCACACTCCAAGTATGGCCGCCATATCACTACATCTAAGTCATCCAATGCTCGCCGCCACCACTCTAACTTCCCCAAGTGGGGCTGACTCATCATGCCACTATACATAAACATGTATGGCCGGTCCACGGCTTGAAATTTTAGACTCACTGGTCGAGTCACTGGTAGGTGCTCCCATGCCCATACATGTAGCAGCATCATGCCCACTGCTAGAGAACCCCTCCCTCGGTACACTACCTCGTGGAGCTCCTGATACATGTGCGCCAGCACGCACGACCCCCATGCAAATCGGGTCCCCTCGGTCATCATCATCTCTATCACCTATCCCCATCCCACTGCCAATCCATGTGACCACCTGTCTGGACACAGCAGTCCTCCCACAATCCCTGACAACATTGCTGGAAGGGGCTCATATAGTGCCGCTATATCCTCCCATGCGATCGAGCCATCGTCAATATATACATCATCATCAAAAATCCTCTGACATGAAACTGTCCCCCAGGATTTGTCATATGTGACTAGCTCTCCTCGAATCGGAATCCGAAGGATGCACCACACGTCCTCCAAGGTCACAGTCATCTCTCCCTGTGCCAAATGAAAGGTGCACGTCTCACTGTGCCATCGCTCTGCCAATGCTGTAATCAGGTCATGATTCATACGAATCACAAGCATGTGCATCACCTCGTACAAGCCAGTCGCAGCAATGCAGTCTATCTCAGTCTGAGTCAATCAGTCCCGCAACCCCTGTGTCGCAGGATGACGCTCGCGTAACTGCAACACACGCAGATCCTCCTGCACATAGACATTCATCAATCACCATCAGTTGTTTTGTTTTCAAACTTTCTTAAGTTTAAACCTAGACTATCATTAGATACTCTGATCAAGTATCTTCGGGTCTCAATAGGTAAGCAATCATGGCCACCTAGACTTCAACAGACATTTATCCTAACAAATGACCTAAGTCTCATCGGGCTGCTATGGTTCAAAACAACTCCCACTTCACCTCGCCATCCATCAATCATTGGCATCCGGAGATTTGTTTTGTCCAACACTAGGGCATCTCTTTATCTTAAGCAAAAGCGCTATTTTATCTACAAAAGCGCTGGTTTTTCACAATAGCGCTACAACCCTAGCAAAAGCGCTCAAAAAGCTAAACAAAAGCGCTACAAAAACAAAAGCGCTAAACCAGCTATACAATAGCGCTATTTAACATCAATAGCGCTCAATTAATCATACAATAGCGCTACTTAGTCCAAAGCGCTAAAAATTTCATACAATAGCGCTAATGCATTGCAAAAGTGCTCAAACAACAGCACAATAGCGCCATTTCGGCACAATAGCGCTAGTTTATGGAGCAAAAGTGCCAAAACCAGAGTTCCAGCGCTCTTGCTCCGACTTGACTTGGACTCAGCTAAAAACCTATCAAAAATGCATGAAAAGTAAGTTTTTGAATTTGCGTACCACTGGTCCATAGTCGTCTGGCCGCTGGAACCGTCGGACTCGCTCGAATCTGTGCTCGGTGATCGGAATCGGCATTGTAGCTCCTCCTTGCTCCTCCAAATGTCACTATCAGAGCTCTCGTTTTCAACTGGTCGCGGTCACAAATGATCCTATTTTCACCCCTTTCACCCCATTTATACCCCCCGCCGTCACCGTAATTTCGCCCCGCTCATCGCCGTGGTCCCCGTGAACTTCCCGTGCCCCCCATTTCTCCATGTTTCCCCCATTTTCTTCTATTTTTCACTTGTATGCCTAACTTCTTCTCTTCTACCACCCTACCAATTTTCGTTCTTTTTCGAGAGATCGCCTGATTTTTCGAAATTTTTCGGCCCATCTCTCGAGGGGGCATACCACCCATTACATTTACATTTTATGGGGCATTTCTTCACACCTATTTTTCTTTCTTTGAAACGACGCGATAAACCACACCATCTCAAAGAGGGGCAAATGTAGTCACACAAATCTGTCCATTTTAATTAAATGAATATTTCGTATTTATTTGATTAAAAATCCACTAACCATCAATTAATTAAATTAATATTTAATTAATTCATCCCCAAACATTCTTCTATTAATTAAATAAATTATTCAATTTATTTTAATTAATTCATTAAATCAAATTCCATTCAATTAAATAAATAAAATCTATTTATTTAATTAAATCCCCCTATTCCTCTTTTAAATAAATTAAATAAAACATTTATTTAAATCATCATCCCCACCCCACTTGCATTTTCCTACAAATGCAACTTGCACATATTTTGAAATAAATGAATTTTTATTTTAAATAAAATGCTATTTTCCCTCACCCACCAAATCCACTTGCAAAATCTAATCCTCTTCTAGATTCTTCTAACCCCTTCCTAATTAGCCTAATCCATCCCCTAATTATTGTCACATTCATAAGCAAAATCGAGTCACTTCTCAAAGTCTAAAAGTCTTTGATAACCATTAAAGGCTTTCAACCTTCAACTACTTAAATCCTCAAAGTCTTTGATAGCCATTAAAGGCTTCCAACTTTCAACCACTTAATCCACAAAGTCTTCAAAAACTATTAATGGTTAATTCAACCCTCCCACATGGTTAAAACATTTGTTTTGACTCAACCTCTACTCAACCCAAGGGTCTCATCAAGCCTTTAATGCTTTGACCATGATTATCTCTTAATCATTTGCACAAAGGTTTATCCTTGGATTAACTCTTAATTCAATGGGTAATCTTAATTTAGACTTGACCCTTAGCCTTTAGATAAACATCAGGTCTTCTCAGGCTTTTAATGCCTCCAACCTCTTCTCTCAACCCAATCTTGTGTTGACACTTGTCACTATTTTATTGGTGCAAATTGTGCACATGGATCCCCAACTTTCAAGCTTGACCCTTGATTAAACCTTTCAATCCTGGCCATCCATTGCTCCATTTTTCCTATAAATAGAGCCCATTCCTTCATAATCCAGATCTTGAAAACTTGTATGCATTTAAGCTATAGACATTTTTAGAGAGCATTTAGCATAAACAATCTAACATCTTATCATTTTGGTTAAAATACATCATTTTAGCATTAGTATTAGCTTTTTATTTCACGTTTAGAGCTATACTACAATCTCAATCCTCCATAAGCATCCATAGTGCAAAAAGCTGCTGAGAGCTACACTATTTTGGAACTTGGAGAGGAGAGGAACAAGGGAGAAGAAGCTAAAGCCATGCTAAGAGGCAGTTGGAGATGCCTCATAATCTGTGTTTTGTTTATTAGATAAATTAGCATGTCTTTTGTGTCTCTTTTGGTATGCCTTCATAGTTTAGTTTTAGATTGATTAACACTAATGTTTTGTGTGTTTTTGTGTTCTTTGATCATAGACTAACCTTGTGCCATTTAGGAGGGCATCACTGGCCAATAAGGGAATATTACTCTTACAATAGGGGCCTGCACATGCAGGAAGGCCAAGTGCCTAGGGCTCACTGCTCAATTACAAAAGAAGTCACACTGACTTACAAAAATGGATTATACTAATCCACTGTCTTGTACTGCTTCAAATCAGCATCTGTTATGCCAGATTCAGTACTGGTTTAAGCTCTGCTACAACATAAATCCTTAACCAATATTTCACATATTAGGTCTCCTTATCTCACATCCTATCACATCATATTTCCTATTACAAAATGATCTCATAAATATATGAGTCATATTACAACTCACCATGTCGGCTTACAATGATTTTACAATTAACTACAAAATACATTTCAAACAAAATTGAAGTCGGCCAAGGTGTCGGTATCCTTCCTTTCACTGCCTGTGTCCTGTGTGCCGGTGTAGAGTCTGTTGGTGCCGGTGTCGGTATCTTGTCTTGTCAGTGTCCTATGATTGCAAGGTTTCCATCAATGAAAAAACCTTCAATCACTTTCAATTTCTCATTGGAGTGTGCATTTGCCAACAATTACAGCTCAAGATAGTGAGGTGATACTCAAGGTTGAGTGAAGATTTTGCATCGTAATCTTAATTAGATAAATACACTAGATAGAGAATATTCTCATGGATGATGTTTTCAATGAAATGTGTGTATCTTGATATGCTTCATCCTTTGATACTCCATTGAATTGTGAGAGATTTGAATGCTACTTCACTTTTCACACCAAATGCTACTACGATCATTAAGTGGTAGACCAAACTCTATAAAAGTTTTTCAAAGCTATAGAAACTCATAGCTATCAAATAAAACACCTTGACACTCAGCCTCAGTACCTGATAATACAATAGAAATTTTCTTCTTTTACTACCATTCATTTGGATAGAACCAAGAAAAAAATAAACCCCAAAATAGACTTCCTTGAGTCAATATCACTGTTGTCATTTTATGACACCCTTGGTCCATCAGTGAGAACTGATCAGAGATACAATCCATGGACCAGTGCTGCCCCAGTTGATCAAGGAGAAAAGCAATGGAATTAAGAAGTGTGAAGTGTTGTCTTGTCTGGAGGAAGTCTCCTTCCTCTTACTTGAAACTCTAGACCCCCAAAGTTCCCAGGTTGCTAAGCCTTCTTCCCTTCCCCGGAACCCCTAGGTTCCGAAGTTCCTTTCCTTAGCCTCCTTCCTCTTCCCTGGAACTCCGAAACCTTGAGGTTCTGAAGTTCCTTTCCTTAGCCTCCTTCCTCTTCCCTGGAACTCTGGATTTCTAAGGTTCTGAAGTTCTTTTCCTTAGCCTTCTTCTCTTCCCCAAAACTCCAGAACCTCAAGGTTCTGAAGTTCCTTTCCTTAGCATTCTTCCCTTCCTTGGAACTCCAGAACCTTGAGGTTCCGAAGTTCCTTTCCTTAGCCTTCTTCTCTTCAGTTTCCTGGAACTCCGGAACCCTGATGTCCTGAAGTTCCTTTCCTTAGCCTCCTCTCTCTTTCCCGAAATTTTGGAAGCTCGATGTCCTAAAGTTCCCTTCTTAGCCCTTTTCTAGTCCCCGAAACTCCGGAACCCCAAGTTTCCGAAGTTCATTTTCTAGGTCTCCTCTTTTCTATTGCTTAGTCTCTTCTTCCCTTCCTCGGAACTTCAAAACCCCGAGGTTCCGAAGTTCCTTTCATAGTCGTTGCCTTCTTCTTCCCCAAAACTCCGAGGCTCCGAAGTTCCTTCGTTAGTCTCCCCCACTTTGAGAACCTAAGTTTCTAAAGTCTTCCAAGTTCCTTCCAGCTTGCAACACTTCTGGATGGCGTGATCAACACTCAAAGCTCTAAATGCTCCAGTGACTCTTGTGACTTGTGCACCTTCTTTTGTGGAGCTAAAGGGGTGCATTTAATGATTTTTGTAGAGAGGTATAGGGTTATTCTTATTGTGGTTACTTATGTCATGCATATATGCTCTGACTTTGGAATGTCAGTCAATCCACCTTCTAGAAGTACCTTTCTTCTTAGGATTACATTTTTAGGGTATGGCCATTTTGCTTGCATGTATAGAATGTTAGGTGCATGCACTTCCTTGCATTCCCTGACTGACATTTCCCTTCACACACAAGGGTCATGATCTCTCTTATGCAACCAATTTTCTATATAAGATTGTTATGTCTCATTGTAAAGGGTTTTCTCCCTGCTAGCTTGAGCTATTCTATTCTCTTTCACTTCTCTTAAAGACTTGTATTTATCTTGCATTTCTGCAACCGTAATTTTGGCCATTGGCCTTATAATGAATTGAAAATTATCATTCTTGCCTTCCTTCAAATTATGCATGTTGTGTATGTTTCCTTTGTCAGACAATTCAAATAACCGGAAGATAACTAAGAGGGGGGGTGAATTAGTTGTCATAGATTACAAGAACATTTAGTAATTAAAACTTTAATACCAGAACCAAAATATTAATACCGAAATAATAGATAAACTAATCAAGCATAAAAAATAATCACAGAATAAATACCATCCACATGACACCAAGATTAGTACATGGAAAACCCAGTAAAGGGAAAAACCACGGTGGGAAGCCTACCCACAGTTAGATAATACTTCTAGAGTAAGTATGTGAATTACAATGAAGGAGCCTGCACTTGTAGGAAGGCCAATAGCCTAGAGCACACTGCACATCACAAAAGGAGCCTCACTGACTGCATATAGATCCAGACTATAATCCAGAGAAGTGTTGAACTACAAAAGATAGCATCTCCTATGCCTAAGTACAGTTCCGGTTAAGCTCAATACCAGAGGACTAAATCCTCTTACACAAACCCAATTCGATCTCTAATAATCAACCAACTCCTCTTCCTGAATGATATTACATTTTTCCCACATTACATTCCTTAACCATGACCTCTTACATTAACCATGATGATCTATAATGAGATCTTACATCTATTTATACAAACCCTTGACCATAAACAATCAGGCTGGCCACTAGACAATAAACCGATTATATAATTACAAACCATGTCAGCCTTAGACCAAACAAGTAATATCAACACATAAGACATCCCAAATATACAACAATAGGTCTTATCCAGACATTAGATTAATGTTGGTCCATAACCTAGATCAACCGAGACCAAGTATAGGTCCACACGCTTTAGCAATGATCTCCAATTGCCAATGTTGGCATTTTTGATGTTTATGTTGTGATTGTGATTGATGGACACACACTTGCATTAAGATCCTCTCTATATGTATGAGTTAAAGCACAACCGGTATTTGTTCCAACCGGTATTTGTTCCAACCAGTATTTGTTCCAACCGATATGTTGTATTATAGTCTTTAGACTATTGATGTTTTGCAGAATGTGTTTCCCGGTCTGAAGCGACATGTTGACCTCAAGCGGTACGAGGATTTAACGCGGCATAACACATTTCTACTAGTCTTCATTTTTGTCAAACTAGCAATCGGCATTTTGTATGAACCGGTAATACTTGTGATGAGTTACCACCCACTGATTGTGTGATGGTGTCGACACTGTAGCGATGCTTTTTGTGACGTACTACCTAATATGTCTAGGTTCATTGAACCTAGGAAATTGTGATGTAATCCTATTGGACTGACATGAAATCAGTTTCCTTTATAAGGACATCATGTCTAGGATTTTAGGTTGTTGTTGTTGTTATTGTTGTTGCGATAGTTGATATTGCGGCTAGGGTTTAAGGTGGTTGAGGAGTCCAATGCTACTATTACCAAAGAACTTACTGAGTCAAAGGAAATACTTGCCAAATTCAATAAGAGTACTGTCAAGCTAGAGCAAAAGCTTGAGTCAGCTAAACCGGTAAAGAATACCAATGGACTTGGTTTCTCTGATTATGAGGAAGGTGAGACCTCTACAACAAAAGATGGAGCATCAAAGAAACAACCGACATCAAAGGATAAAGGTAAGCAAAAGTTCAAACCTATTTTCTTTAATTGTCTCAAGGAAGGACACACTACTAATGTATGTAGAAGTAAGGCTTACAACAATTTTCCTTATTTTCTAAATGATAAGCCTAGACCCTATAGATTTGATGGTAACTGTTATGCATGCAACAAGTATGGGCATAGAGCATTTGAATGCAGGTCTGTTATGAATAACACTGGAAGATATCCTCAAAGGACCCAAGGAGCTGGTCCTGAACCTTTTGTGAATTAGAATCACAATCGATTTAATGTCTTTAATCATCAGCCAAGAAGCGGGTGTTATCAAGCAGCAACCGAATGGAGAGAAAATTGTATGATCTATCATGGTCATGGTCACACTGCTGCAACATGCAAAAGGAAGAATGGAAACATGAACAATGGACCTTGGAGAGCACCTGGATTGGTCTGCTATCATTGCAACAAACCGGGTCACATTGCCAGATTTTGTAGATCAAGAAAGGACATATCTGATGATATACCGGTCACTCCGAAAGGAGACATTGATGTTGACACTATTCAAGCGGATATGAACAAAACCTGGAAGAAGAAACCAGCGGTGTTACAAAAGGAACCGAGTTTTGCACCTAGTGTGGAAATCACGGAACCGGCAAACTAAGCTTCAGAAAAGCTTAGGGGGAGAAAACGATAAAATGTTTCAAACCCCCAGTTTACACCAGTAAAAGACCTTAACCGATATGTTATACCTGTCATTTGGTAGAAGACCAAAAATGGTAAAAAGGGCAAATTAGGGTTTACGCCCTAATGAAGGAGCATTAATAACGGTAGGTGAGGAATATGTTTAAAAGCATTTTACAAATCATTTCTCACTATCAGTTTTCGAGTGAAGAAAAGTTTTTCAAAGAGCAGAGCGACGAAAAGGTGATTTGAGTAGAGATTTTGAGAAATTGAGAAACCGCGAAGGAGATTCAAATTCAAACTGGAAACGGGCAAGCGGAGAACACAAAGTGGTGATTTAGCAACCAACAGAGTGTGAAGTGAAGAAGAATCAGAAAGCCCTAATCTCACGTATTTCAAAGGGTATTTCTCAAGTTCTTAAGATTTCTATCATGGCTTCCGCATCACATACCAGTTCTAGTGCATCTGTCGAGTCTACAAGTTTTATTTAATGGAAGTCCAAGTATAATGCCCTATCACAAGTTCTAGCTGGTGTGATAGTAGAAGAGGGAATTTCTGACTACATAGATTGCAAAATAGAAGACCTAGGGTCTCTAGCTATCCACGCCCAGTTAGGTTTATTTTGCGGTAAAGATAAGAAGATCAAACCAGAGTTCAATATTTTGGAGAAGAAAAAGCTCCACAATGCTGTCTACTTCCTAGAAGATTTCATAGAAGATCACATAAGGATCATTCTGAGCAGAGTCCATGGTAATAAGATGTACCTGGAGAGGACACATGACATCACGCCGCAGGCAATTCATGCAGTCACCAGATTCTACAACACAGGGGAAGTGCCAGCCCTAAGAACGATAAGAAAAACTGAAATGGCCAAGCTCACCGGTTCAACGAGCAACTCACGAGGCATGACAATAAATCCTATCAAGGATGATCTAGTGAAGTATGCATGTATGGTGATTGGATATCGGACATTCTCAGCCAGCAGGATTAACTCTGTATCTGCTACAGCAGTAAATGCCGCTTACCGGATGATAAAGGAGGATGCATCATTTGATCTGTGCATTGGTATGCAGAGACAACTCCTATTGAATCTGAAGGCAATCAAATAGGATAATTACCTTAGGTTTAAGTTTGGACAACCACTGGTTGGGTTGTTCTTCTATTTCCAAGGCTACTTCCCAGGAGTAGGAGATGTTCAGTGGTCTGGTGACCAACTGGTAACCAAGCAAATCAAGGAAAGCATTGAAGCACTTGGAACCGATTACCCTGATACTCTGAACAAGTATTTTGATGAGTTTATAAGAAAGATGAGCCAAAGAGTGAGGATATCAGGTGACATTGTCAAGAAATGTGAAGACGATATCTGCTTCATCATCCAAGTAGATAAATGCATAATGGAGGCTGTTGAGCCTAGACAGGAAGAAGTGGACCAATGGGCTATGAGGTGATGTACGATATGCTGGAAGGGTATGCCTCTACCCTTATTGCCTCACTGCTTGACCCTAAGGTGAAGAGAACCGACACCTACCTAGAAAGGATAGCACCAATTGAGGAACCACCAACAATGAAAGAAAAGGAACTGGCAAAGAAGTAGGCAAAGGTAGTGCTTGCAGCATCTGCACTGGTTACTACTGGAACTCCAAAAGTGACCAAGTGGTCACCAGCCAAAAAGAAACTGGAAGCTGAACCGGCTAAAGTGTTCCAGAGAAAGAGGAAGAAAAGGAACATCTCTCCAGACTCAGAAGAAACCTTGTCTGAGGAAAAGCCAAAAAAAACACATCAAGCAAAGAGGAAGACAAAGGATGAACTGGTAGTGTCTACACCGGTAAATATTGATATCTCCTCATATAAACCTTTGGCACATTGTCAAAGAATAATAAAGAATATTAGGAGAAAATTATACATGATTTTGTAGACTACTATGATGATTTTAGTGATGAGGAGAAAGAAGAAGTACTATAGGAGATTATCGTTTATTTGTGTACAAATGACCGGTCGCCATCAGAGATTAAATCTCAGACACTAGATTCCTTATATAAGGCATTAGATAATAAATGGCACATTGCCATAGAAAAGGAACAGAAAATTAAGGAGAAAGTTTTTGCTCAGTACTTTCCTGACCTGTCAAATTCTGAATTATTTGATGTTATTGACCAAAATAAAGGGCTCTTCTTCACTAGAAGAAGAAGACTCTAGCTGTTAGAAGGAATATTTGATGATGTCAAAAAGGACACTCATCAGTATATGATAACCACTGTCTAGACTCACAAAGCGCATCTAGCCAACCGACAAGTTGAGAAAGAACCATTTATATCCAAACCGGATGAAGCATTTGATGATGAAGGAAATCTGGTTGTTGAACCAATTGACACCATTGATGTCGATGCTTTGGATGCTAAGGATATTACCTAGGAGATACCATCTGAGGCAATAAGACAGGAGCATCAAGCTGAATAGGAGAAGAAAGCCAAGGATAGATAGGAAGCGGCGAAGGAAGAGGCAGAGAAGCGGAAAAAGGAAGAAGAAGAGAAGCATAAAAAGGAAGAAGAAGAGAAGCGGAAAGAGGAAGAAGAAGAGAAGTGGAAAAAGGAAGAGGTAGAGAAGCAGAAAAAGGAAGAAGAAGAGAAGTGGAAAAAGGATGAAGAGGAGAAAAAGAAGAAAGATGAAGAGGAGAAGAAGAAGGAAGAAGTAGAAAAGAAGAAAAAGGATGAAGAGGAGAAAAAGAAAATGGATGAAGAGGAGAAGAAGAAGAAGGAAGTAGAGAGGAAAAAGAAGGAAGAAGAAGATAAGGAACAGGAGAAGAAAAAGGCAGTAGAAAAGAAAAAGGCTGAGGAAGACAAGGAAGCAGAGAAGAGGAGAGAAGCAAAGAAGAAGAAAGCGGAAGAGGACAAGGCAGTAGAAGTGGCAAAGAGCACCCAGATGATGACTCTGAAGGAAACTGGAAGTCAAGCTAAACCAGATGATCTCTCCCATCCTATAGATCTCCAGTCTGCAAGTGAAACGGAGCTAATGCAGAGCATCAAGGTAGCTCAAGAGCACCTTGAAATCATTTGATGGAAGAAGGAGCAAGATGTAATCCAAGTAGCTGTGGATACACTTACCAGTTTGATACCCAGTACAAATCTTCCAAACACCGACTCATCACTAGCTAGACTTAAGCTCCTATGCACAGTAGTGGATGATCAGGTGATGAGCCTTGAAGAGGCAGCAGAGGCTAATGTCAAGAAGGAGCATCAAAAAGCTCTTAATATAGCTCTGGTGAAGAAATTGAATGAGCTCCAGACTGAACTGAAGAAAGGACAACAGGATATAAGGGACGCTCTAGATGAGGGGAATTTTCTACTCAACAAAATTTGTCAACCCCATCTATTCTATGATGATGTGCTTGTTCAGAAGCAAAAACTTGAAAAGGACTTGCAGTCCTACTTGAGCACATTCAAGCCGCCTTTTGATTCCTTTACAACTTATGGGCAAACCGTTCACCGGTTTTACATCCAGTCAACAAAAATGGAACAAGAGATCAGCACTCGCTCTAGAGATTTGCATGAGCTACAACTGGTTCTACTCCCATGATTGCAAATTCTTCAGAAGTGCTATCTGAACCTGGATGCCTTAACAGTTACACAGGAGATGAGCACAATCGATGCCATGGAAGAACAGGTCTCCCAGATGCAAACAAAGCAAGAAGTAGCCACCTCCCTACTTGAGTCCCGGTCTTTGTCGATGAAACAATTCTTGTAGGAATTTAAATCTATTTTTGACAAGTATCATTCCTTGTTGTCATAAACTTTTATTATTTTTAATATCAAATAGAAATAGGGTTGTTCAGTTGTACTTTTTCATTGTTGGCAAAGAGGGAGAAGAATTCTATTTGGAGAAGTATCTGGTAATCAAATTTTGATTATATGCTCTGTAGATCTCAATGTTTATCCTCTTTATTCTCTTTATGCAAAATTGTTATACATTGTATTGTCAAAGGGATGGTGTATATGCTTAGGGGGAGCAATTTTGCTAATGGCATGATTTTGTTGTAAAACACTTAGATGTCAAAATTTTATTTTCCTAAGTGTTGCCATCAATGCCAAAGGGGGAGATTGTTGGCATTTTTGATGTTTATGTTGTGATTGTCTTTGATGGACACACACTTGCATTAAGATCCTCTTTATATGTATGAGTTAAAGAACAACTAGTATTTGTTCCAACCGGTATGTTGTATTATAGTCTTTAGACTATTGATGTTTTGCAGAATGTGTTTCCTAGTCTGAAGCTGCATGTTGACCTCAAGCGGTACGAGGATTTAACGTGGCATAACACATTTCTACCAGTTTTCATTTTTGTCAAACCGACAACCCGCATTTTGTATGAACCGGTAATACTTGTGATGAGTTACCACCCACCAATTGTGTGACAGTGCCGACACTGTAGCGATGCTTTTTGTGACGTACTACCTAATATGTCTAGGTTCATTGAGCCTAGGAAATTGTGATGTAATCCTATTGGAATGACATGAAATCAGTTTCCTTTATAAGGACATCATGTCTAGGGTTTTAGGTTGTTGGTGTTGCTATTGTTGTTGTGATAGTTGATATTGTGGCTAGGGTTTAAGGTGGTTGAGGAGTTAGAGAGATTATGAATGTGTAGAAGACTGAAGTAATGCAATAGTGAATTAAGAATGAGCTATCAAGGATCTAACCAAGCAGTTAGTGCTATTAGCTAGATCAAACACTGAACTGAAGAAAGGACAACAGGATATAAGGGACGCTCTAGATGAGGGGAATTTTCTACTCAACAAAATTTGTCAACCCCATCTATTCTATGATGATGTGCTTGTTCAGAAGCAAAAACTTGAAAAGGACTTGCAGTCCTACTTGAGCACATTCAAGCCGCCTTTTGATTCCTTTACAACTTATGGGCAAACTGTTCACCAGTTTTACATCCAGTCAACAAAAATGGAACAAGAGATCAGCACTCGCTCTAGAGATTTGCATGAGCTACAACTGGTTCTACTCCCATGATTGCAAATTCTTCAGAAGTGCTATCTGAACCTGGATGCCTTAACAGTTACATAGGAGATGAGCACAATCGATGCCATGGAAGAATAGGTCTCCCAGATGCAAACAAAGCAAGAAGTAGCCACCTCCCTACTTGAGTCCCGGTCTTTGTCGATGAAACAATTCTTGTAGGAATTTAAATCTATTTTTGACAAGCATCATTCCTTGTTGTCATAAACTTTTATTATTTTTAATATCAAATAGAAATAGGGTTGTTCAGTTGTACTTTTTCATTGTTGGCAAAGAGGGAGAAGAATTCTATTTGGAGAAGTATCTGGTAATCAAATTTTGATTATATGCTCTGTAGATCTCAATGTTTATCCTCTTTATGCTCTTTATGCAAAATTGTTATACATTGTATTGTCAAAGGGATGGTGTATATGCTTAGGGGGAGCAATTTTTCTAATGGCATGATTTTGTTGTAAAACACTTAGATGTCAAAATTTTATTTTCCTAAGTGTTGCCATCAATGCCAAAGGGGGAGATTGTTGGCATTTTTGATGTTTATGTTGTGATTGTCTTTGATGGACACACACTTGCATTAAGATCCTCTTTATATGTATGAGTTAAAGAACAACTAGTATTTGTTCCAACCGGTATGTTGTATTATAGTCTTTA
Source organism: Cryptomeria japonica (assembly GCF_030272615.1). Lineage (NCBI taxonomy): Eukaryota > Viridiplantae > Streptophyta > Pinopsida > Cupressales > Cupressaceae > Cryptomeria > Cryptomeria japonica. The sequence goes on along the minus strand of NC_081411.1, from coordinate 740,277,170 downwards.
GACTATTGATGTTTTGCAGAATGTGTTTCCTAGTCTGAAGCTGCATGTTGACCTCAAGCGGTATGAGGATTTAACGTGGCATAACACATTTCTACCAGTTTTCATTTTTGTCAAACCGGCAACCCGCATTTTATATGAACCGGTAATACTTGTGATGAGTTACCACCCACCAATTGTGTGACAGTGCCGACACTGTAGCGATGCTTTTTGTGACGTACTACCTAATATGTCTAGGTTCATTGAACCTAGGAAATTGTGATGTAATCCTATTGGAATGACATGAAATCAGTTTCCTTTATAAGGACATCATGTCTAGGGTTTTAGGTTGTTGGTGTTGCTATTGTTGTTGTGATAGTTGATATTGCGGCTAGGGTTTAAGGTGGTTGAGGAGTTAGAGAGATTATGAATGTGTAGAAGACTGAAGTAATGCAATAGTGAATTAAGAATGAGCTATCAAGGATCTAACCAAGCAGTTAGTGCTATTAGCTAGATCAAACACTTGTTGATTACTCACATCTTTGACAAGTCTGTAGCCCTTAACCGGGTAGGCCCAAAAGCCTCTTGTAAATCCTCTAACAAGGTGGTTCACACCTGTGGATCTAAAATCCTCTAGCAAGGTAGTCTTTAATAGGACTTGTCTCCTAATAGAGATTGAGATTCCTAACAGGATTTGTTCTGGTAAAGAACACTATAAGACCTTAACCAGTCTGGTTCCTATTCTGCAGATAGTGACTTTTGAGTTCCATCTCACCGTGGTTTTTCCCATTTGGGTTTCCACGTCAAAATATCTTGTGTTATGGTGTTTGTGCTTCTATGGGTAAATGCATTATTAACTATTTGGTTTGCATGTTTGTTAACTAGTTTGTCTATTAAACTGTTTTAGCAGTTTACTGGTAGTCTTGCAAAGTGTTTAAGTGCAAAGGTTTTTGGCATACTAATTCACCCCCCCCCCCTCTTAGTATTCATTAGCCAAGTCTTGAACATGATCATAAACAACATCCTGAAACTCCATTAGAAGATACACCAAAACCACTTATGCAATTCATCAAAGATCTCCACCAAAAGCTCTGTCAGTGAAACCCTCGACAGAACTAGAAACCAATCTTCTAAGAAAGTAGGATAACATCCAATCACTAGACCAAAACCAACTGACCGAATAAGAGTATAAGTATCATGAACAAGCCAAATCCATCACCAGATTATATTGGAGTCTAGTGAATCATGTCGGATCCAAGTTAACCAGAAACCACTTAACCTACTGGGACCAGAAGGGTGCCAATAAAGCATCCAAACAACTAGTGTTGACATCAATGATAAAACATCAATGTAACACATAATCAATTCCACCAAATGGCCAATAATCTCCCCCTTTGGCATTAATGGCAACACTAGATGTGAAAAACATCTAAGTACCAATAAATGCCAAACAAGTCTCCCCCTGTGGAAGACAACCAACAGTCACCTACATATAGCTTTGAATATCAATATCTCTCCCCTTGTGAATAATATTTCTCCCCCTTTGATATTTACTTTGTCACATCACTATCCCTCCCCCTTTGACATCAATGCCATAAATCTGATAGAAATATCAAAGAAAAAAACATAAGCCTCTGAATCTCAAAGTTGACTACTCCCCCTGAGCATTAGCATCCCACATCAGTGCTAAAATGAATAGTACCTCTGATAATGCATGTCAGATTGATGCCAAACCACATCAATCAAGTCTTATTCGGAGGGGCAAAAACCTCCCATCTGTCTTAGGTACTCAAATGATTCCTTGGATAAAGGTTTAGTGAAATTTTTTGTAATATGTTCTTTAGTGTTCACATAAACTAGTCTAACTTCATTTGCTTCCACCTTCTCCTTCAAAAGGTTATACTTGATAGATATGTGCTTTGTCTTAGAATGAAATACTAGATTCTTTGATATATCAATAGCAGCATAATTATCACAGTGAATAACTACCAGTGCATCACAATCCACCTTTATATCCTTCAACATTTGCTTCATCCATAAAACTTGTGTACAGTTAGTAGCAACAGCAACATACTCAGCTTCAGCAATAGATAATGAAGTACATGACTATTTCTTGCTGATCCATTAAACCAACTTCTTTCCAAGAAAGAAAGCTCCACTAGAAGTACTTTTCCATTCATCAACATCTCCAGCCCAATCAACATCTGTATATGCACATAAAGTAAGCTATCATCCTTAGGGTACCACAAGCCATATTCTGATGTACCTTGCAAGTATCTAAAAATCCTTTTCACCGCTATCTCATGATTTTCTCTAGGATCACTCTAAAATCTTGAAACAATACAAACAACATTCACAATGTCAGGTCTAGTCTGAGTCAAATAAAGTAGACCTCCAATCATAGATTTGTATCTTGTAGGATTTACCAGTTTAGAAACATCTTTTCTTGTCAATTTCTCACTTGTAACCATAGGTGTACTTACCGATTTAGAATCTCCCATACCAAATTTCTTCAATAATTCCTTAGCATATTTAGTTTGACAGATAAAAATACCTTTGTCTGTTTGAGTAATCTACAAAACTAAGAAAAATTTCATCTCACAAATCATAGACATCTCAAATTCTTTCTCCATATTCTTAGAAAATTCTATGCATAATTTATCTTCACCTCCAAAAATAATGTCATCAACAAATACTTCAACAGTCTGTATATCATCATCAGTGATTTTATAATATAAATTATTGTCAGCATTGCCTTTAGTAAAATCAAGCTTCAAAAGATATTTATCTAGCCTTGCATACCAAGCTCTAGGTGCTTGTTTCAATCAATATAAAGCTTTCCTTAACCTACAAACCATATTTGTATCATCTGATAGTGAAAAACCATCATGTGGCTCAATATAGACTTCCTCGTCAAGATCCCCATTGAAGAATGCACATTTAACATCCATTTGATAACCCTTGTAGTTTTTATAAGTAGCATAGGCAAGAAATAATCTTACAGCTTCAATCCTAGCTACTGGTGCAAAAGTCTCTCCATAATCAATTCCTTCCTTCTAAGAATATCCTTTACAAACCAATCTAGCCTTATTCCTTATCACTTGACCATCCTCATTCAATTTATTCCTAAAAAACCCATTTAGTTCCAATAACAATTTTATTTGTAGGCCAGGGAACCAAAGTCCATGTGTTATTTTTCTCTATCTGATCTAATTCTTCTTCCATAGTTTTTAACCAAAATTCATCTTTACATGCCTCAATTACTAATACTGGTTCAACTTGTGAAATTAAACATACCTCATTAGTTGCCAATCTTCTTCTTGTCATCACTCCATTTCTCTTATCCCCAATGATTTGATCTTTAGAATAATTCAATCTCACATACCTAGGAGTCTTCTAACTCTCTATTCCTCTTTCCTGTTCTTTAGTTACTGTAGAATTCTCTGATGTTGCTGAAGTACCTGGTTCAACTTTTTGTTCTAGTAAAAGTGCTACCAATTCAGATATAATCATTTCCACTGCCGGTTCCTTCTCATAAACCCTGATTTGACTTTTGTTTAGCTCATCTAATTTAACATTAGCACTCTCCACAATTCTTTGCAATATCTTGTTATAACATCTATATGCTTTTCTTTCATTAGAATAACCAAGAACTATGCCTTCATCACTTCTAGGATCAAATTTCCCAATAGTATCATCTCTCCTGATATAACATTTACTACCAAAAATTTTAAAATACTTAACTGTTGGTGTATTGACAAACCATAATTCATAAGGTGTCTTACCGGTTTCTCCTTTGATATGTACTCTATTGAATGTATAAACCACTGTACTCACTACTTCTCTCTAGTAGATATGAGGTAGACTTTCTTCCATCATCATTTTTCTAGCAGCATCCAAGATAGTTCTGTTTTTTGTTTCCACAACTCCTTCTGCTGAGGTGTCTGGGGAGCAGAAAATTGTCTTCTTATACCATGCTTGTCATGAAAGTTATTAAACTCACCAGATATGAATTCTCCACCATGTTCTGATTTCAAACATTTAATCTTCAATCCTATCTCAGTTTCCACCTTAGCCTTAAATATTTTAAACTTTTCAAATGCTTCATATTTTTCTCTCAAAAAAGTAACCCACATCATTCTATAATAATAATCAATGATTAGCATGAAATGTCTATCACTATGAAAACTTTTAACTCTAGTAGGGCCACACAAATCAGTATGAATAAGATCAAGAACATCATTTGATTTATCTTGTATACTCCTAAAAGAGGTTTTGACCTGTTTACCCATTTGACATTCCTTACATACCAAATTATAGGGCTTCATAATCTTAGGTATATCTAATAGCCTTAGTTGAACTGATCTTCACAATGCAATCAAAATTCCTCTTCACATAGCCTTTTATGCCATAGCCAACTCTCATCAATCTATGTAATCAAACATGTCTTCTCACCAGAGTTCAAATGAAATATATTAACTTTTGTCTATGTACCAGTTGCAATCTCCAAGCCAGATCTGGTAATGATTTTGCATTTTCCATCCTTTAGCTGTAATTGAAATCCCTTATCTACCAATTTTCCTACACTCAAAAGATTATGCTTCAAACCTTCAACATAATAAACATTGTCAGTATTGTTCTTACCATCCAATGATATAGTTCCTTTTCCTTTAATCATACATGCCTTGTCATCTCCAAATCTAACTAGTCCACCATCAAATTCTTGCAAAGACAAAAACTTTCCTTTATCTCCAGTCATATGATGTGAACAACCACTGTCAATTACCCATTCATCCTTGTCCTCAATTTTAGCAACAAGTGCCTTCTCCTTAGGTACATTCTCTTCTAGTGCCGGATCATCTTCCTTGATAGCCAGGAATACCCATTCCTTCCCATTGTCAGATCCACTAGCAGAGTCTTCTGTCGGTTCATCATCTAAATCAATAATGCCTTCCTCATCCGCTATGTAGCATGATTTATCTCTATTTTTCTTGAATCTATACTTGTTCTAATATCCAGGGTTAGGCTTAAATGATGTTTTAACTCTTTCTTCAAATCTTGAATTTCTTTTAGGATATCTAGATGCAAAATGACCAATCTTATTGCATGCAAAACATTTAAAAGGTGCTTTTCCTTCATACTTACTTCCTACCGGTCCTTTCTGTACTCTTCTAGAAAATAGTGCTTCAAGTTGCTCAAAATCATCTTCTCTTTTTATATCTTCTAATTCTTTTGCATATAAAGCTTTCCAGTCTTGCTTACCGGTTGCAGATGTAGATGCATGAAAAGAAGGTTCAGTCTTCATAGCCAGATCCAAGTTAACCAGAAACCACTCATCCTATTGGGACCAAAAGGGTGTCGGTAAAGAATCCAAACAACAACTAGTGTTGACATCAATGACAAAACATCAATGCAACACATAATCAATTCCACCAAATGGCCAACATCCTTACCTTCATCATAGGTGTATGTTTTGTGGCTCTTCTCTCACATATGTCGTGTTAATTTATTTCTGAGTGTGACTTGTGGGAAATCTTCTCCCCTTTGACATTTAGCAAATTCTAACCTCCATACATGCATTGGGGTTATTCATGCAACTGAAGTTTGTGCATCTCCTAGGTATTTCGATTGATTCTTTGTGTCATCTCTAGGTGGCGAGAGAAACATTTCTTAGCTTGATGCATCACCTCCTTTCATTTTAAGCATTTCTCTCTTCCCTTTTCCTCTACAAGATGTTAGGATAGGTTTACAAGTAAGATTCAAAGTGTTGAGTTGGTTCAACACCTGAACCTGGATTAAGAAGGAAGCTGACCTGCACAAGGTCCCACACTTCACGGTTGTTTCCATGTTTCACGAGGTTGTTGAGTTGATAACTCAGCAAGGGTGCAAGGTTTTGTGATAATAGTTTTTGGCATGCTCGGTTGGACTTACTTTCGATGTACATGCTAAGGATTCAGGGTTGTTCTTATTGTCTCAGACTTTAGAGGTAGTCATCTTTCAAGAACTTGGTGACTCTACTCAACAAGTCTAGTTTTTTTTCATGCCAAGTTCCTAACTCTGGGACCCCAGAACCCTCAGGTTCCCAAGTCATCAAATCTGGAACTCTGGAACCCCTAGGTTCTGAAGTTCCCAAGTTCGGAACCCCCAATTTATGAAGTGCTTAAGTCCACAACTCTGAAACCCCGAGGTTCCAAAGTCTCTCCTCACAACTCCACTCTTGTTCATGAATTGTTACAACTCCAAATTTTATGCCTAGAATTCATACAAGGGCATCTTTTAGAAGGAGTTTCCAATATGGAGAACTCTCATCTTTAGGCTCCAGAAGGCGGAGAGGTAGACCTTCATTGTCACTAGTTAGGGGGGTCAGGGTTGTAAACACTCCATCTCCTAGGTCTCATTTTACCCCTTCATTTACAAGACCATTACTGTCTAGGGCTCCCACCACTCATATCAATAGACCATTGTTTCACATGGCCAGAAATCAAGTTTTTGATACCTTCAATGGGGGGATTCCTCTTATTTTGACTTAATGGAATGATATACTAGTGGCTGCATTAAAGCATTTACCATACTTGACTGGTGAAACAACCACTACCCCCTTTGAGCACATTCAAGACATTGTGAACATCTGCTCCATCCATAATGTCACTCAAGATAATGTTGCTACCAGACTCTTAGCCACATCTTTGAAAGGAAAAGCTTTGAACTAGTATAGAGGGTTGTCATCTAGCTCCATTCACAATTGGGATGAAGTGGGGGAGAGGTTGTGCAACCATTTCAAAGACAAAAGTGATCACCTATTGCTTGTGGAGAAGTTGACTACAATTAAGAGGACACCTCATGAATTCAAGGTAGATTTCAATTTCAGATTCCAAAAGACATGGAATAAAATTCCTGCTCTAGTGAATCCATCTCCAAATCATACCTTCTTGTATGATCTTTGAGCTCTCAATAGCAATATAGCTATCATGATACAATCAATGGGTGGAGCCTCTATACCAGATGCATATGACATAACCATAAGGGCAGAAAATTGTTTGATACAGGCTGGGAAGATAGCTCCAAGGCCTCCAATGCCTCTCTTCCTAGAAGCTCCTACTCAACAACCCACCTTGGCCCCTATCCCCATGGCACCCGCAGGTCAACCATCCACATCCTCTACATCCTCTAATGAGCTCTATGAAGTCAATACTCTATTGCAAAGCTTTAGCAATGAGTTGGTAACACTAAAGAGACAACAAGCCCAACATAGCAGACCTTATCAAGCACAAAATCAGAACTATCAATAGAATAGGCCACCCTTTCAAGGGCAAAACCAATGCAGCAACGCCAGGCCTTTGAATAGTGTGAATCCCACAGCTGCAAGCAACTCAAAAGCAATGGTTCCAATGCAAAACAACCTCACCTAGGAGCAAGATTGGTGTCAACCATGTAATCAACCACACTACCAAGGTGCATGCCAAAATGGAGCATTTGTCCAAGCTTTAGTGGTGCAGGATGAGCCAACCACCTTTGGCCAACAATATGATGCAACTAAGCCTAGTGTTGGCACTTAGGTTCAATTGCAAGGAGATTCTACCTTTGTCAATTGGCAGGAGGCAGAATTCTATGGTATGAACCAAACAAATGGTGAGTCTATGCTACAATATACAAGGTCAAAGAAGAGAGTGATGGAGGTTGCCTCACCTTCAACATCAGCCCAAGCTCCAACACCCAATATAGTTGTCTAGGATACAAGCCAAAATACCATGCAAGGGAGCAAGAGGCGAGGGGAGGCCCAAGTCATCCAAGGAGCAAAGGTAGACCTTGTAGCCTCAAAGGGGCCTCTAAAATTAGCTGGTGTTCCTTTCAACATAGTAGATCAGATGAAGAAGGCCAACCTCAATGTCACTATGTGGGAGGCCCTTTCATCCCATCTCAAAGGGATTTGCTCAAGGAGGCATTGAAAGACATCAACCAGTCAAGTGATGAGGCAACAATCAACAAGAGGGCGATTTCCACCAATTTGGTACAACCCATGGAGGAGGAAGATTCAAGAAAGATCATCAAGCCTCCCCACTTCCATCTCTCTTTAATAATAGGAGATAACTTAGTTCACAAATGCATGATAGATTCAGGAGCTAGTAGCTCAGTCATGCCTAAGAAGATAGTTGATCTTCTTGGCATAGAATATGAACTTGTGACTAAAGGGGTGGTCCAATTGGATGACACTTCTATTAAGATAGTTTGGGTTGTTAAAAATTTGAGGTTAACCTTGCATGGATGCCTTGGTTGCACTATCTTGCAAGATGTATCAATCATCAACCTCCCTGCCTTCTTTTCCATCTGCCTATCTAGAGACTTCATCACCAAGATAGGTAGATACATGTCTTCTGATTGGTCCCACATGCTATTTCAAACAAGGTATGGTACCAAGTTTACCACAAGGGCAGAGCCCATTGCACAAAACCACATTGAGCCCTACACCCCCAACCCTATAAACATGAATTGCACTTTGCATGAAGAGGGGGAGGAGAATACTATTTGTGAGCCTACTACTCTTTTACAAGAGGTCCCTGATTGTTTGTTGGATGAATGGGCCATTTCTTTTTTGTTTTATCCTTTAGCTGAGACTGAAGAGACTGGGCTTGGTACCTATTGTATCCATGAGAAGGATACTCCTATCCCTAACCTCATCAAGACACAAGGAGATTTAGAGGGATTATGGAGTATGTTTTTTAATGGTTCAAGAAACAAGAACAGTGCAAGTGCCAATGTGATGCTTGTTTCTCCCAAGAAAGAGAAATATTTCTTCTCTTTTAGGATTCAGTTTGGTTGCACCAACAATGTCGCTGAGTATGAAGCCTTGATCCAAGGCCTCCAACTTGCACAAAATAGAAAGATCAGGACCTTGCAATTATTTAGAGAGAGCGAATTGGTTGTTAATCACATCCGAGCTTAAAGTATAACAAATAAAAACCTACTCAAATCATAAAAAACATAGGGTTTGGGACTTGATTGAAGGATTCGAGGCCTTCAACATCCAGAGAATTCCTAGAAGTTAGAACAAGCATGTTGATAGGCTTGCAGTAGTTGGTGCTCAATTATACATACCAGTGCATGTTGCAAGCGAGAGGGAACAACAAATCAGGCTTGTTGTGAGGCCTCTTGTCCCAAACGATCAGGAAAATTGGCAAGTTTTCGAAAGTGATCAGCAGATTGTTAATTTCTTGCAAAATGAAGCAGAATTTTCTGCTAAAAATCAATCTAAGCTGCAAGACCAGTATGGAGATCAAATCATGCAGCTCAACTCCAAGAAGTTGCCTAAAGGTCTAGTTACCTTGGATGGCATTTTCAACATGGATGATCAATTGAAGAAGAAGAGGAACCTGGCTGCAAAGAAGGGTGATTACAAGCCAATTGTTGTTGCCGAGGGTAGGTCTCTAAACCTGGGCAAGGTATGTTCCTCAACCGAACAAGAGGCCTTTGTTGAGCTTTGTCAAAAATATGATGACATATTTGATTGGATCTTTGAAGATTTGAAGGGTTTTGACCCTAGCTTAGCCCAGCATACTATAGAGCTAAACCCAGATGCAAAGCCAGTTAGACAAAAGAAAAGGCCAATAAACCCCAAGATTGAGCCACTAATTTGGAAGGAGTTGACCAAGCTCATAGAAGCCAATATAATCTTCCCTATCAAGCACTCCTCTTGGGTGGCCAACCTTGTCCTTGTAAGGAAGATGAATGGGGAAATCAGACTATGTGTAGACTTTAGGGACATCAATAGAGCCTCTGTCAAGGTTTATTATCCCCTTCCCTCCATGGAGCAAATTCTCCAAAAGGTCAGTGGCTCAAAAATATTTTTCCTTCTTGGACAAGTATTGAGGCTACAATCAAATTTTAGTCCAAGAACCAGACCAATACAAGACTGCATTTACTACTAAGTGGGGTACCTATGCTATTTGTAAACTGCCTTTTGGGCTAACAATTGTAGGTGCCACATTTCAAAGAGCAATGGATATGGCTTTCAAGGGTGTATTAGCAAATTTTGTGCTTATATACCTTGATGACATAACTATTTATTCGAAGCATGCAGCTGACCATCTTGGTCATCTTTAGCAGGTGTTCATGAAATGTAGAGAGTATGGTGTGTCCTTGAACCCTATAAAGTGTGTATTTGCTACTGATCAAGGAAGATTGCTAGGACACATTGTATCCAAAGATGGTTTGACCATTGATCAAGAGCGAGTGGAGGCTATTCTTTCTCTTCCACTCCCTAGTCACAAGAAAGGATTGCAGAGTTTCCTTGGTAGGATCAACTTTGTGAGGAGGTTCATTCCCAACCTTGACACCATGGTAAAACCCCTCACCTTCATGTTTAAGAAAAAAATGGTTTTCAGTTGGACCAAGGAGGGGAGGGCCGGTTTTGAAGATATTAAACAAGTAATTGCTCAGGCCCCTACCCTTGTCAACCCTAACTATGAAAGAGGTTTTATCCTCTATACCTTCAGAGGAGAATCCAGCATCTCAACTATCCTAATACAGCTGAAAAATGATAATTTGGAGAAACCTATTGCTTTCTTTAGTGAGGGGTTAAAGGAATATGAGCTTAAGTATAGCTATGTAGAGAAGCAAGTCCTCACTATGGTAAGGGCGTTGAAGAAGTTCAAACACATGTTTTCTAACAACAGTATCCAACTCTTAGTTTTGTTGGTATTTTGGTATGGTTTTGTCATTTATGTCAACACCTACTAAACACTTATCAACTCTGGCACTTTGGAGAATCAACAACATTCATCGGCAAGCAAGTGACTTATGCACAGTCATCGGTATCTGGTACACCGACAGGATATAATGATCACCGACACTTGGAAGGATATGTAAAATACTTGGTTATGTCGAAGACATCGTGTGGACACCTTGTCTTGGAGTTTTGTTTATTGGTATATTCATATTTGTATATTTGTTGTTACCAACAAATAGGTCCAGGTTACACCAATAGGTTTATCTTTTCCAGATCAGCATGGCACGCTATGAAGATGACTTATTATTGTTGTAAATACATTAAGATGACATGGTAAATTGGTTATTGCATCAAGTATTAATTGATTTGTAAATTAATTTTATTATATTATCCTTTAGAGCCAACCTACTAAAATTGGTCTTAGGGTATGGTATAAATGTAAGATCTTATTTGTAAGATCGAATGTGGAATGCGAAAAAGGATTGTGTGAAGGTATATGCGAAAATAAGAAGAGCTATACACACAGACATCATTTGAAGGTTGAAGGAGGGTTTTTGTGAAGACAATCAGAACTACACTAGTACTAAATCCAGCATATGAAGATGCTATTTTGAGCAGTACATTCTTATTGGATTTAACCATCCAATTGTAGTCAGTGTGACTCCTATTTTGTGATTCAGCAGTGAGCTCTAGGTGCTTGGCCTTTCTGCATGTGCAGACCCCATTTGTATACACTTACTATCTGCAGTAGTATCATCTGATTGTGGGTAAGGTTTCCCACTGTGGTTTTTCCCCTTATAGGGTTTCCACATACAAATATTGGTGTTATGTGTTGTGGATGACTTTGTCTTTTTGTTTCATGCATTAATCCTTACCAATATTTCAATTAACTGTTAAAACTGTCTACTGACATATTAGACTAGTTTACTGGTATTAAGCATTAAGTTGGTTAAGTTGTTTTTGGTTTGAATTTGTTAGACAACTGATTCACCCCCCCTCTCAGTTGTCTCCGGGACCTAACAAGTTCCACATGCAAGTGTCAAGGATTTACTTCTAAACAAGGACATCAGTGAGAAGAGGGTTGGGTGGATAGCCAAGGTCATGGCATATGACATCAAAATCAAGATTACTAAGCTTGTAAGAAGCAGGGGCCTATGTGAACAACTTGTCTCATCTTCTGAGACTACTTCTGAGGTCACCCTTGTGTTACAAGTGGATCAACCAACTAGCAATGACACTAAATTCAATTTGGTAAGTGACATGACCACCTTCTTAATGGAAGTTAGATACCTCCAAGGTCTCGACAAGACCAAAAGAAGGCATTTCAGGTTGCAGTGCATCCCCTATGTATTAGTGGATGGTACCCTTTTTCGAAAAGACTTTAATGGAGTCTTCTTAAGATGTATCAAGAAAAATAAAGTCAGTAGATTGTTAGGAGAATTTCATGATGGCTCTTCAGGGGGCCACTTCTTTGCAAGGACCACAACTATCAAAATAATTAGAGCTAGTTATTATTGGCTGTCCTTATTCAATGACTCACATAGATGGGTGAAGAATTGCAAGAAATGTGCTTTCTTCTCTGGAAAGGAAAGACTAGTTGCCCTACGTCTTCACCCTATCCAAGCAAATAAACCATTCACACAATGGGGTTTAGAATTTATTGACATGATAAATCCACCTTCTAGTGTTGGCCACAAGTGAATCTTGGCCACAACAGACTACTTCACTAGGTGGACAAAGGCAGTAGCATTAAAGGATGCCACTGAGGCCTCAGTATTGGAATTCCTTCATGAAATTATGACAAGATTCGGTGTCCCCTCCACCATCATATCAGACAATGCCAAGGCATTTTTTGGAACCCAAATCAGTTCTTGGGCAGTGAAGCATGGTGTATACTTGAATATGTCATCCAATTATTACCCTCAGGGTAATGGCTTAGCTGAATCTTCCAACAAGAACCTCATCAAGATAATTAAAAGGATGATTGAAGACAATCAGAGGGCATGGCATACTAAGTTGAGGACAACCTTATAGGCTGATAGAATCACACCCAAGAGGGAGATCAATAATTCCCCTTTCATGCTAGTAAATGGGAAAGAAGAAAGACTCCCAACTTCCCTAGAGTTACCCTATCTTGAACTAGCACATCAGCTAGAATTGACAGAGAATGATGCCATGATAGTAAGGCCAGCTGAGCTGATGGGGCTGGAGGAGGTTAGAGGTTAGGCTATGCATACACTTAAGACTCATCAAAAATAGGTCAAGAGAGTTTTTGACAAAAAGGCTACTAATAGGGTCTTCAAAGAGGGAGATCTAGTTCTAAAGTGGGATGCAGACATAGCCAAAGATGGGTGACACTCCAAATTTGATACTATCTAGAGTGGTCTATATATCATCACTAGTTGCAAGGAGCCCAATGCATTTCATCTCTCCAGGATTGATGGCGAAGTTCTTCCAATCCTAGTGAATGGGATTCATCTCAAGCCCCACTTCTAAAGAGGGTGTTCATGGCTATGTAAATATTAGACTAGAAGTTGTTTTGCTTTCATAAGTGCTTGTGCACCTACCACATTCTCCTTAAGAGGGCGTGCACTCTAGTTTCCAGTTTCCCTCCAAGTGATGGCACACACATGTTTTGGGTCTCTTCAATGACACAGTGCCCAATGGATGCTAAAGGCTTCTAGACTTCATGCTTATTAGGCAAGCATCCCATAGAGGTCGCCAAAAATGTTATTATTTTATAACACCCTTGGTCCATCAGTGAGAACTGATCAGAGATACGATCCATGGACCAGCGCTGCCCTAGTTGATCAAGGAGAAAAGAAATGAAATTATGAAGTGAGAAGTGTTGTCTTGTCTAGAGGAAATTCCCTTCCTCTTACTCGAAACTTCGGACCCCCAAAGTTCCTAGGTTGCTAAGCCTTCTTCCCTTCCCCGGAACCCCAAGGTTGCAAAGTTCCTTTCCTTAGCCTCCTTCCTCTTCCCCAGAACTCTAGAACCCCAAGGTTCCAAAGTTCCTTTCCTTATCCTCCTTGCTCTTCCCCGAAACTCTGAAACCCCAAGGTTCCAAAGTTCGTTTCCTTAGCCTTCTTCCCTTCCCTGAAACTCTAGAACCCTGAGGAATTGAAGTTCCTTTCCTTAGCCTTCTTCCCTTCCCCAAAAATCAGGAACCTTGCAGTTCTGAAGTTCCTTTCCTTAGCCTTTTCCTTTCCTTTTCCTTCTTCTCTTTAGTTCCCTGGAACTCTGGAACCCTGAGGTTCTGAAGTTATTCTGATAATTTTTATTTAGTATTCTGTCATAAAACTGCACAAGAGCTACAAGAATGTATTCTCTGCTAAAACCAGCAAGAGAAAGATCAAGAACTAGAGAAGAAAGATAATTTTTTTTTCCTTTTATACAAAAACCTTCCAAAAGGTAGAGGAAAGATAACTCCAGAATGAGTGAAGATGAAATCCCACTGAAAAAATCATTTTTGAAAACTGATCCTCTCATAAAAATAAAAACCACCAAAAAGGCTCAAAATCATGAGAAAAACTCATGCAATTCAGTTCAAACTCTTAATCAACTAAAGGTTGACCCATATGGCGCTCAAAATCAATCCTTATTACCTCAAGATCATAAGAAAGACTCATGCAGACTTGCTCTCAAGGGTATGTGCAAGATCATGGGGGGCCAAAAAATGGCAATGGAAAAAAAAATGCATTTTCAACCTTTTCAAACATGCCAAAATCCGCTTTGACTTTTTGTTTGGGTCGGGCGAAATTTGAATTTGGTTTGGTAATACCAAACCAAATCAGATATCCGATATTAGTGGATATCTGATTTGCGATGTCACTATTGTGATTTCACCATTGTGATGTCACTATTGTGATATCATACTTTTCAAATTGGATATCCGATTTTATCAACATAAAAAATATAGTTTAGTAAAACGGGCATAACTTTTGCGTTTCTTATCGAAATTTTGATTTTTTATAGGTGTTGGAAAGGTAATTCATAGACATATCAAATGGATGAGGTATTTTTATTATATTATAGACCAAAAGTTAATTATAATCATTTGAAGTTAGTCCTTCAATTTTAAAACTTTAAATACTCACAAATTTTGCATACAATGTCTCATTTTTTTTTCCTATCACCTCCTTTATCTATCACTTGTCTATCTATACTTATATAATATATTTTATATATCTCTTTATTCTCTACTTATGTCACTTATTTTATCATTCCATGTAGATAAATAAATTCCCAAGTTACATGCATCTCTGCATATATCTCCATCTTTCTATTCATATCTCTCCCTCTCCCACTCCATCATTGTCACTCCTTATTTATATATTTCTCTCTAATAATCTCTCTTATCTCTATTTATATCCCTCCTTTACCTTATCCTACCTATACTTATATATTACTTGTCTCTATCACCTCCTTTCTCTCCTTATCTTGTCCCCTCTCTCTCTATATCCCTATAGATCTATCCTCATGTATATTTATATCTCATTATCTCTAAATCTCACTTATTCGCTCCATCTCTCCCTCTATTTGTCTTACTCTCTCTATCACATTCTATACATATCTATCTCTATCTCCATCTTCACATCTCCATCTCTTTCCCTATCAATCTCTCTTTTTATATGTTCCTCTATCTTTATATATATTCCTCTATACATGATTAATCTACTTCTATGTCTCTTCCTCTATCACCGTCTTGAAGTATCTTTCCCTTTCTCTACTTTTATCTCTTTATTTACTCCATCTTTATATATCTTTTTCTCTCTCCCCACATCCTTCTCTATAGTGCCTTTACATATCTCTATATCTTCCTCTTTTTCTCTCTCCCACTCTATCTATCCCTATCTATAATCTCTATCTCTCTTTTTCACTCTCTTTCACTATCTATATATCTCTATCTATCAATGTTTCTCTTCCTTTATATCTCTCTATCTCTTCCTTTTTTTATCTCTCTCTTTACCCATCTCTATCCATTTTTCTTCATCTCTTCATATATTTATCTTTGCCTTTACCTCTCTCTTTCTCTATATCTATTCACCTCCCTCTCCCTTTATCTTCATTTTTTATCTCTATCTTCCTCTCTCCTTTTCAATATCTAGATATGTCTACCTCTTTCTATCCATCCTTGTCCTTTAGTTTTTCTCCCTCTCACTTCATACTCTTTAATATCTATATCTCTATTTATGTCCTTGTCCTTTAGTTCTTTTCCCTCTCTTTAGTTCTTCATCTCTCTTCACCCTTATATCTCTCCTTATTTCAAAATTAGTATATATGGTCTCCTAAGGGGTTATATCATGTCCTAAGGAGTCATAGAGAATAATATGACCCCTTAGGACACAATATGACCCCTAACGACACCATATTGTCTCCTAAGGGTCATATGGTGTCATAAGGGGTCATAAAACACCATATGACCCCTTAAGACACAATAAGACCCCTAATGACACCATATGGTGTCTTAAGGGGTCATAAGACACCAAATGACCCCTTAGGACACCATGCATCCCCTAATGACACAATGTTGCATCCTAAAGGGTCATATGGTGTCCTAAGTGGTCATAGGACACCATATTACCCCTTAGGACACCATACGACCCATAGCACTATATAGTGTCCCAAGGGGTCATATGGTGTCTTAAGGGGACAAAGAATGTCATATGACCAATTAGGACACAATACGACCCATGATGACACCTAAGGTGTCATATAGTGTCATAAGGGGTTATAAGACACCATATGACCCCTTATAACACCATACAATCCCTTACAACACCATATGGTGTCCTAAGGGGTCATATAACACCATATGACCCCTTATAACACAAGAAGACCCATAACGACATGATATGGTGTCCTTAGGGGTCATATGGTGTTAGGAGACACCATATGACCCCTTAGGACACAATATGACCCCTAACAATACCTAAGGGGTCATATGGTGTCCTAAGGGGTTATATGATGTCCTAGGAACCTTTAGGACATAATATGACCCCTTAACACACCATACAACCCCTAATGACACCATATGACCCATTAGAACACAATATGACCCCTAACAACACCTAAGGGGTCATAGGAAACCATATGACCCCTAGCGACACTATATGGTGTCTTAAGGGGTCATATTGTGTCCTAAGGGTTCATAGGAGACCATATGACCTATAATGACACAAAATGACACCTAATGATACCTAAGGGGTCATATGGTGTTCTATGGGGTCATAGGACACCATATGACCCCTTAGCACACCATACAACCCCTAATGACACCATATGGTGTCCTAAGGGGTCATATGACCCCTTAGGACACCATACGATGCATATTGATACTATATTGTGTCCTAAGGGGTAATAGGACACCATATGACCCATAAAAACATAATATGATGTCTTAGAAGGTCATAGAACACCACATGACCCCTTAGAATACCATACGACAGATAATGACACCATCTAGTGTCTTAAGGGTTCATAAGACACAATGTTACCCCTTAGGACATAATACGACCCCTAACGATGTCATATAGTGTCCCAATGGGTCATAGGACACCATATGACCTCTTAGGACACCATACGACATCATACCACCCTTTACAACACCATATGGTGTCCTAAGGGGTCATATGGTATCCTAAGGGGTCATATAATACCATATGACCCCTTAGAACACAAGAAGACCCATAATGACATGACATGGTGTCCTAAGGGGTCATATGGTGTCATGAGGCACCATATGACCCCTTAGGAAACAATATGACCCCTAACGATACCTAAGGGGTCATATGGTCTCCTAAGGGGTTATATGATGTCCTAGGAACCTTTAGGACACAATATGACCCCTTAGCACACCATACAACCCCTAATGACACCATATGGTGTCTTAAGGGGTCGTCGGGTACCATATAACCTGTTAGGACACAATATGACCCCTAACAACACTTAAGGGGTCATATCATATCCTAAGGGGTCATATAACACCATATGACCCCTTATAACACAAGAAGACCCATAACAACATGATATGGTGTCCTAAGGGGTCATATGGTGTCAGAAGACACCATATGACCCCTTAGGACACAATATGACCCCTAAGGATACGTAAGGGGTCATATGGTGTCCTAAAGGGTTATATGATGTCTTAGGAACCTTTAGGACACAATATGACTCCTTAGCACACCATACAACCCCTAACAACACCATATGGTGTCCTAAGGGGTTCTAAGACACCATATGACCTGTTAGGACACAATTGACCCCTAACAACACCTAAGGGGTCATAGGACACCATATGACCCCTAACGACACTATATGGTGTCTTAAGGGGTCATATTGTGTCCTAAGGGGTCATAAGACACCACATGACCCCTAATGACACAAAATGACACCTAACGATACCTAAGGGGTCATATGATGTTCTAAGGGGTCATAGGACACCATTTGACCCCTTAACACACCATATGACCCCTAATGACACCATATGTTGTCCTAAGGAGTCATATGGTGTCCTAAGGGGTCATAGAACACCATATGACCCTTATGACACCATAGGATGCATAATGACACTATATGGTGTCCTAAGCGGTCATAGGACACCATATGACCCCTAAGATGACCATACAACCCATAACAACATAATATCATGTCTTAGAGGGTCATAGAACACCATATGACCCCTTAGAACACCATACGACCCATAACGACACCATGTGGTGTCTTAAGGGGTCATAGGACACCATTTGACCTCTTAGCACACCATATGACCCCTAATGACACCATATGGTGTCCTAAGGAGTCATATGGTGTCCTAAGGGGTCATAGAACACCATATGACCCCTTAGAGGACCATACAACCCATAACAACATAATATGGTGTCTTAGAGGGTCATAAAACACCATATGACCCATAACAACACCATGTGGTGTCTTAAGGGGTCATAGGACACCATTTGACCCCTTAGCACACCATATGACCCCTAATGACACCATATGGTGTCCTAAGGAGTCATATGGTGTCCTAAGGGCTCATAGAACACCATATGACCCCTTAGGACACCATACGATGCATAATGACACTATATGGTGTCCTAAGGGGTCATAGGACACCATATGACCCCTTAGAGGACTATACAACCCATAACAACATAATATGGTGTCTTAGAGGGTAATAGAACACTATATGACCCCTTAGAACACCATACGCCCCATAACGACACCATGTGGTGTCTTAAGGGGTCATAAGACATAATATTATGCCTTAGGACATAATATGACCCCTAACAACACCATATAGTGTCCTAAGGGGTCATAGGACACCATATGACCCCTTAGGACACCATACGACCCCTTACAACACCATATGGTGTCCTAAGGGGTCATACAAAACCATATGGCCCCATAGAACACCATATGACCCCTTAGAACACCATATGGCCCTTTATGACACCATATGGTGTCCTAAGGCGTCATATGGTATCCTAAGGGGTCATATAAAACCATGTGACCCCTTAGAACACCATATGAACCCTTAGAACACAAGAAGACCCATAACGACACAATATGGTGTCCTAAGGGGTCATATGGTGTCATGAGACACCATATGACCCCTTAGGACATAATATGACCCCTAATGATATCTAAGGGGTCATATGGTGTCTTGAGAGGTTATAAGATGTCCTAGGAATCTTTGGGACACAATATGACCCCTTAGCACACCATGCAATCCCAAACAACACCATATGGTGTCCTAAGGGGTCGTAGGACACTATATGACCCGTTAGCACACAATATGACCCCTAACAACACCTAAGGGGTCATATTGAATCCTAAGGGATCATAGGACATCATATGACCCCTAACGACACAAAATGACGCCTAATGATACCTAAGGGGTCATATGGTGTTATAAAGGATCATAGGACACCATATGACCCCTTAGCACACCATATGACCCTTAATGACACCATATGGTGTCCTAAGGGGTCATAGAACACCATATGACCCCTTAGGAAACCATACGACGTATAATGAAACCATATGGTGTCCTAAGGGGTCATAGGACACCATATGACCCCTTAGGAGACCATATGACCCATAACAACATAAAAATGGTGTCCTAAGGGGTCATAGAACACCATATGACCCTTTAGAACACAATACAACCCATAATGACACCATGTGGTGTCCTAAGGTGTCATAAGACACAATATGACCCCTTAGGACATAATATGACCCCTAACGATGTCATATAGTGTCCTAAGGGGTCATAGGACACCGTATGACCCCTTAGGACATGAAATAAACCCTAATGACACATAAGGGGTCATAGGACACCATACGACACATAAAAACACCAAATGGTATCCTAATGGGTCATATGATGTCCTAAGGTGAAATAGGACACCATACGACCCATATCACCATATAGTCTCCCAAGCATATGGTGTCCTAAGGGGTCATACGACACCATATGACCCATTAGGACACAATAAGACCTCTGATGAAACCTAATGGGTCATATAGTGTCCTAAGGGTTCATAGGACACCATATGACCCCTTAGGACACCATACGACTCCTTGCGACATCATATGGTGTCCCAAGGTATCGTATGGTAGCCTAAGGGGTCATATAATGTCTTAAGGGGTCATATGGTGTTCTAAGGGGTTATAGAACACCATATGACCCCTTAGGACACCATAAGACCCATAACGACACCATATGATGTCCTAAGGGGTCATATGGTGTCCTAAAGGGTCATGGGACACCATATGACCTCTTAGGACATAGTATGAGCCCTAACAAAACCTAATGGATCATATGGTGTCTAAGGGGTCATATGATGTCTTGTGACCCCTTAGGACACAATATGACCCCTTAGCACACCATAAAACCCCCAATGACACCATATGACCTATTCGGACACAATATGACCCCTATGTAGCGTCGTAAATTGTACGCACTTGCTAGGGTGATACAATTTCACACCTAGTTTAGCACCCGCCTTGGCGCATTTTGCATTTTGCATTGCATTTCCCCTTTAGCACTTAATTAATTAAATTAATTATGTCTAAGGTCCTATTTTATCATTTTCCACATCATAAAGTTGGGCCCTTTCATTAAAGTGTGCCCCTTTCATTTTATTCTTCCAATACATCATTTAATCAAAAACCCTGATTAGGTCCTATTTTGAACTTGGGGGCTTGATTTCGAGGGTCAAAACATCTCGAAATCAGCTGTAACTTTGGGATTCTCTCTAAAATCATCATATCCGACGGCCCTGAAAATTTGGTGAAAAGTTGCCGGGACCATGGCGCCCGGAGTGCACATGGTCCCGGACATTTTTCCCGAAATTTTAGGAGCGCGATCCAATCATAAAATAAAGCTTAACCCCAAGAAATTGGTGGGAGATTCAATCTCTAGGTCGGCCAAAAGTTGAAATTAAGACCTAGGGTTTCATATATAAGAGCTCTCTTTCTTCATTTGAAAGGATCCGGAATTTTGGCTTTCAAGGACCTTCTATGCAGCGAAAGAGCAGATCTTTGAAGACTTCAACAACATTCAACATCCCTCTATCAAGCATTTATCAATTTCATTCATCCATTTAGGGCTTGGAAGACATTGAAGAACAATAGGAGATTACCGACTGAAGATTGGCTTGTACTCCTCCCTTGAGGGTTGGGTATGATTTCATGTTGTTTTCATGTCTTTTCATAAACTCCAATATATCCTTTATTCATGCTTTAGATCACTTTGCATCCTGATTTAGAGCATTTACATTATCATTTACAAGCAATTAGGGTTTACTTTCTAGGTTGCTCTAGTTTGCTTTCTTGCATTTTAGGACCTTGCACACAAAATAGGTCTGCACACACAATACATTTTACAAAACAACTTGGATATTCATGGAGGTGGAAATCACCGAAGCGGGGGTTTGACTAAGGTAAAACCCTATATAGCCGCCCAAACACCTTTTCAGATATAAGTGCAGGTTTCAGAATTCGGATGACACTGCAAGTTGCAGATCTGGAAGAAGCAGACTGAGACCGACCTTCCCACCAAATCTCAGAGAAAAAGACTAGGACAGGGGTGTGGGGCACCCTGGTCCTGCCAGGACAGGGGCGCTGGGCGCCCTGGTCCCTGGGACAGGGGCGCTGGGCGCCCTGGTCCTCCTGACAGACAGCATTTTTAGCATTTTTGACAGCTTTTCCAGAGTGCAAAACAACAGTTTTCGGAGCAGTTTCAGGGGCAGAATCAGGACAGTGGCGCCCACGCCCCCATCCCAAACATTTTTACTCAGATTTTAACTCCGGGTATGCATTTGCATTCTTATCTTGTCCTTGTGTTTACAACTTTCCATTGTTTAAGTTCAATTCTGCAATCTTGTTATTAGTTCATACTTGCACTTTGGGGTTAGGGATTGAACTTGCATCATTCTATATTTTAATTACAACAAAGGAATAGAAATCCTAATAGGTAGCCCGTGGCTCTCTCTTCTACAAAAAGAAGTAGCCAATTGTGTGATACCTCTAGGCTCTTTCGTATTCCACAAGTGTGTGATTGAAAGTGAGATTAGGGCATGTTTGCTTAGTGTCACTTTTTCCCCCACACACCCTAAAAATACCTAAGGGGTCATATGGTGTCCTAAGGGGTCATAGGATACCATATGACCCCTTAACACACCATAGACCCCTAATGACACCATATGGTGTCCTAAAGGCTCACAGAACACCATATGACCCCTTAGAACACCATAAGACTTATAACAACATCATATGGTGTCCTAAGGTGTCATATGGTGTCCTAAAGGATCATGAGACACCATATGACCCTTTAGGACACCATATTCTCTCTCACATTATTTCTTTTCTTCAATTACCCTTGATCACCTCTCTCCTCCTATGGGTTTACAGATACTTCCCTCTCCCCCTCTACCCACCCCCTAATTACTCTCTATGTCTCTCTTCACCTCTGTCCCCATCTCTCTTCTCTCTTTGTTGATACTTTCCCCTCTCCCCCTCTCCTCCTACCCCCTAATAATCTCAAACTCTCCCTCTCATTCTCTCTTCACCCCAATCACCCCCTCCCTCTCTCTCTTCACCTTCCACCTAATTACCTATAGCTCTCTCTCTCACACTCTCTCTTCCCCCCAATTAATCTCTCCTTCTCACCTTTCTCCCACTCACCTTTTTTGATACTTCCCTACGCCTCTCCTTGTCCCCTCTAAATTTTGTTGCTAGAGATGAGAAGGAAATGCAGAAAGACTATTCTAGATCTTAGGGAAGACAGAGTGACATAGAGGAGGAAATTATGAAGAGGTAGAAATATAAGCACCTTGTAGAGCTTGAGAGATTTAATGAGGTATTCATTGATAGCTAGAGATATAGGTCTAGAGAGAGATGTATAAATATGGACAAAAGAGAGGGAGGAAGAAACAAATAGGTGGAGTGATAGGTTTAGGAGAGAGAGGTGGAGAAAGGAACAAACATAGATAACATGGTTTATCAAAATTTATCAAACTCAATTAAATTCATAAATTTTCTATTATTAATTAATTACTTATTTAGTTTATTTTGAGATGATTGTTACAAAAATTCATGCAATAGGGAAATCATATGAAAAAGTTGAGTTTTTTATGTTTTAAAAATGAAGGATGAATTTAAATGAATTATAATTATTTTTTAAAACAAATAATTGAAAATATACCTATTCCATATCATAGAGCTCTTAATTACCTTTCCAACGCCTATAAAAAATCAAAATTTTGATATAAAACGCAAAAGTTATGCCCAATTTATTAAAATATTTTTATTTTTTATTTTTTCAAAAATTGGATATTCGATTTTAAAACATAAATTTTTCCCTCCACATTTTGGTTCGGGTTTGTTTTGGGATTTGGCTTGGAAGTGACAAGCCTGGAAAGTCAACTGAAAAAACGTGTTTTTCAGTATTCCTTGATTTTCCAGACTTTACACTAGTGGCTCATGACTTTTTTTATAGCCAAATTTGATTGAACGAAAAGGGTTTTTTAAGGACATTCTTAGATTTCCAACAATATAAGGCTTTTCTTATTTCGACTTTAATAAATAATTATTATTTATTTTCTAATTGAATTCTCACAAAAGTCCTGATTGATAGACTGATTGAAAAATACTCATAACTTTCAAACCGCATAACATTTTTTGAATCTAAAACATGCGTCACATCCTATGCTTCATCTACTATAGGGAAAAATTAAAAAAAATTGAATTTCATAAGGTTTTGACCAAGTTAAGGTGGTCAAACGTAGGAGTTTTTGAATTTCTAAAAAAGTTGTAGTAAAAAATCATAAATAATTATTTACTTTATAAAAAACTATAAAAAAACATGTGTCACATCTGGACAAGAGTCTAATACTTATAATATAAATATTATAAAAAAATATTATGATTTGATTGTGATTAGGGTGGTCAGACATACACCTACTTCTTATCTTTTTCCTGAAATTTTTGTACCACTGCATTGAAATTTGAAATTTTCATCAAATAGGATTTTTTTTTTTCAAATAACAACTAGTAACTTAGAAACTACATTCAATTTTCTATAGATTCTCTTCTTAAATATTTTAAAAATAATATTCATAACTTATTCAATTTTTCATGTCAAGTTGCATAACTTTGATTTTTTGAAATTTCATTGCCACTTAAGGGCCTGTTTTGGCACACCATGATCCTGCACATACCCTCAAGCTCAAATCGGACCTCAAACTACCTGATGACTTCTCTTCTCATTCCGCATGGATTCCTGGATGCTACCTTTCCTACCACAAATTCTACTTCTAACTGTAACTAGCATTTCTTTCTTCATCGGGTTAACAGGTTAGCATTGAAACACTTATTCTGATGGCTGATGATATGCTTGCATTTCACCTGCTTTTCTATCGGGTCATCAAAGTAGCATCGAAATACTTACTCCAATGTCCGATGACATTTTCCAAACTGAGCACTCCCTCAACGGTTTCCATCGGGTCATTGGAATAGCACTGAAACACTTATTCTAATGGTTGATGATATGCTCCCAACTCAATGCTATTCTATCGGATTATCGGGCGACACCTAAACATGTTATACCGATACCTGATAGCTCCACTCCGACTCGCTCCAATCCGCTGGCGACCTCATCGGGATATTGGGGTAAGTGGAAAACGGGCTGTTCTGATAGTCGATGGTAGCACTCTACAGATTTCTTTGATGGCCCCCACCATTTGGTCACCAAGTCATGGTGAATAAACACCACGCATCTTCGGATCGTGGTATAGTGACCACCGTTGGATCTTCAGGAACCTGTTTAGTATTTATCTCTTCTGAGTTGCTCTCTTTGTCTGTGCCATGTGTCAACCTCTGGTTCACTCATGGGTCCACCTTGTCTGCCATCTAGACTGCTATATACACCTAAAAATGGTCTGAAGATAATTAATTAAATAAGCAATTATTTAATTAATCCCTCCTCCCCAATTTAATTGAATTCACTAAGCAATTTTGATTAAATCTCCCTTTCATCTACTTATTAATAAATCTAAGGATTTATTAAATAGGTTCATTTCATTTCACCCCTTTAATTAATTAATTCCTTCCATGCAAAATCATTTTTTCTAAATCTCCTAAATAATTAAAACAAATCAAATCATGAGTTGTTGAGATTAATTATCCTTTTCCTATTATTTGAATTTCTAAATTCAAATTCTTTTAACTTCTACCACTCCTAAACCTAACCATTCCTAAACCTAACCCATTCTACCTACCCCCATGTCCCCTTTCATCCAACATCTTCTATAACCTTTGTGACACTTGTCACTGAGTGTTCCCTTTAATCCAACTCCCTTTTCCAACCTCCTCCAATTTAACCATTGATATCTTCGGATCAATCTCAACCATTGATTCTTGCCACATCACCCCTAGCCTTGGGAAATCCTATAAATAGACCCTATTTTGGAGAACAAATGGCCAATTTATAAATTCATACCAATTCACATTCATTTGGTCCCAATTCATTTCATGTCCCAATTTCATATGATTTTTGCATATCATTTCATCCCATCTCATTCATAGCTTAAGCATTGTTACTATAGGCATCTAGCTTATAGTTTATTAGTTTTAGCAATGTTATCATGCTCATTTCAGCTTAACTCTTAGCTTAATCATGCTAGGATAATCATGAATTCATATAGCTTATTCATGCTATCATGCTAGATCATGCATCTTAATCATTCAAATCCTCCATCTAAGGGTAGTCAAGTCACTGGAATTTGCATACTAAGATCTGAGAGCAAAATCCACACTCGCATTTAGTAGGAGGCAATAAGTCGATTAGCTATGGTTTTATGTTTCATTGATTTAATCTACTAACCATGCTTGCAATGATTTATTGAGTGTTTTGTGTTGCAGGAAAAGGTATAACAGGTACACCACACAAATACACGACATTTTGGCACCCACCGTGGGGCCAAAATCATCATTTTTAGCCTCCCAAGCTTCGTCAAACTTCATCTCTATCAGATCAAAATCAGAATGTTGTACGAGTTGCCTTTCTGGCTCATACAAACTTCCTTTTAGTCTTGTACGATACCTCATCTTGACTCGTACGAAATTTTAAACTGCAAATTCTTGTGTCGTACGAGTTTATTTTATGCTGATCCTC
Source organism: Cryptomeria japonica (assembly GCF_030272615.1). Taxonomy (NCBI): domain Eukaryota; kingdom Viridiplantae; phylum Streptophyta; class Pinopsida; order Cupressales; family Cupressaceae; genus Cryptomeria; species Cryptomeria japonica. Next base: position 740,250,789 of record NC_081411.1, on the reverse strand, counting down.
TGTCGTACGAGTTTATTTTCACTATCGTATGATAACTAAATCCTTTTCGTACGAGTTTCTACTTTGAAAATTGTTTACTCGTTTTAGGCTGATTGTGTCTCGTATGAGTCTATTTTTCTCTATATGTGAAGTTTAATCCTCTGTTGTGCTAATTGCAAATTTGTGTCGTATGAGTCTCTGAACCTATGGACTGCGAAAATGGAGGACATACTGACATTGATACCTTTCCAAATGACCATGCCATATCCTTATATCTTGATGAAATCAAACCCGCAACAACTTTCACCAGGGATTCCACTAACGTATCTTTGAGTCAAATGGGTGTCAAATCTCCTAGTCGCAAAATTGAAAATCAAGAAAACAATATCGGGTCTAATGCTGAAAACCATTTACTGGCAATATTAGACCACGAAAACGTAAAAATAAAGGATGTATCTAATGATGAAAACCTCCTTGAGGTGCTGAAAGATGGGAGATTTGACACTTTACCAAAATTTTATCAAGAGAAGTCATCTATCCTAATAGAACCAGAAGAGGCAACTATCATTGGCACAACTGATCTACATCCAGCAATCTCTCTATCAGAACCAGCAAGGCAAAAATATTCTGAACCATTCAAAAGGTGGCAAATCAATTTTACCTAGTCATATTCAGATGTTCTGTGGTTTGATACATATCTTACAATACATCACCCGAATATCAGTCCAAGAGAAAGAATCAATAATGGAACACATCATGGATCAAGAGCAAACATCAATAATGGAACACAACATGGATCAAGAGCAAGCGTCACTAAAGGAACACAACATAAATCAGAAGCATGCATTCTATGTATCAAAATGGTTGTAGAATGGAATATAACACAACTTCAAGTCTTCGGAGATTCTCAGCTTGTCATCAATCAAATCAATGATGACTATCAAACAAAAGATGACAAACTCATGCCTTACAAAAAGATGGTGGATGATTTCAAGAAGTACTTTGTAGAAATAACTTTTGAACAGATTCCAAGAAATGATAACAAAGCAGTAGACACCATGGCTACACTTGCTTCTCTATTGCAGACATAGGAAAATCAAGAGCGTTATGAATTACTGGTTGAAGAGTTGTTTCATCCCGCCTATAATTGTCCTGATTCCCAAACCATTTGTCAACTTATTGGACACAATTCCTCCCGCTATGGCCAAACTTACACATACTTGAAAGATAATATCCTACCTCTTGACTTATTGAAGAACCAAAAGAGAAATTTTATTCGCCAATCCTCACATTTTACTCTCGTTGTGGATACCCTGTATAAATGAGGTCTAGACCGTACTCTCTTAAGATGTCTTGAACAAGAAGAATCTGAGAAGGCTTTACATGAAGTCCATAATGGCATTTGTGGCACTCATTCAAGTGGTCTTACCCTTTCGAAAAAACTCATACGCTTGGGCTACTATTGGCCGACTATGGAACGAGATTCTTTTAAGATAGCAAGAACATGCAAACAATGTTAAATCCATGGGAATTTGATTCATGCACCAACACAAGAACTACATGCTTTAGCAACATCTTGGCATTTTTGTCAATGGGGACTTGATCTAGTAGGAAAGATAAATCCTTCCTCATCTAATGGACACAAATTCCTCCTGGTAGCTACAGAATATTTCACAAAATGGATTGAAGCTGTACCTCTCATAAACATCACAGGAAAAAAAATTGCTGCATTTATCTTGAACTATATCATCTGTCACTATGGAATACCAATGACCATTATCACTGATAATGGGTGACCATTCAAGAATCAAGATGTACAAGAGTTATGTGAGAAGTTCAAAATCCAGCATAGATTCTCCACACCATATTATCCATAGGGAAATGGGTAGGCAGAAGCATCTAACAAAACCATTTTGAAAATCCTCAAAAAGATAGTGAATGATGCTGGGAAAGATTGACATATCCAACTAAACCCTGCTCTATGGGCCTACCGCACCAGTATCTGCACACCAATAGGTGCCACACCTTTCTCTCTTGTATATGGATCAGAAGCCATATTGCCAACCGAAGTAGAGATACCCTCTCTACGTGTGTCACTAAAAGGTCTCATCCCAGATGAAGAACAAAGAGTATCTAGACTACAAGAGCTAGAACTAATTCATGAACGCAGACACAATGCCTTTGATCATCTAAAGGTATATCAGCAAAGAATGTGCCACAGCTATAATCATAAGGTCAAACCAAGAATCTTTCAAGTTGGAGAACTAGTGCTAAAGGAAAATCCATGCAACCAGGCAGATCGAGAAAAGAAAGGAAAATTTGAACCAAACTGGTTAGGTCCATTTGTGGTCACAACATTATTTGGATCAGGGGCATATTAGTTATCAACACAAGACGACGATCAACTCAAGGAACCTATCAATAGCATGCACCTGAAGAAGTTCTATGTCTGAAAAATAAAAAAAAATAAAAAACAGTGAAAAATCAGAAAAAATAAAAAATAGTGAAAAATCAAAAAAATCAAAAACAGTGAAAAATTAGAAAAAATAAAAAACAGTGAAAAATCAGAAAAATAAAAAAACAGTGAAAAATCAGAAAAAAAAAAAAAAAAAGGGAAAAATCAGAAAAATCCTAAAAAGTGAGAATAAGACAAAAAAAATTAAAAAAAATCAAATATCAGAAAAAGTGCAATAAAAACAGATGGTGAAAACTTGACAAACAGGCGCTATTTGTCGGTTGGCTCTTCCATCTATTAGTTCATGCATTTTTTTCACTTGCATTCATTCTTCCATCAGCGCTGACCATCATAAAACCTTTATACATACGCAGACATCCTAGGTGGCTTCTTACCATTATTTGGATCATTGGATATATCATAATGACTTTGTTTCTAGGCTTGGGGGAAAATCCTACACCTAGCTGGAGGCAAAACTCTTGATCATTTTGAGTTTAATCAAACAAGTAGACCAAACAATTAGACAACTCTTATCAAGCGAAAACTGAGACACATCCAACTTTGGACACAAGATCAAACTATCAACTATCAACCTATCACGAAATCAATCTAAGTCCATCACACACTTTTCAGTGGATAATATATTTTTGAATGATTGATTGTAACATGATTGTTCAACTTTTTTATATTGCTTTTCACTATCATGATTTCTGAGTGACTCCAGGATGTCTTTGACTAGAGGAACAAGGAAGAAACATGATATTTTTCTTGTCTGCTATCTGAAAATTAATCATTAATATGTGCAAATTTGTCTCGGGACATGATCATCAGAATATCATTGAAGACATTTCAGATTGGCCTATTGAAATGATTAATACTGTCTGTTTTACGCAAGCAACACTAAGGTCATCTCGGTTCAATTATACCTCGATGCTTGTGTTAACTTGCTATATCAAAATCCAGGAAAGAAGTACTCAGGTCATCATGGTTTAATTATACCATCGATGTTTACACTCACTTCCCACATTTCAAAAGCTCAATGATGACAAAAACACAAAATAATCCAGTGACTGGTCCGGTCATAGCTTTGCATTCCATTGCATTTCATTTGCATTTTAGCTTGCATTTCATTCTTGCATGGATCCCAAAATCTCCTTTTATCCAAGGTCAAATCTATCGCAGGAATCATCAAAGTATCATCATAGGTGTATACGAGATCAGAATAACTCATATCTCTCCAGATATTGTCAACTCAGCAAAAATCTTAAGCTATCTCCCTCAAATGCATCAACATCAGCATATCCAAATTTTTTTGCAACTGATATCAACAAACCGTCAGTTCTTTATCTAATCAATCTTACCAAATGAAATCAATCAATCAAACCTAATCAACTCATGCCTTATATAGGATGTATCCTTCCTGAAACCAGACGTGATCATCAATGTCTTATATAGGATGTATCCTTCTTGAAACCAGACGTTATGATCATCCATGTCTTATACAAGATGGATCCTTCCTGACACTAGACAAATTGATTCTGACTCATGTCTTATATAGGATGTATCCTTCCTGAAACTAGACGTGATCATCAATGTCTTATACAGGATGAATCCTTCCTGAAACCAGACATTATGATCATCCATGTCTTATACAGGATGAATCCTTCCTGAAACCAGACTGAATCAAATCAATCAAGATTTTTCAATCTTATCAATCTAGGCAATCAAGTTAATCAAAGAACTCGCATTTTCATCAAACAACAGTTGTAGAAATCAAATCAAATCTATCGGGATATCAATCTCGCAAAAACTCCAAAGATCAATTATCTGAATTGATCTCCTGAGGGGGTATCATTATACCAGAATTTAGCAATCAAGAGCTGGGGCATCCTGTTAAATCAATATCAACATCAAAATGAGATTATTCTTTGAATCAACGTGTCATCACACCTCACTTCAAAGAGGGGAAAAATGTATACACCTAAAAATGGTCTGAAGATAATTAATTAAATAAACAATTATTTAATTAATCCCTCCTCCCCAATTTAATTGAATTCACTAAGCAATTTTGATTAAATCTCCCTTTCATCTACTTATTAATAAATCTAAGGATTTATTAAATAGGTTCATTTCATTCCACCCCTTTAATTAATTAATTCCCTCCATGCAAAATCATTTCTTCTAAATCTCCTAATTAATTAAAACAAATCAAATCATGAGTTGTTGAGATTAATTATCCTTTTCCTATTATTTGAATTTCTAAATTCAAATTCTCCTAACTTCTACCACTCCTAAACCTAACCATTCCTAAACCTAACCCATTCTACCTACCCCCATGTCCCCTTTCATCCAACATCTTCTATAACCTTTGTGACACTTGTCACTGAGTGTTCCCTTTAATCCAACTCCCTTTGCCAACCTCCTCCAATTTAACCATTAATATCTTCGGATCAATCTCAACCGTCGATTCTTGCCACATCACCCCTAGCCTTGGGAAATCCAATAAATAGACCCTATTTTGGAGAACAAATGGCCAATTTATGAATTCATACCAATTCACATTCATTTGGTCCCAATTCATTTCATGTCCCAATTTCTTATGATTTTTGCATATCATTTCATCCCATCTCATTCATAGCTTAAGCATTGTTACTATAGGCATCTAGCTTATAGTTTATCAGTTTTAGCAATGTTATCATGCTCATTTCAGCTTAACTCTTAGCTTAATCATGCTAGGATAGTCATGAATTCATATAGCTTAATCATTCTATCATGCTAGATCATGCATCTTAATCATTAAAATCCTTTGTCTAAGTGTAGTCAAGTCACTGGAATTTGCATACTAAGATCTGAGAGCAAAATCCACACTCGCATTTAGTAGGAGGCAATAAGTTGATTAGCTATGGTTTTATGTTTCATTGATTTAATCTACTAACCATGCTTGCAATGATTTATTGAGTTTTTTGTGTTGCAAGAACAGGTATAATAGGTAGACCACACAAATACACGACAACTACCATCTTAACTGCCACTAGACTTGGACCCACCTTGTCGCTAAGTCGCAACGATAATTGGGCATGCAAATTTCCCTTGCGCCTTAGCAACAACCATCAAATCTTTCAAACTTGCATGATCCTTATCTCACCTGGGCACTCACTCTACTAGCGGGTTCACCACATGTCATTTTCTATTGGCCTTTGGATCCAATTGGGCACCACCTTAACCGCCATGTCATCAGTCGCCATGTCGCATGAGATAACTAGCAAGCATCTTCATCATGTGGTATAGTGACAACCTTTGATCTGCCCTCAAACTGCTTGATCTTTAACCTCTTAGCCGCTCACCTTTTCTGCACGTGCTTTGTTGTCAAGTCGCAGAGATAACTGATGAGCTTCTTTTTATAGCGGTATAGCGACCGCAGTTAGATCTCTCACATCACCGTTGATCTTTCTTCAACTACTCGACCTTTAACCCTAACTGATTTTATCTCTTGTGCCACATGTCAACATGTGTCACCCCCTGATTGGCTCCAGAGATCCACCTGGACACCACCTATCTGTTGGGCCTGCCACACGTCTTGTTCTATCGGCTATCATTCTTTTGGCCAAACTACTCCCTCGGTGAGCCATTTACAAGACTCATTGAACCTGCAATTTCATCGATATTATTCTTTATCGGTGGGACTGCTTTTGATTTCTTTGATATACCCTATGTCGATGGAACTGAGCTTTCGACGAAACCTTTTAGAGATTCATTGTGGCTAAGGTCTACTTGATAAGTCACCCATCCATGCCATGTCACTAGCCACTGGACCGCCACCTGTTTGCCACCTGTCCTTGTTCTTATACTCTCTGCTCCACCATGTCATCAGTTGCCAAGTCGCGATGATATCCAATGAGCATCTAACCATCATGACATAGTGACAACCATTGGATCACCATGATCTGCATCCGATCTTCCTTACGTGCTTGATCTTTAACCTCTTCCCACCAGTCAGTCACAAAATTAGGATGCCTTGAGATGTGAGTGCATGTGGGGTCCACTGGGCGACGAGCCTCTTCTTTCCAAAATCTCGTAAGCTTTGGCACTATAGTTATATGTGACTTTAGTTTTAAATACAAAAATGCTCCTCCCTGTGACCAATGTGGGATAAATGTTCTCATGTCTGGCGACTGAAAATGCTTGGAAGTTCTCTGGCCTTTTAAAACCCTCTTTGGTGCCCAAGTAAAAAATTTACATAGGCCGATTGCATTTGCTCTGAGTTTCTTTTGGCCTTACATCAGCCACGCCATTTCATCTATAAAGGAGCATAAATATCTCTATGATCTACAACATGTTGAGCTCAACCCTCGTGGGAGCCACATTTTAACCCACATACTATCTCACTTTTCCTATATCTGCACATGAAGCAAACAAGTTAGACAAAAATAATGCAATTATGATTTCTCATTCATGATTTGACCTTTTCAAAATGAATGAATGAAAGGCTTCATTAGGGCACTAAATTTGCCATGTGCAAAATTTGGTAACATTTTTGGCGACCTCTCAGGGATGTTTGCGTGCTAAACACTATAGACCAGTCAAGGCTTATCCATTGGGCTTATAGAGTCATCTCAGCCCTCTCTCCAAATGGAACTTCTTGAATTTCAGTTGCTCTGTAGCATGACAACAAAACAAAAATAGGAAAACTACAAAAAAGCAAGTGGTGTTGTCTAAAACAGGAACCACAAAATTGTGCATATGAACTTATTGAAAAACAAAAAATCAAAACAAGAAACAAAAAGTGCATCGATACTTATTAACTAAAATGAAATCTCAAAGGCAAGCTTTGAGATGAATCCCATTAACTGGGATTGGAAGGGTTTCACCATTCAATTTTGAAAGTTGAAAAGCGTTATGTTGTTTTTTCTCAGTAATAATGTATGGGCCATCCCATATGGTATCAAATTTAGTATGCTTTCCAGGCTTACTCTTTAATTCATCCCACTTCAAAACCAAATCTCCCTCATTGAAAACTCTCAGAGCTACCTTCCTGTCAAAAGTCCTCTTCATCTGAGCTTGATGATTCTCAATAGTCAACAATGCTTGCTTTCTCACCTCCTCCGACTCCATTAGTTCTTCCAACTTAACCTGCATGGGTTCTTCCTATAACATTTCTATCTCTCTAATCAAAGAGTGTAGGCATTTCAACTGAAATTGGGAGTCTTGCCTCTTTACCATAAACGAGGACATAGGGAGATATACCTGTAGCTCTCTAAGGGGTGATTCTATCAGCCCACAATGCAAGTTTCAACTGAGTGTGCCAAGTTCTCTAATTATCTTCAAATGTCCTCTTGATTATCCTAATCAAGTTCTTATTAGTAGACTCAACTTGTGTTGGCATATGTGTAGAGTTTGATGACATGATGATAATGTATGTTGTCATTGATGTCAATATGTTGAAGTAAGTAAATTGGCAAGTGAACCGGTATGATGAAGTGTGAACCGGTATGTTGAAGTAAGTAAACTGGCAAGTGAACCGGTATATGCAAAGTTTGTATCGAGGTTTCACTTGATATGACTACTGGTTGGTAGTCTCAACTTCAGGGTTTTCGGCTAATGCATTCCAAGTCTGTGCGATTCGACCGATGACATCCTATGATGAGTTAGCATTGAAATGAAGATTAGATCATGTTTCCATGTCATCCTTGTGCACGTGAAGGATTTTCTTGAGGACCTTGCATGAGAAGATTAATTCTATCTACCTTGGGAATGTGCAAAATCTTAGTAAATGGTGGAGAGTGCGTGATGGGTTATCAACTTCCAGAAGTGGTGAAGAACGAATGATGCAGAACATCTTGAGATTTGTTCAAGATTGTTTTACCCTATGTAATGTGATTAAACGGTCAGGATTGGAATGACTGTATTGTTAACCTAGATGCTTAGGGTTTTAGGTTTTGGCCACCGACCTGATTGTTGTCTATAAGGTCGATGATGATTTTCATTTGAAGTTGTTGGAAAATGAATGTGTGTGAGGTGATTCTTGCCAGACCAAAGAAGTGAGTAGATATCTATAGAGTGTGATTGCAGATGTAAAGGAACTGAAGTGGATCTGCCTTGGCATTGAGTGTTGTTATCAAATTAGTGTATTACCTGTTGACTTCTAACCATTTCAGCAGTTGGAAAATCCCTTTACCGGGTAGCTTTAACAGGCTTTTTGTAAAACCTTTAACAAGGTGTCTCAAAATTATTGAGTTCTTCAAATCCTCTTGCGAGGTAACCTTTAACAGGGTTTTAACCTCTAACTGGGTATTTAGCAATCCCTTAACTGGGTGATCCCTAGCAAGATCGGTTCCTAGTAGAACCTGTTGCAAAGTCTTTAACCAGACTAGGATCCTAACAGAGTGGACTTCAGAAGAGTTCAAGAACAACTTGTGGGTATTCATCCCCACCGTGGTTTTTCCTAGTTGGGTTTCCACGTGAAAAATCAGTGTGTTATGTGTGATGCTTTTTCATGTGATGTTTTAGTGTTTTTTGTTAAGTGGTAATGCATGCTAATCTAATGGTCATTGTATTTCTAATGTATTATCTTCTTAAGCATATGGGTGACGTTGAGATGAGATGTTAGGTTTTGAGAAGTTCTAAGTGTTACCAGTTTATGTCTTTTACAGTCTTACTATGTTTTACTGGTATTGTCTTGGTTTAGGTTGGTGATGCAGTTTGCCAGTTAGTGCAGTCTTTGCAGTTTAAGTTGTTAGAGAATTTTTTATCTGTATTGATTCACCCCCCCCTCTCAGTACCTGTTGAGTATTTACTGTTCATCATTATTCATCAGCTTGTCCATTACCCTGAGGGTAATAATTGGACAAAGTACTCAAAAATATGTTGTTTTGGACAACCCAATCAGTAATCTTAAATCCTACAAAAGCTAATGCATTGTCTGAAATAATAGAATTAGGATACCAAACCTTGCTACTAAGTCCTAATAAAAGTTTAGGATTGCACTTTCATTTGACTCCTTCAAGGGTACAACTTCAGTCCACTTGGTAAAGTAATCAGTGGCTATCAAGATCCATTTATACCCAGAACTTGAAGGTGGATTGATAACTCCGATAAAATCAAGACCCCACTTCATGAATGGTTGTTCAATTTGAACAGGTTGCAGGGGTAAATCTACCATCTTTTGTTTGCCTACAAATATTGCACAATTCTTACATTTCCTTACCCAAGCATACACATCTTTATGCAAATCAGGCCAAAAATATCCTTCCCTCATGATCTTTAATGTTGTAGTCCGTGGTGCAAAGTGGCCACCAGCTGGTTCATTATGGAATTCCTCTAATATTCTCTCAGTTTGATCTGAATCTATGCATCTTAAGAATACACCATTAAAATCTTTTCTAAATAAAATTCCATCCAAAATGATATAAGGGATAGCTTGAAGTCTATAGTATCTTTTTTTAGCATTGTTCAGGCCTTTAGGACACTCACCAGTCTGAAGAAAATTCATCATTTGTTGCACCCAACTTGTAGGAGGTGTTCCACCTTTACCAACACTGAATTATCAAGTTGCAGCCCAAGAAAATACTGTCACACTCCCAAATCAAGAGTTTCAGGAGTTTAAAAATGCAATGAAAACCTTGTTCCAAGGCTTTGGTAACAAAATGACCAATATTGAGAAGCACATTTACCAGAACACCAAGCCTTATCAAGCCCCTTATCAAAACAACCAGCAGAACATGCCTCCTTATCAAGCTGACCCTCAGGGTCAAAGGAGAAATTATAACCAAAGATCCAATATACCTTACAATCCCAACACTACCAGCACATCCAGAGATATTGTCCCAGCTCAAAACAACATGGCATCAAATTATGATTGGTGTTATCCTTGCAACCAACCACATAATCGGACCACTTGTTCGAATGGTATGCTATATCAAGCACTCATGGTTCAAAATAATGTTGTCTCAGAAGATAGTACTCAAGAAACTCATGATCAAGAAGTTTCTCATTCTAAACAAGGCCTGGATGTCACCTTGGTCAATTGGAAAGGTAAAGAATTCAGTGGAGTAAATCAGCCACAAGATCAGAATCAGTCCTACACTTCTATTGCAGCCAATACACAGTCCAAAAAGAGAGCCATTGATATAGGAGAGCAAGTTGATAAAGGCATAAATCAAGCCTCTACAAGCCAACAAGCACCACCTAGACCTCAACCCACGCCAAATATACAAATCCTACCAAAATGGCAACCAGTGGTCAACAAGGATCAGCCAAGAGGTTAATTACATACAACACAAGTTCAAGAGGATGCTGCTATTAAAAGAGGGCAGAAGAAGGTTAGTACAAGCTCATTTAATATTTTGGATCAATTGAAAAAGATGCATGTCAGTGTCTCAATGTGGGATTCCTTAGCTCTTCCAGGGCAAAAGGATTTTCTTAAAAATGCCTTGTCTAACATCTCTTTGTCACAAGAGCTTCCTAATGAGCAACCCAAAGTAGTCTTATCCAATGCTCCTCAAGAAAAGAAGGGCGAACAAAAAACTCAGAAGGTTAAACCCCCTCCTTTTTATCTGGCTTTAATCATAGGTAAGCACATATTGCATAATTATATGATTGATTTAGGTGCAAGTAGTTCTATCATACCAAAGAAGATAGTTGATAAGTTGGGTTTGATATATGAGCCTCTTTCAAAAGGAGTAGTCCAGCTAGATGGGATGATAGTAAGTGTGATTAAAAATTTGGGTCTCATATTGCATGCATGCCCAAACTTCTCAATTCCACAAGATTTCTACATCATAGATCTTCCACCTTACTTTGCTTTATGCTTGTCTAGAGATTTCACAGCCAAGTTGGGTGGGTATTTATCTTCTGATTGGTCACACATGTTTTTCAGAACAAGATATGGTACCAAAGTGACCATAAAATCAGAATTGTTGGCTAATGATCATATAGAACCATACATCCCAAGTGTTGTTAATGCAAATTTGTCTATACAAGAACCTAATGAACAACCTGATATCCCAGATCCAAACACCCCAATAGAAGGGATACCTGATGTAGTATTAGATGAATGGGTAGTAGAGAATGATGAAGAAGATCCATTCAAGCATATGGAAGAATTAGAGCTAGGTGTCTACATGATCCATGAAGAAGGTGTCATTGCCCCTAATCTTGAAAAGGGTGACAATCAATTGTCCAATCAACAGGGTGATCAACGAAACAATGAATTGTGGCAACTCTATTTTGATGGCTCAAGGAGAAAGGTTGGTTCCGGAGGTGGTGTTATGTTAATCTCTCCTGAAGGTAAGAAATACTTTTCAGCCTTTAGATTTTCTTTTAGTTGTACTAATAATACAACTGAATATGAGTCACTTGCACATGGATTGGGCTAGAAAAATAAATGTAAAATGTTTGCAAGTATTTGGGGATAGTGAGTTAGTGGTAAATCAAGTAAGAGGTGTCAATGTGACTAAAAATGATGTCCTTAAAATGTATAAGCATATGATATGGGAATTAATTGAAGAATTTGATGCTTTCAATCTACTGTCTGTGCCTAGAAATCAGAATAAGGAAGCAGATAAGTTGGTTGCCTTGGGTGCTCAATTTGACATACCAGATGAGGTAAGAAGTATTGAAAGACAACAATATGTCAAAGTGGTTGTTAGGCCTTCAATTCCAGATAATAGTGTCAATTGGAAAGTCTTTGATTCAGATGAACAAATTATTAATTTTCTTACTGAAGAGGATGAATTTGCAGCTGGTAATCAGCATAAATTTGTAAAGCAATATGAAAATTAGATCCTCAATTGAAAAGTAATAAGTTGTCAAAGGGATTGGTAACCCTTGAATCAATATTTAACATTGATGATCAGGTTAGAAAGGAAAAAGGTGGCATGCTAGTGAAAGAGGAGCACTACGAACCTATTGAGATCTTCAGAGATAAGTTATTAAAGCTTGGAAAGGTATGTACAACTGAAGAGAAACATGCATTTGTTTTGCTTTATCAAGATTTCAATGACGTATTTGCATGGCAGTATAAAGATTTGAAGGGATTTAACCCTGCATTAGCCCAACACACAATAGAGTTGGAAGATAATGCCAAGCATGTAAGACAAAAGAAAAGGCCCCTTAATCCAAAACTCAAGCATCTCATGAAGACATAACTAAACAAGCTGATCCAAGGTAATATTATCTTTCCTATAAAGCATACATCTTGGGTTTCAAATTTGGTTCCTGTAAGAAAAAAGAATGGTGAGCTTAGACTTGGCGTAGACTTTAGAGATCTTAATAGAGCTTCTCTAAAAGATCATTACCCGTTCCCCTTAATGGAGCAGATCTTACAAGTAGTTTCAAGTTCAGATAGATTTGTTGGCAAATGCACAATCCAATGAGATATTGTAGGTGATTGAAGGTTTTGTCATTGATGGAAACCTTGCAATCATATGATACCGACAAGACAATTTATCGGCACCAACAACGACAGACTCTACACCAGCACATAGAACACCGACAGTAAAAGGAAGTATACTAGCACCCAGGCTGACATGAATTTTGTTTATAATATATTTTATAATTAATTGCAAAATCATTGTAAGCCGACTTGGCAAGTTGTAAAATGACTCATATATGTATGAGATCATTATAGAACATTTTGGAAGCAAGAAGATAGGCGAAATAAGGTAGGCCTATTATGTGAATTATAGGTTAAGGGTTTATGTATGAAGCAAAGCTAAAATCGGTACTAGATCTGGCATAGTAGATGCTATTTTGAAGTAGTACAAGACATTGGATTTGCATAATCCATTTTGTAAGTTAGTGAGACTTCCCATTTTGTAATTGAGCAGTGAGGTCTGCATGTGCAGGCCCCTCTTGTAGCAATAATATTCTCTTATTGGCTAGTAAGTGAATATTGTGGGTCACAAATCCCACCGAGGTTTTTCCCACACTGGGTTTCCTCGTTAAACTACTGTGTTATGGTGTGCTTTTCATGTGGTTGTTGTTATCTCTATTTATTGCATTACTTTTTGTTTACCGGTATACAATATTGATATGCTTTACATGTTTTAAGTTAAGAAAATTATATAACCGGTTAGATATTGATTCACCCCCCCTCTCAGTATCTGTGGGAATCCTAACAATTGGTATCGGAGCCTAGTCCTCTATTGTCAGAAGCATAACAGATTGAGGAAGATCTTGACACTGGTAGAGATGGAAAAATTGATGAAGCAATTAGAAGCAACTCTCTCAGACTATGATACAAAAAAGTTGAAAAATATCAAACTTGAAGATGATCTAAAGGCTACACAAGATATTATTCAAGCACTTCAAGAAAATATTACCATTGCAAGAAACAAGAGAAGAGAACTTTATGAAAAGATGCAAAATGAGAATGATGAAAAAGAAACTCTTAGTGATCTGATGAATAAGCTGAAACAAGAAGACATGACAACAAAGAATGAGATGCAGGATATGACTATGAGATTCTGTACAGAAATTGAAGATAGAAAGAAGAATGAAGAAGACTTGAATAGAAGACTAAATGATGATGCAAATGAAAACACAAGACTTAGTTATGAAAATGATATGTTGAAGATAGATCTGATGCATGCACAAAATGACTCAAATGAACTCATGAGACAAAAAGGTATCTTGGAAATAGCACTGGCTACTGCAAATCAACACAAGGAAAAATTCAAAAAAAGCTCAGAAGAACTTGGTGACTTGCTGAAAAATCAAAAACCCAATGGTGACACTAATGGCCTTGGCTTTGAAGTTGGTGAAAGCTTTGGTACTGCAAACACACATGATCATAGCAAACTGGTAAGACAACCAAATGCTTATAAATTTAATGGAAAATGCTTTAACTATAACAAGTATGATCATAGAGAAAATCAATGTAGATCTAGAAATTATTAGAGCACTAATATACCCACCAGTCAATGCTCCAAATGCAACAAAACTGGTCATAATTCAGAAAATTGCAGAATGAATGTAAGATGTTATGTTTGTGGAAGATTTGGATACTTATCTAATCAGTGTAGAACACAAACCAACATAGAATATGGGAAAGCTATTCAGAAAAACAATGTGACCTGTTATGCTCGCAACAAGATTGGACATATTGCAAAATTCTGCAGAAGTAAGGCATCACCGACAAGTAATAATGGTGCTAGTTTGAAAGATAAAGAAAAGGTTGAAGAGGTAAAGAAAGAATTTTCAAAACAATGGATCAGAAAGTCATATCTAAATATTGATAGGAATACCCCTCCACTGGTAGAATAGAGTAACACTCCACCGGCAGGAGGCTCTTCATCTAACTGAAGAAAATTCCCTTGAGGGTTTAGCAACCAAATGTGAAACATGCTATTATTCCCTCGATTGATGGTGAGAAGTTGAAATTACTTCTATAATGGCAGATAAGTTAAGTCATTACTTAACCGGCAAGCATTAAATGTGGTGGTTGGAAAAATTAACATTATAAAGCAAGTGTTTTGGCTCCATTTTCATTTCATCGAGCATTCAAATCTTTGAGAGCGCGAAAATTCCTAAGCGAAGGCATTCCAAGAAAAGAAGTGAAGCAATTCATCAAGAAATCATTCCTTAAGGCAGATAAAGGTATTTATAACCATGGCTTCCTCATCTACTCCTGAATGCATTGCAAACCCTACCATTGTTGAAGTTATTAAATGCCCTAGACCCGTATTCTAGTTAGTTCCTGAAATTGCCAAGAAAGATGATAACATTGGTGCATTTTCTAAAATTCCTAAGGGAGTAGTTTTTGCTGAAGACCCTAGAATGTATATACATTGTGATATAGAGGAATTAGGTGATGAGGAAATTAAGAATATGTATAAACCTATAATTTGTGTTGAATCTGGAAATATCAAACTTGAACACAAGATAGTTGAAACCCTAGGTTTCACTAAAATTCTTAGTATCCCATATTTTCCCAAGGATGTTATAAGGATAGTACTAAGCAGGGTACATGGTGCATTCTTCTGGTTGGACTCAGTTCACAAAATCACAAAAGAAGCAGTAAAGGTTGTGACAGGGTTACCTTCCACCGGTAACAAACCTGACAAAATGAAGAAGGTCTCACATGACCTAGTGATAAACCTAACCGGTGCAACATCTGATAAGAGATCTTTAAGGGTAAATGATGTAATGGATATCAATGTGAAATTCATCAGTATGATCTTAGGCTACAAAACTACACATGCAAATAGGTTGAACTCAGTCTCTAGCCTATGCATTAAAAGTTCCTATTATATGATTAATGATAATGCAAGAATAGATGTGTGGGAATGGCTTAAATATGAACTGATTGACAATTTGGGAAAGATAAAGAAAGACAAAAAGGGAACATTCAGATTTGGAAACCTACTTGTTTGTCTAATGCTACACATAACCAAACAAGTACCAGGTATTGGTATTAGAAATTTTGGTTTTGATATACCGGTAGGCAAACAGTTGTTAGATTTACTGAACAACATGGGAGAGAACAGAGAAAATAACATCTATGAGTATTTTCAAGCATTGAAGGCCCGAATGAAGACCAGAGTTAGATTGTCACAAGCAATTGTGGACAAGTATAAGGATGAAATCTGTTTTGTAATAAAGAAGGATGAAATTTGGATGGAGGCAGTTATCCCAAGAACCATCTGGGTTACTGAAATGGGGTATGAAACTGATGACCACATAATAGAAACATATGCAAAAGCCCTCCTAGAAGCACCTAATGAACCTAAAGAAGAGGTATTTGGCAGTGCTGAGACTATTGAAAAACAAATTCAATCCAAGAAAAATGTTAAAAAGGTTGAGGCAACAGTTAGAAAAGGATCCAGGCAAGCAAAAGCTATTAAGGAATATGTACTTAAACAAATTGGTATTACTGAAGATGAGTTAGAAGCACTTCAACCGGAAACTCACCTTTCACTGGTTGGAACTTCTTCAGAAAGTGACATACCCACTGCATTCAAAAGAGTTGTGAGAAAAAGGAAATCTTCACCAGTATCTTCACCTTCTCCTAGAAGAACAAGATAGAAACAACAAGCAGTAAGGCCCCTAGAAAAGAAATTAACTCCGAAGAAGAAAAAGGTGACTCCTAAGAAGAAGTCCATAGCTCCTATTGATAAATTACTAGATGAAATTACTGAGGATGGTAAATTGAAAAATATTAGCAAAATCTACAACACATTATCAGATGATGACAAAGATAAAGTAGAGAACAGTGTAATATCACACTTAGATATTTTAAAGAAATTTTTGATGCAAGTTGTTGATGAAATACTGACAGATCTCTACAACAGACTTGAAGCTAGGAGAGTAGGTATTATTGAACTTGATAAGAAAATAAAAATTAAAAAATTACTTGTTGTACATCCTATCAACTCACCTGATGAGATAGATAAATTGATCTCAGAGGCTAACCGGTCAGTATTTTCAACTGCTCACTGGCATATAGCACTAATGGCAGGGAGAGTGAATGAGGTAACAGAAGAAACAACTAATGCATGGGACATATTCCTTGTAGATAAGGAAAAGAAGGAAGAGTATCAAAGCCCTAAACCCATCAAGGTATATCAAAAGGATAAGGGAACAAGAAAGGTTGGTGGACCACCCAGCATAAAAATAATAGACAACTTATCCCCACCACCTCTAGATACTCCACCGATAGTTACTACTGACAATCAAACGGCTAGTGAGAGTATGGACATACCACATGAGGACACAAATCCTGATTCTGAGGTGTTATATACAATCAACATTGACACTCATAAAGTCAGTATTGTGGTAGATAAGGAATCAAAAGGGAAAACAGATGTGGCAACTGGGCCACCGGCAACAGGTAGCACAAAAGAAAAACCGGCAGTGGAAAACACTGAGAAATAGGCAGAGCAACAAGCTCCCTCACGAGAACAGGTTCATGCAGAGACAGTGCCACCAGCAACAACTGAGCAACCCAAACCATTGCTTAGAGAAATGCAAACACAAACTGACCTACCAGAGGTCACTACAAGCAAAGAAATTACTCACACCGGTAGAATACATATTGTTGGTTCTTCCAATGCAGAATTCAGACCAACAAATGTGTCAGAAGTTATTTTGGATTCTATCAAGAAAATAATAGAGTGTAGCTCACAAGCATACAAAGCTATTAATGATACAATCCCAATTTTGAAAATGATAGCACCCAAATGTAATGTGGATAATAAAGATTCTTTGAATCAACTTGACACATTATCTAAGTATATTACTGACAACATTGTGACAGTTGAATAAATAAATGAGGAAGCATTCAAAGAGAAAAACACAAATTCTTTGAAGAGGAAATAAAGAAGTGCATGAGACAATTTGACACTCTTTTACCGACACTATGTAATACACTAAAAGAGTTTAAAACTTTGTACAGAGATACATACAAAACAAACTTTTTGATAGTAGATATAGATAAGAACATCAGCAAGGTACAGGAAGAAATAAATAAATTAGCTGACAACTTCATTAATTCATCTGAACCATTATCCGTTTTTGAGCAGAAAACAACAAGTTTTGAGGAGGAACTTCTAAAATTGGAAAGAGAGAAGGAAAGTATAAAAGGAAAGGGAAAAGATCTAAAATGGAAACATAGTCCAAGATTGGACTACCTCGCCTCCTTGAGAAAAGATATATCTGAGGCTCTAGTTCAAGGACAAAAAACACTGGAACAACAAATGCAACATCTCACTGGTATAATTCAGAGGACAGAGGCCACATTAAAGGACAATGAACGGTTCAATGAGAGCCTGAATCTGGTATTGGCAGACCTTTTTCAGATTGTAACCAACTGGTTACAAGGATGAAGCTAGAAACCACACTCAATTGACACTTTGACAACCTTTGTCATTGATGCCAAAGGGGGAGTAGTGGTAATGAGAAAAATAATCAGCAAATGACTCATCATCTCAGGGGGAGCACATATTTTTTTGGGTACACAATTTTTGGTAAGACAATTATGGTAGATTCTTTTTGGATGACACTTTTTGGACTTTTCTCATGAGTGTTGCCATCAATGCCAAAGGGAGAGATTGTTGGCAAATGCACACTCCAATGAGATATTGTAGGTGATTGAAGATTTTTTCATTGATGGCAACCTTGTAATCATATGATACCGACAAGACAATTTAGCGGCACCAGCAACGACAGACTCTACACCGGCACATAGAACACCGACAATAAAAGGAAGTATACCGGCACCCAGGCCGACAAGAATTTTGTTTATAATATATTTTGTAATTAATTGTAAAATCATTGTAAGCCGACTTGGCAAGTTGTAAACTGACTCATATATGTATGAGATCATTATAGAACATTTTGGAAGCAAGAAGATAGGTGAAATAAGGTAGACCTATTATGCAAATTATAGGTTAAGGGTTTATGTATGAAGTAGAGCTAAAACTGGTATTGGATCTGGCATAGTAGATTCTATTTTGAAGCAGTACAAGACATTGGATTTGCATAATCCATTTTGTAAGTCAGTGAGACTTCCCATTTTGTAATTGAGCAGTGAGGTCTAGGCACTTGGCCTTCCTACATGTGCAGGCCCCTATTGTAGCAGTAATATTCTCTTATTGGCCAGTAAGTGAATATTGTGGGTCACAAATCCCACCGAGGTTTTTCCCACACCGGTTTTCCTCGTTAAACTACTGTGTTATGGTGTGATTTTCATGTGGTTGTTGTTATCTATGTTTATTGCATTACTTTTTGTTTACCGGTATACAGTATTAATATGCTTTACATGTTTTAAGCTAAGAAAATTATATAACCAGTTAGATATTGATTCACCCCCCCCTCTCAGTATCTGTGGGAATCCTAACAAGATTTTCACTACTTGATGGTTATTCAGGTTATAATAAGGTTCTAGTAAAAGAGGATGACCAATTTAAAACTGCCTTTACTACAAAATGGGGAACAATGACATATAGGAAAATGCCTTTTGGTTTGTCTAATGCAGGGGCAACCTTTCAGAGGGCAATGGATATGACCTTCAAAGGTCTTATAAATAAATTTGTTTTGGTTTATCTTGATGATGTAACCATTTTTTCAAAGCATGTGGAAGAGCACTTTTCTCACTTAAGGTAGACTTTTGAAAGGTGTAGAGAATATGGAGTATCTTTAAATCCCAAAAAGTGCATTTTTGTTGTACACGAGGGTAAGTTGTTAGGCTATATTGTCTCCAAAAATTGAATAACCATAGATCCGGAGAGGGTAAGTGCTATTTTAGCTTTGCCTTTACCTGCACATAAGAAAGGCCTACAAAGCTTTATAGGCAGAATCAATTTTGTAAGTGTTGGCAAATGCACACTCCAATGAGATATTGTAGGTCACTCCAATGAGATATTGTAGGTGATTGAAGGTTTTGTCATTGATGGCAACCTTACAATCCTATGACACCGGCAAGACAATTTATCGGCACCAGCAAAGACAGACTCTACACTGGCACAGAGACCACCGGCAGTAAAAGGAAGCATATCAGCACAGAAGCCGATAGGAATTTTGTTTGTAATATATTTTGTCAAATATTGTAAAATCATCATAAACCAACTTAGCAAGTTGTAAAATGACTCATATATATAAGAGATAATTGTAGAACATTTTGTAATAAATGGAAGGAAATATATAGGCGAAATAAGGTAGACCTATTATTCAAATTATAGGTTAAGGGTTTATGTATGAAGCAGAGCTATAAAACGGTACTGCATCTGGCATAGTAGATGCTATTTTGAAGCAGTACAAGACATTGGATTTATATAATCCATTTTGTAATTGAGCAGTGAGCTCCAGGCACTTGGCCTTCCTGCATGTGCAGGCCCCTCTTGTAGCAATAATATTCTCTTATTGGCCAGTAAGTGAATATTGTGGGTCACAAATCCCACCGAGGTTTTTCCCACACCGAGTTTCCTCGTTAAACTACTGTGTTATGGTGTGTTTTTCATGTGGTTGTTGTTATCTTTGTTTATTGCATTGTTTTTTATTTACCACTATACAATATTGATATGCTCTACATGTTTTGAGTGAAAAAAATCTTATAACCTGTTAGATACTAATTCAACCCCCCCCCACCTCTCAGTATCTTTGGGAATCCTAACAATTGGTATCAGAGCTTGGTCCTCTATTTTCAGAACCCTAACAGCTCGAGGAAGATCTTGACACCGGTAGAGATGGAAAACTTGATGAAGCAATTAGAAGCATCTCTCTCAGACTATGATGCAAAAAAGTTAAAAAATATCAAACTTGAAGATGATCTAAAGGCTACACAGGATATTATTCAAGCACTTCAAGAAAATCTTACCATTGCAAGGAACAAGAGAAGAGAACTTTGTGAAAAGATGCAAAATGAGAATGATGAAAAGGAAACTCTTAGTGATCTGATGAATAAGATGAAACAAGAGAACATGACAACAAACAATGAGATGCAAGATATGACTATGAGATTTTGTAAAGAAATTGAAGATAGAAAGAAGAATGAAGAAGACTTGACTAGAAGACTGAATGATGTTGCAAATGAAAACACAAGACTTAGTTATGAAAATGATATGTTGAAGACAGATCTGATGCATGCACAAAATGACTCAAATGAATTCATGAGACAAAAAGGTATCTTGGAAGGAGAACTGGCTGCTGCAAATCAACATAAAGAAAAATTCAAGAAAAGCTCAGAAGAACTTGGTGACTTGTTGAAGAATCAGAAACCTAATGGTGACACTAATGGTCTTGGCTTTGAAGTTGGTGAAAGCTCTAGTACTGCAAACACATAGGATCAAGGCAAATCGGTAAGACAACCTACTTCTTATAAATTTAATGGCAAATGCTTTAATTGTAACAAGTATGGTCATAGAGAAAATCAATGTAGATCTAGAAATTATCAGAATACCAATACACCCACTGGTTAATGCTCAAAATGGAACGAAGTTGGTCACAATTCAGAAAATTGCAGAATGAATGTAAGATGTTATGTTTGTGGAAGATTTGGACACTTATCTAATCAATGCAGAACACAAACCAGCATAGGTTATGGAAAAGCTATTCAGAAAAATAATGTGACTTGTTATGCCTGTAACAAGATTGGACATATTGCAAAATTTTGTAGAAGCAAGTCCTCACTGGTAAATAATAAAGGTCCTAGTTTGAAAGGTAAAGAAAAGGTTGATGAAGTAAAACAGGAATTCTCAAAACAATGGATCAGGAAATCAAATCTAAATGGTGATAGGAACACTCCTCCACCAGCAAAACATAGTAACACTCCACCAGCAGAAGAGAGTAACACTCCACCGACAGGAGACTCTTCATCTAACTGAAGAAAATTCCCTTGAGGGTTTGGCAATCAAATGTGAAACATGCTATTATTCCCTCGGTTGATGGTGAGAAGTTGAAATTACTTCTATACCGGCAGATAAGTTAAGTCATTACTTAACCCGCAAGCATTAAATGTGGTGGTTGGAAAAATTAACATTATAAATCAAGTGTTTTGGCTCCAATTTTATTTCACCGAGCATTCAAACCTTTGAGAGCACAAAAATTCCAGAGCAAAAGCATTCCGAGCAAAGAAGTGAAGAAACTCATGAAGAAATCATTCCTAAGGCAGATAAAGGTATTTATAATCATGGCTTCTTCATCTATTCCTAAATTCATAGAAAACCCTACTGTTGTCGAAGTGATTAAATGCCCTAGACCCATATTTCAGTTAGGTCCTGAAATTGCCAAGAAAGATGATAATGTTGGTGCTTTTTCTCAAATCCTTAAAGGAGTAGTTTTTGCTGAAGACCCTAGAATGTATATTCAGTGTCACATAGAAGAATTAGGTCATGAGGAAATCAAGAATATGTATAAGTCTGTAATTTGTGATGAATCCGGTAATGTTAAACCTGAACACAAGATAGTAGAAACCCTAGGTTTCACTGAAATTCTTAGTATTCTGGATTTCCCTAAGGATGTTATAAGGATAGTTTTAAGCAGGGTACATGGTGCATTCTTTTGGTTGGACTCAGTTCACAAAATCACTAAAGAGGTAGTAAAAGTTGCGACAGGGTTACCTTCCACTGGTAACAGACCTGATAAAACAAAGAAGGTCTCAAATGACCTAGCGATTAACCTAACCGGTGCAACATCTGACAAGAGATCTTTAAGGGTAAATGATGTAATAGATATCAATGTTAGATTCATCAGTATGATCTTAGGCTACAAAACCACACATGCAAATAGGTTAAACTCAGTCTCTAGCCTATGCATAAAGAGTGCCTATGACATGATTAATGATAATGCAAAAATAGATGTGTGTGAATGGCTAAAAGATGAAATAATTGACAACTTGGGAAAGATTAAGAAAGACAAAAAGGGGACATTCAGATTTGGAAATCTACTTGTCTGTCTAATGCTACACATAACCAAACAAGTACCCAGTATAGGTAACAAAAATCTTGGTTTTGATATACTAGTAGGCAAATAATTGTCATATTTACTAAACAACATGGGAGAGAATAGAGAAAAGAACATAGATGAGTACTTTTAGGCATTGAAGGTCCAGATGAAGACAAGAGTCAGACTATCACAAGAAATTGTAAATAAGTATAAGGATGAAATCTGTTTTGTTATTAAGAAGGATGAAATTTTGATGGAGTTAGTTATCCCAAGAACCATTTGGGTTACTGAAATGGGGTATGAAACTGATGATCACATAATAGAAACATATGCAAAAGCCCTCCTAGAAGCACCTAAGGAACCTAAAGAAGAGGTATTTGGCAGTGTTGAGACTATTGAAAACCAAATTCAATCAAAGAAAAGGGTTAAGAAGGTTGAAGCAATAATTAGAAGAGGATCTAGGCAAGCAAAAGCTATTAAGGATGATGTACTCATACAAACTAGTATTACTGAAGATGAGTTAGAAACACTTCAACTAAAAACTCACCTTTCACCAGTTGGAAATTCTTCAGAAAGTGATATACTAGCTGAATTTAAAAGAGTTGTGAGAAAAAGGAAACCTTCATCGGTATCTACACCTTCTCCTAGAAGAACCAGACAGAAACAACATGCAGTAAGGCCCACCGCTAGGAAGTTAACTCCAAAGAAGAAGTTAACACCCAAGAAGAAAACTCAACAAACCACTGCTCCAATTGACAAACTTCTAAATGAAATAACAGAGGATGGAAAGCTGAAAAACATCAATAAATTGTATGATTCATTATCAACTGATGACAAGGAAAAAGTTGAAAACAGTGTAATCCTACACTTGGACATTTACAAGAAATTTCTAATGCAAGTTGTGGATGAATTACTAGCAGAACTGTTCAAAAGACTTGAAGCTAGAAGGCAAGCTGTTGTAGAGCTTGATAAGAAATAAAAATTGAAAAACTTATTGCTATATATCTAGTTAACTCACCAAATGAGATAGATAAACTGATCTCAGAGGCTAACCAGTTAGTATTTTTAACTGCACACTGACATGTAGCACTTATGGCTGGTAGAGTGAATGAGGTTGCAGAGGAAACAACTAATGCATGGGACATATTCCTTGTAGAAAAGGAAAAGCATGAAGAATATCGAAATCCTAAACCCATCAAAGTATACCAAAAAGATAAGGATAAGGGAAAAGGTAAGGTTGGTGGACCACCCAGCATAAAAATAACAGATAACTTATCCACACCGCCTCTTGATACTCCACCGGTAGTTACCATAGACAATCAACTGGCTAATGAGAGTATGGACACACCACAAGAGGACACAAATCCCAATTCTGAGGTTTTATATACAATGGACATTGACACTCAAAAAATCAATATTGTAGAAGATAAGGATTCAATAGGGAAAATAGATATGGCTAATGAGCCACCAATAACAGATAATACATAAGGTAAATTGACAAATGACAACACTGAGAAACACTCTCAGCAACATGTTCATACAGAGACAGTACCACCGGCATCAACTGAGCAATCCAAACCTTTGCTTAAAGAAATGGAAACACAAACTGACCTACCAGAGGTCACCACAAGCAAGGAAATTGCTCCCATTGGCGGAATACAAATTGTTGGTTCATCAAATGTAGAATTCAAACCAACTAATATGACAGAAGTTCATCTGGATTCCATCAAGAAGATAACAGAGTGTAGCTCACAAGCATACAAGGCAATTGATGACATAATTCTAATTTTGAAAATGATAGCATCTAAGTGTAATATAGATAATAAAGATTCATTAGGTCAACTTGACACTTTGTCTAAGTATATTACTGACAACACTATGACAGTTGAGCAAATAAAAGAGGAAGCATTCAAGGAGAGACTAGAGAAAGAAAAACACAAATTCTTTGAGGAGGAAATAAAGAAGTGTACAAGACAATTTGACACTCTTTTACCAGAACTATGTAGTACACTGAAGGAATTTAAAACTTTGTACAGGGATACATGTAAAACTAACTTTTTGACAATAGATATACACAAGAAAATCAACAAGGTACATGAGGAAATAAATCAACTAGCTAATAACTTCATTAATTCATCTGATTCATTATCAGTTTTTGAGCAAAAAATAACAGGTTTTGAGGAAGAACTACTAAAGTTGGAAAGAGAGAAGGAAATAATAAAAGGAAAGTCTAAAGATCTAAAATGGAGATAGTCCAAAATTGGACTACCTCGCCTCCTTAAGAAAATAAATATCTGATGCTTTGATTCAAGGACAAAAAACACCAGCAAAGCAAATGCAACACCTCACTAGTACAGTTCAGAGGACTGAGGCCGCAATAAAAGACAACAAAAAGTTCATTGAAAGCCTGAATCTGGTTTTGGTAGATCTTTTTCAGATTGTAACCAACTGGTTACAAGGATGAAATACGAAACCACACTCATAGACACTTTGACAACCTTTGTCATTGATGCCAAAGGGGGAGTAGTGGAATGAGAAAAATAACCAGCAAATGACTCATCAGCTTAGGGGAGCACATATTCTTTTGGTACACAAATTTTTGGTAAGACAATTCTTGCAAACTCTTTTGGATAACAATTTTTGGATTTTTCTCATGAGTGTTGCCATCAATGCCAAAGGGGGAGATTATTGGCAAATGCACACTCCAATGAGATATTGTAGGTGATTGAAGGTTTTGTCATTGATGGCAACCTTACAATATATGACATCGGCAAGACAATTTATTGGCACCAACAAAGACAAACTCTACACCGACACAGAGACCACCGACAGTAAAAAGAAGGATACCGGCATAGAAGCCGACATGAATTTTGTTTGTAATATATTTTGTCAATTATTGTAAAATCATTGTAAGCTGACTTGGAAAGTTGTAAAATGACTCATATATATAAGAGATCATTGTAGAACATTTTGTAATAGATGGAAGGAAATATATAGGCGAAATAAGGCATACCTATTATGAGAATTATAGGTTAAGGGTTAACGTATGAAGCAGAGCTATAAACCAATACTGGATCTAGCATAGTAGATGCTATTTTGAAGTAGTACAAGACATTGGATTTATATAATCCATTTTGTAAGTCAGTGAGACTTCCCATTTTGTAATTGAGTAGTGAGCTCTAGGCACTTGGTCTTGCTACATGTGCAGGCCCCTCTTGTAGCAATAATATTCTCTTAGTGGCCAGTAAGTGAATATTGTGGGTCACAAATCCCACTGAGGTTTTTCCCACACCAGGTTTCCTCATTAAATTACTGTGTTATGGTGTGTTTTTCATGTGGTTGTTGTTATCTTTGTTTATTGCATTATTTCTTGTTTACCGATATATAGTATTGATATGCTCTACATGTTTTGAGTGAAGAAAATCTTATAACCGGTTAGATACTGATTCACCCCCCCCTCTCAGTATCTTTTGGAATCCTAACAATAAGAAGATTCATCCCCAATATAGCATTTCTTTTGAAGCCATTAATTAGCATGCTTAAGAAAAATGTTACTTTCAGTTGGTCCAAAGAGGCTAAGAATAACTTTGAAGAAATTAAGACTTCCATAGCATCAACACCTACTTTGATTAATCCAGACTTTGCAAAGGATTTTATATTATATGTTTTTGGTACTTTTGATACTATTTCAGCTATGTTGATTCAGCAAAATGATGAGGGATTGGAGCAGCCAATAGCATTCTTCAACCAAGGCCTAAAAGGGTACGAACAAAATTATTCTTTTATTGAGAAACATGCATTATTAGTCATTAGAAGTCTAAAGAAATTTAGACACATGCTTTCAAATAACAAAATTCACCTAATGGTTGCTCATCCTAGTATAAAAGAATTTTTGTTGAATAGAGATCTTAATGACAAAAGAGCTGGTTGGATCACAAAAGTGATGGAGTATGATGTCAATATAAAGGTAACGAAGCTGATTAGAGGTAAGGGATTATGCGAACAACTTGCTGGTCACACAAAAAACATCGAACAAGAGAGTGAAGAAGTTGTCCTAGTTCATGAAGATAATGAACCAATTGTTGTAGCAACAGTATTAAGATAGATATCATGACAACTAAAACTGACAGATCAAAGTCAAGGATACAAAAATGAATTATTATGAATCAATCTATGATTAACATTAACTCATGATTAAAAAACTTAAGAGCAAGGATGTTCACATATTGGACAAGCCAAAGATGTAATAATATGAACATTGACTATGAAGTTTGATTGACAATAATGAAGATAAGAAGAGAACATCATTTCAAACAATGACACATAACAAGTAAATAAACATAAAGAACAAGCATACCAGTGATAGTGACAACCCATAACACAAATATTATCTTGAGTGGAAAACCCGCATAGGGTAGAAAAATCACTTGAAAATTGCCCCACTGGCTTATCTGAAAAATATTTTGTTTACAATGCCTCACTGGCTAATTAATATGTCTTATTGGCAATACTATCTCACTGATAGATTTCAAATGCCTCACTGACAAAACAATGTGCCTCACTGGCTATGCATCACAATTTCAACAATTGTTTTGAATCAATATACCGAGTATTATCTGTATTTCATGTCACAACATTTTCTGAACTCATACTACTTGAGTTTCAGAAGCATTTGTTCACATACAATATGTCATTATGTATATAAAAATATACACAGTGATATATAATATAATGAATCTGTTTGCAAAAGTATTACAAATCTGTTCACAAAATTATCTCAATGAGATACAACAATGTTGCCTTTTTTTAATATTGAGAACAAAATCCATCTAGAGTACAACCATTTGCTTTTAATAATCTCTCCATACCCTTTTAGTCTAATGCCTTCCACATCATATAAAATTTGTACAACATTATTTAACTAAAAGGAAACAATTTTCTCCATAACTGCTACCAAATGCTTAACAAGTAACTGAAAGATGATCATGTTCATGTAGAGAACCAAAAACAAGTCATTTATTGATCACACCTGAACTCGAGTTAAGAGTAATGCTGTAAGATATGCATGCTTAACACAGAGAAAATTGAAATAGAGTAAGCCATAATTGAAAACCAACTTTCACAACCCACACTAGGGTTAGAACAAATACAAACATGACATAAACTAAACCCCATTTTCTTTTTTGAAACACAGACCATAACAAATACATGTTATCATAAACAATAACTGAAAAACCCTCTTCAAAAATGAGACACAAAAAGATATGGGTAAAGGAAATGAAACACCTGTAAAAACCGCTTTTGATTTGAAGAGGAAAACTTTCTGTCATAGCTCGCATGTTCCTTGTCCAAGTAAAACCAACCAGTGTCAAAAAATTGCCACAATCAATGCCCTAACTATTTGCACCATGCCCTAGCTCAAGAGCCAAACAATAATTACAATGCCAAAAGACCATTCATAATAACTGCTTGAAAACCTAAGTAGCCGATCACGTGTAAGTGCTTTTTGATGAGATATAATACCACAAAGTGACCACGAAGATAATCAATATAATGATACTATCTTTTTGACTTAATCATAAAGTCCTTGTAGTCTAGTCACTCAAAGTGACTTGACATCATGTAAGCCGCTAGAACAAAGAACCTTTTAAACAATATGCTTAAATGATAGGCATTTGAAATGCTGAACAAGCCTCCAAAATACCATAAACCAAGGAGAGACATTTGATGGGATTATATTCTCATCTTTCATGATGCCTTTAAAAACATTTCCACAAAATGAATTATTTAATAATCAAGATAAAGTATCAATGTCTCATGGTAAGAGTTCACATCTGAATTTAACAACCATGATAGTGATACAAAATATGCCCACCATATATACCAAAGACATGTGGGTAAAAGCACAAAGTTGTGTCACACTTTTATAAAGGAAATGGCCATGTTGATTCAACTTTTTAAATTGAATCAATAGAAAGTAATATATATGCTTTGAATTTTAAAATGATGTAAACTAATAAAATGCATTTTATGTTTGTAATTTTTTTTTTAAATTTTAAAATTATTTGAATATGGTTTCTTATAAAGTAAACACTATAATTTAGTTGTTGATAAAATGCTGAAATTGAAGTTACATGAGGCGTCACACTTTATATAGTAAATTTTACCTTTCTTTCTTCAATTTTTTTGTGTATATTGATAACTTGAAACTTTAGTACAAAAATATATTTTTAACTATTTTTTATGTATAAATATTTTTCAATAAATTTGAAAAGTCATGTGTACTGAAATATAACTCTTTCCATTCGGAGTCATCTTTTTTCTTAATTATTTATCCAAAATGGAAAAAAATTATATCATCTTGACATAGACTCTTTTCTCTAGTGCTTTTATTTTTTTCAAAAATTTTAAATAAATTTTAGTATTTTTCCTTCACAAGATAACCAACCTAATATTTTAGTGTTGATGACGTACTTTCAATAAAAATAAAAAATAAATTATTAAACTAATTAAAATGTTAAAAGATATATATTTTG
This sequence comes from Cryptomeria japonica, assembly GCF_030272615.1. Lineage (NCBI taxonomy): Eukaryota > Viridiplantae > Streptophyta > Pinopsida > Cupressales > Cupressaceae > Cryptomeria > Cryptomeria japonica. The sequence continues at coordinate 740,221,440 of NC_081411.1, read as the reverse complement.
GAAAATTCACTTATAGATCTATAATAGAGTATTTTTACATTTCAAAAAAGAAATTATTTATAAGAGTAAGAATTGTGAAACATTGAGTTTTTCAAAAAATAAAATAAAATTGGTAATTAGATCTAAAGTGTTATAAAATATACATTTAGTGGACAATTCCAATTGGAAAAGTTGTGGCCCATATATAACATAGCTATAATGAATCTCTATAGACCATATGTTTGAGTAAAATTATTTTTTAGTTAGAATTACTTAAATTCACTTGTGCTGATATGTTGGCCTGAAACGTGACACAATTTTGTGCTTTTACCAATGTAAAGCTTCTTTTTGACATTAATGCCAATCAATGACCAAGAGAGGCAACACTTCCTTCTTTAGTTTTAAAATTTTATTCAAATCTCTACACTTCCTAGTCACATTGTGAATTTTTTTTGAGTTCTTATCCCACCTTGCAATCCACATCTCTCTAGACTTTTGCCTCCAAAATAACTCTTCCTTTGCAACAACATTTTTGTAGGCTTTTAAGAGATCTCTTTCTATTTAAAACTTTATTTGAAATTCATGCAATGCTTTAAGCCCCTCCTTCAATTCCTTCTTGGAATAAAAAATATTTTTAAAGTGGTCTTTATTCCACTATAAAATCTTCTTTTTAACCAATTTTAACTTTGAGATGAACCAGAAAACCTTGGAGCTAGAAATTTGCTCCTCTACCAACCATTTAGCAATTAGATAAAAAAAGGTAGGATCTTTCATCCACATGTTATCACACTTATATAAACACCTAATGGGTCTTATATTGTCATGTCCCCTTTTCCAAAAATAGTAAGTCAAGGTTATAGGATAGTTTGTAAAAAAAAAAATTATTAATTTAATATATGTTTTGTTTTGATGTTGCAAACCAAATTTATCAAACAAATAAATATTAAATTAATGTCCTATTTGGTGGCATTGATTTTTGGAAAGTTTCCTTAAAATATTTGGCTAAATTTAATTTTTTTTCCTTCTCAAAAGATATTTATCTTTTAAATATCTTTCCCCCCTTTTTGGCATGAGGATATGGGGAAACTTCACTTGGATGGTTTCTTCTAGTTTTTTGTGTTAATTGACAATTTTGGTAAAGTTGGCAACTCGTGGGGAATTTGGAGACAGTTGGAAAAATAAAGTTTCCCTTTGCTTGGAAGTTATATTTTGGCACCCATTTTGGTTTGAATTTATATATATTGGTAAATTGGACTTTTAGAAATCATGTTTGTTGCAGATTTTATCAAATCTTATGCTTGTTTCTTCAGTGGCTGATAAACTAGTGGAGGAGATTGTAGAACAAGATGTTTGAAGGTTTATAGGTGACCTAAGGATGGGAGTTAGAGGCGTTGCAAGGTGTGCACCCTTGGTATCCTTATTTTGTGTAGCACAACACTCGAGTTTGTGACTGTTGGCAACAACAATGAAGGAAAACTGAGAGGGGGGGATGAATTATTTTTTACCGGATCTACAAACTTAATAAAAAATACAGATCTGATAAACTGCAACAATAACAAAGATAAGAAGATTGAAAGCACAACACACAACACCAAGATTTTGACGTGGAAAACTCGATTAAGGGAAAAACCATGGTGGGAACCTACCCACAATAAGATGATACTCTGTAGTAGTATGTGTAAATATTACAATGGGAATGCACATACATTCAAGCACATTGCCTGGAGCTCACTGCTCAAAAGATAATGACCTGGAAGACTACAACCCTTAGGGAAGTCTCATTGATTTACAACAAGATTCAGACTACAATCCGAAAGAAATGAACTACAATAATAACATCTGCAAATGCCTGATGACAGTTCCAGTTAAACACAATTATCTGGTCTACAACACCTATCTCTTCTCAATCACTACACCAAAAGATGAATCACTTGTTCACTCATATAACACTCTGTAATAATGCAAATACAACCTCTATCTCCAAACTTCATGACAATATCACCTATTTATACAATTCATCAACCTTGATAACAAGGTTGACTAAACCCTCAACTCACAATTACAAAATTAAATCACACGATACATGGATCAACCATCGGACCAATATAATGATATACATGACATAACATGGACCTAAATCAAATATTCAAATGCTCAACACCATTGGAAATCATGCCAAGATCAACCGCAATACGCTACACCACTTGGAAAACTACATAAAATGAAGAACATCACCGGTTCAACAAAATCAAAAAGAAATCGCACAACAATCAATATGAATCAGAAAAACAAATAGGAAAAAATAAGGAAACACTACAAAACACGTTAGAATCATTAGTAACAGCTGCACCAACACCACTTATCAAATCTTCATCGATCAACATCTGAACCTCAAGAACACTCAAACAACAACAACTGTCATGAAGAAAGATAACTTGTGGAGCACCAAATCATGAAACATCTGAAATGAAGATACACATGACCATACCAAATAATCTCTCAAAGAATCAGCTCAAGATCTAATCACACCATAATATACCAGAGGAAATACTGAACTCTGCAAAGCACTAATCAAAAAACAAACTAGAAAACCAACAAACCAATTTGCAATCACTAGAGAAGGAATATGATGACATCAATGACAACAACATATCCTTGTTTGTATTATGGATGACTTCGTCATGTGTTGCATTGGTTTTTTCATTCATGTCAACACTTATCTTTCTAGAGGTCTACATTGTTGATTTAGCACTCTGGTTATATTGGTTTATTGTTGAATTGACACATTGTGGTCCCGGTATGGATATTGGCTTATGCACAGTCACTGGTATATGCTTCACCGATAGGATATATGGTTCATCAGAAGTGATGATGACTTGTTATCATCTGGAGATCATTTGGTTATGTCGAAGACATGGATTGGATTTTTAAATTTGGTGTTTTGCATATTTGTCTGATCGGGTTGACATATTTGCCTTTACTGACAGATAGGTCTAGGTTATGCACTAGTACAAGATATCATGTTCCAGATCAGCACAACATGTTTTGGAAATGGTTTATTGATTAGATAATGTGTAAATGTATTGAGCTGACATATTGTATCACATCAAGACTTATTTTGTAATTGTAATATCTTTAGTGAGCCGACCTCATGATTAGGTCTTAGGTTTTGTATTAATAATTGTAAGATCTTAATTGAAGATAATTATGAGTGTAAGCAAATATTGAAGATCATTGTGTGAATCACGCAGATATTATCTGAAGGTTGAAGGAAAGGTTATGAAGGTGTTTGGCACTTATGGCCAAAGCTTAAACCGGTACTGAATCAAGCATTGCAGATGCTATTCTGAAGAAGTACATTGTTTATTGGATTTAACCATCCAATTGTAGTTAGTGTGACTCCTATTTTGTGATTGAGCAGTGAGCTCTAGGTGGTTGGCCTTTCTGCATGTGCAGACCCCATTATTGTATTCACTTACTATCTGTAGTAGTATCATCTGATTGTGGGTAAGGTTTCCCACCATGGTTTTTCCCCTTTCAGGGTTTTCACATCAAAATCTTTGTGTCATGTGTTGTGAATGTTGTTTTCCTTTTTGTTTTATGCATTAAGTTATATCGGTAATACTATATCTGTTAATCTGTTTTACTAGCACTAAGTTTTTAGTTGGAGTAATTTGTTTTGGGTTATAATTTATTGACAACTAATTCACCCCCCACTCCCCCCTCTTAGTTGTCCTTCCCGGTTCCTAACAATTGGTATCAGAGCCTAGACCTCTTTTTGCAGAAGCCTAACAACTTGAGGAGATCCTATGGAAGAAAATATTTTAAGGAAGGACAGTCCTAAACTTGATGGAACTAACTATGGTATTTGGGAGATCAGAATGGAAACACATCTGAACTGCATTGGAAGAGATATATGAAAAGAATGACTATATTATTTCTACTCTAAATAACCATCATCCACCGACATTGGCTAAAGACTCGGAGAATGATTACAAAGCAAGAGAAGCACTTCTAAGCGCATTATCAGATCAACAAGTCATGGGATTATCAGATAGATCTAGTGCAAAATCTATTTGGGATAAACTGGAAACATTGAATGAAGGAAATACCATTATCAAGATTGCAAAATTGGAATGTTACTCAATCAGGTATGAAAATTTAAAAATGAAAGGAGATGAAAGAATTTATGCATTTGTAGAAAGAGATAATGAAAATGTTTTAGGAATACAATGTTGTGGAGGATCTTTAAGTGAAGATGAAATTATTTCTAGAGTTTTAAGAGCTTTACCACCAGCTTACAAAATAAAAGTGACAACTATTAATGAGTTGAGAACAATGTCTAATACATCAGTATCTAGAGATAATTTGGTTGGAAAAATTTTAGCATTTGGGCTTGAAGAATTTAGTCATGTTGCTACACTCAAAACTGATATAGCTTTCAAAGCATCATCATCATCATCATCATCTGACAAATCGGATTGGAAAGCACTTTATGCAAAGAACTTGAAGATATTAGGAGAGAAAATGATGAACTTGAAGAACTTGAAGCACTATTTGCAAGGAAGATGCCTAAAGGTCCAGTAGGAAGTAAGTATGAAGGTAAAGCACCTTTCAAATGTTTTAATTGCAATAAAGTTGGTCATATGGTGTCTAGGTGTCCTGGTAGACATGCAAGACTAAGGGAGGAAGCAAAAAGAACATATAAACCTAACCCTGAATATCAGAGATACAGATTTAAGAAAAACAGAGATAAGTCATGTTACTATGTAGATGAAGGTGTTATAGATGACTCTGATGAAGATCCAACAAATAGTGGATGGGCATTTGTTGCAATAAAAGAAGATCAACTAACACCTATTGTCAAACTGGTAGAGCAGGCATTAGCAACAAATCTTGAAGAAAAGGTTGAATGGATCATTGATATTGGTTTCTCGCATCATATGAAAGGTAATAAAAGCAAATTCTTATCATTTCAGGAAATTCATGGAGGTCTAGTAAGATTTGGAGATTACAAAGCTTGTTTAATCAAAGGAAGAGGCACTATATCTTTGGATGGTAAGCACAATACTGACAATGTTTATTATGTTGAAGGTTTAAAGCATAATATTTTAAGTGTTGGTCAATTAGTGGAGAAAGGATTTCGGTTACAATTCAAGAATGAAAAATGCAAAATCATAAATAGAACTAGATTGGAGATTGCAATCGGTAATCAGACTAAAGGTAATATCTTTCATTTGAATACCAGTGATAAGACATGTTTGATTGCTCACATTGATGAAAGTTGGTTATGGCATAAAAGACTCTGTCATGTAAATTTTGATTGCATTGTAAAGATTAGTTCAACTAAGGCAGTAAGGGATTTACCTAAGATTGTGAAACCTCATAATCCGGTATGTAAGGAATGTCAAATGGAAAAGTAAGTTAGAACAACATTTAAGAGAATTTATGAGAAATCCAATAATATTATTGATTTAATTCATATGGATTTATGTGGTCCAGCAAGAACAAGGAGTCTTCAGGGTGATAGATACTTTATGCTAATAATTGATGATTATTCTAGAATGTGTTGGGTTACTTTTCTTAGCGAGAAATCAGAAGCTTTTGGAAGATTCAAGATATACAAAGCAATGGTAGAGAATGAAACCAATAAGAAAATCAAATTCTTGAGATCTGATCAAGGAGGAGAATTTACATCTAGGGAATTCAATGCATTTGTGAGGAGAATGGAATCAAAACATGACTATCAACACCCCAGACACCTCAACAAAATGGAGTTGTGGAAAGGAAGAACAAAACTATACTGGATGTAGCAAGAACCATGATGATGGAAGAAAATCTACCTCATGTGTACTGGAGAGAAGCAGTGAATACAACGGTTTATACTTTGAACAGAGTTCACATCAAAGGTGAAACTAGTAAGACCCCTTATGAACTATGGTTCGGCCATATTCCCACTCTTAAATATTTCAGAATATTTGGAAGAAAATGCTATATTAGGAGAGATGAGTCTAATGGAAAATTTTATCCTAGAAGTGATGAAGGAATATTTCCTGGTTATTCAACTAGAAGCAAGGCATATAGATGTTATAACAAAAGACTGTAGAAAATAATTGAAAGTACTAATGTGAAGATAGATGAACATTTTAGAGAAGATTCAAGATCTATAGGTTCTGAACTAACAGTAGAAATGATTATAAATGTGTTGGTATTTTTGTATGGTTTTTTCATTGATGTCAACACCTACTATCACTTATCAACTCTGGCACTTAGAACAATTGGAAATGTACACTGACAAGCAAGTGACTTATGCACAGTCACCGGTATCTGGTACACTGGCAGGATATAATGTTCATCGACACTTGGAATGATATGGAAAACACCTAGTTATGTCAAAGACATCATTTGGACACTTTGTCTTAAATATTTGTTCATTGGCAAATTCGAATTTGCATATTTGCTATTACCGATAAATAGGTCTAGGTCATACACCGACAAGCTTATCTATTCCAGATCAGTATGACATGTTATGGAGATGTTTTATTATTGTTGTAAATGCATCAAGCCGACATGTTGAATTGATTATTGCATCGGATATTGTTTTATTTGTAAATTGATTTTATTGTAATATCCTTTAGAGCTGACCTACTAAAATTGGTCTTAGGTTATGATATAAATGTAAGATCTTATTTGTAAGATCAAGTGTGGAATGCAAAGGAAGAAATAATTTGGTATATGTGAGAATAAGAAGAGCTTTACATGCAGACGTCATTTGAAGGTGAAGCAAGGTTCTTGTGAAGACAATCAGAACTACACCAGTACTAAATCCAGCATAGTAAGATGCTATTTTGAGCAATACATCCTTATTGGATTTAACCATCCAATTGTACTCAGTGTGACTCCTATTTGTGTTTGAGCAGTGAGCTCTAGGTGTTTGTCCTTTCTGCATGTGCAGACCCCATTTGTATACACATACTATCTGCAATAGTATCATTTTATTGTGGGTAAGGTTTCCCACCATGGTTTTTCCCCTTACAGGGTTTCCACGTACAAATATTGGTGTTATGTGTTGTGCATGTTATTGTCTTTCTATTTCATGCATTAATCTTTATTGGTACTATAATTAACTGATAAAACTGTCTACCGGCACCCTTTAAATCCTTTAACTCTAATAAGATTGGTCATATGGCTTCTAGATGCCCTAATAGACATGCTAGACTAAGAGAAGAAGCTAGGAGAACATACAAGCCTAACCCTGAATATCAAAGATACAAATTGAAGAAGAATAAAGATAAATCTCGTTATCTTGTTGATGAAGGAGTCACTGAAATGAAGATCCAGCAGACAATGGATCGGTTTTTGTTGCTATAACAGAAGATCAACTGACACCTACTATTCAACCAGTAGAGTAGGCCCTGGTAGCTAAAGTTGAAGTTAAGGATGAATGGATCATTGATTCAGGATGCTCACATCATATGACTAGTGATAAAAGAAAATTCTTAAACTTTCAGGAATATGATGGAGGTCTAGTAAGATTTGGAGATGATAAAGCTTGCTTGATCAAAGGTAAAGGTACAATATCTCTTGATGGTAAGCATAATACTGACAATGTTTACTATGTGGAAGGTTTAACGCATAATCTTTTGAGTGTTGGTCAATTAGTTGAGAAAGGATTTCAGTTACAATTCAAAAATGGTAAATGCAAAATTATGAACAGAATTGGTTTGGAAATTGCAACTGGTAATCAAACTAGAGGTAATATCTTTCATTTGAATAACAGTGAAAAGACATGCTTGATTGCACATATTGATGAAAGTTGGCTATGGCATGAGACTTTGTCATGTAAATTTTGATTGCATTGTAAAAATCAGTACTACTAAGGCAGTTAGAGATTTACCTAAGATTGTTAAACCTCACAATCCGATATGTAAGGAATGTCAATTTATAAAACAAGTTAGAGAAACTTTTAAAAGTATTCCAGAAAAATCCAATAATGGTCTTGACTTAATTCATCCTCATTTATGTGGTCCAAATAGAACTAAAAGTTTACAAGGTGATAGATATTTCATGATAATCATTGATGACTATTCTAGAATGTGTTGGGTTACTTTTCTCAGAGAAAAATTAGAAACACTTGGAAAGTTCAAACTATTCAAAGCAATGGTAGAGAATGAAACCGGTAAGAAAATCAAATGTCTGAGATCAGATCAAGGAGGAGAATTTATATCTAAGGAATTTAATGCATTCTATGAAGTGAATGGAATTAGAAGACAAATATTAGTACCCCAGACACCATAGAAGAATGGAGTTGTAGAAAGGAAAAACAAAACTATCTTGGATGTAGCTAGAAGTATGTTATCTAAAGAAAACCTACCACATGTATATTGGAGAGAGGCAATAAGCACAAGAGTCTATACATTCAACAAAGTTCACATCAAAGGAGAAACTGGTAAGACCCCTCCTAAACTATGGTTTGGTGTTACTCCTACTCTTAAATATTTCAGAATATTTGGAAGTAAATGCTATATTAGAAGAGATGAGTATATTGGCAATTTTGATCCTAGAAGTGATGAAGGAATATTTCTTGGTTATTCATCTAAGAGCAAGGCATATAGATGTTTTAACAAAATATTGAAGAAAATTGTTGAGAGTACAAATGTGAAGATTGATGAACAATTCAGAGGAACTTCAAGGTATATAGACTCTGAACCAGCAATAGAGATTCTGAGAAATGAATCTACATTGAACCCACCGGTACAGAATGAAGATCTAGTTACACCGGTATCATCTAAAAATTCCACTGTAACTGAGGAACAACAACAAAGAAAGACACCTTGGTATGTAAGACTGAATCACTCTGAAGATCAAATAATTGGAAACAAGTATAAAGGAGTTATGACAAGAGGAAGACTGGCAAATGAAGAGGTATGTCTTATTTCTCAAATTGAACCATCATCAATTAATGAGGCATGTGAAGATAAACACTGGATTAAAGATATGGAAGAGGAACTAGATTAAATTGAGAAAAATAACACATGGACATTAGTTCCCCGTCCTAAAGATGAAAATGTGATTGGAACAAAATGGGTATTCAGAAACAAACTCAATGAAGATGGTAAGGTAATCGGAAATAAAGCAAGATTAGTGTGTAAGGGATATTCTCAGAAAAAAAGAATTGATTATAATGAAACCTTTGCACCGATAGCTAGAATTGAGGCAGTTAGATTATTCTTAGCCTTTGCAGCACACAAGAACTACAAAGTATATCAAATGGATATTAAATGTGCATTTCTGAATGGAGATATTGAAGAAGAAGTTTACATTGAACAACCTGATGGATTTTCTTTCACAAATAACAAAGATATGGTTTGCAAGTTAAGGAAAACTTTGTATGGGTTGAAGCAAGCTCCAAGAGCTTGGTATGCAAGATTGGATAAGTTTCTTTTGAAGATTTTTTTTTCTAAAGGTAATGCTAATAGTAACTTATACTATAAAGTGACTAATGATGACATCTTGGCTATAGAAATTTTTGTTGATGATATAATCAAAGGAGGAGAAGATGGATTATGTAAAGACTTTTCTATTGAAATGCAACAAGAATTTAAAATGTCTATGATTAGAGAGATAAAATTCTTTTTAGGATTGCAGATTTCACAGATTGATAAAGGTATATTCTTGAGTCAATCCAAGTACCTGAAGGAGTTACTAAAGAAATTTGGGATGGAAAACTCTAAACTGGTAAGAACACCTATGACTACAAATGACAAATTATCACTAAGGGATGAATCTACACCTGTTAATCCGACTAGTTACAAATCTATGATAGAAGGCCTACTATATTTAACACAAACAAGACCTGATATTATGAATGCAGTATGTATTGTTTCAACATTTCAGAGTAATCCTAGAGAAAATCATGAATCAACAGTTAAAAGGATTTTTCGGTACTTACAAGGCACTACAAATTTTGGCTTATGGTATCCTAGAGATGAAAACTTTGAATTATGTGCATACACAGATGCAAATTGGGTAGGAGATGTGGATGATAGAAAAAGCACCACCGACGGAGCATTTTTTCTTGGCAGCAAATTAATTTCTTGGTTGAGTAAGAAACAAAGTTGTACATCTTTATCAATAGCTAAATCAGAATATGTTGTAGCAGCAACTAGCTGTACACAGGTATTATGGCTTAAGCAAATGTTGAAGGACATAATGGTAAAATGCAAGGAAACCATAACTATCTATTGTGATAACACTGCAATAATTGATATATCTAAGAATCTGGTATTACATTCTAAAACTAAACATGTTTCTATCAAACTAAATTTTCTGAAAGAGAATGTTGAAGCAAAAGAAGTAAAACTGGTTTATGTGAATACTAAAGAGCAGATTGCAGATATTTTCACTAAACCTCTACCTAAGGAGACCTTTGAATATCTTAGAGACCAGCTTGGGGTCATACCCCCACCGGTAGAGACTTAGACAGTTGATGTTTTTCATCAACCGGCAGAATCAACAGAGAAATCTTTTATGTCAGCTTTGATGAGGAAGCTAGTTCTTAGGGGGAGTAGTTGGTATACTGAATTGGTTGGTATTTTGTATTTGAATCTGGTTTTGTATTGGCTTTGGCATTTGATGTCAAAGGGGGAGAGATATATATGGAAAAAACACTTTATCTCTTGGGGAGAGATTATTCATTTGGGGAGAGATTGTTATTTTGAGAGAAACTGATTACTCTTTGTATCTGTATTTTGATCTCTGGTTATGATCTCTTTTTGGGAGATTGTTGGTTTTTGGTATTTGGCATTTCTGTTTTGACACTTTGATGGTTTTTCCATCTTGTGTTTCCATCGATGCCAAAGGGGGAGATTGTTGGTATTTTTGTATGGTTTTGTCATTGATGTCAACACCTACTATCACTTATCAACTCTGGCACTTTGAAGAATCATAAATGTACACCGGCAAGCAAGTGACTTATGCATAGTCACCGGTATCTAGTACACTGGTAGGATATAATGTTCACCGACACTTGGAATAATATGGAAAACACCTGGTTATGTTGAAGACATCATTTGGACACTTTGTCTTGGAGATTTTTTCATTGGCATATTCGTAATTGCATATTTGTTGTTACCGACAAATAGGTCCAGGTCATACATCGATAGGCTTATCTATTCTAGATCGGCACGACACACTATGGAGATGTTTTATTATTGTTGTAAATGCATCAAGCCGACATGTTGAATCGGTTATTGCATCAGATATTGTTTTATTTGTAGATTGATTTTATTGTAATATCCTTTAGAGCTGACCTACTAAAATTGCTCTTAGGATATGATATAAATGTAAGATCTTATTTGTAAGATCAAGTGTGGAATACAAGGGAAGAAATAATTCAGTATATGCAAGAATAAGCAGAGCTTTACATGCAGACATCATTTGAAGGTGAAGCAAGGTTTTTGTGAAGACAATCAGAACTACACTGGTACTGAATCCAGCATAGTAAGATGCTATTTTGAGAAGTACATCCTTATTGGATTTAACCATCCAATTGTAGTCAGTGTGACTCCTATTTGTGTTTGAGTAGTGAGCTCTTGGCACTTGGCCTTTTTGCATGTGCAAACCCCATTTGTATACACATACTATCTACAGTAGTATCATCTGATTGTGGGTAAGGTTTCCCACTGTGGTTTTTCCCCTTATAGGGTTTCCACATACAAATATTGGTGTTATGTGTTATGGATGTTATTGTCTTTCTATTTCATGCATTAATCTTTACTGGTACTGTAATTAACTGATAAAACTGTCTACCGGCAAAAAAGTTTGGTTTACTGGTATTAAGCATTAAAGTTGGTTAAGTTGTTTTGGTTTGAATTTATTTGACAACTGATTCACCCCCCCCTCTTAGTTGGCCCCAGGACCTAACAAAATGAACCGGCACAGACTGCACTGGAATAGAATGAAGAACAAGTCACACTTGCATCATCAGAGTGTTAGCATTATGTGAACCAATATGAGGACATAATGACATTGTGTGTTGTCATTGATGTCAATATGATGAATAGAAGAGAACCAGTATAACACTGTGAACCGACATTTGTGCTAAAGTGAAGTGGTGTGCTTGTTCAAGGTGAACCGGTATATGGTTATGGGAACTAACACATGGAAGCGTTGTATGACTACTGGTTGGTAGTCTCAACTTCAGGGTTTCCGAGTGAAGTACTTCAAGCTAGTGTGGCTCAACCGTTGACTTTGTGTGATGAGTCAACATGATAATGAAGAATAGATCATGTTACCACATATTCCTTGTGTGCATGAAGGATCTTGCATGAAGGAGATTGTTCCTATCCTCGGGAATGTGCGAATTTTGTAAACGGTGATAACATGTGATGGGTTATCAATCGCGATGAAATCGGTGGAAAACGAATGATGGAGATTAATGCAATGTGCTCAATGGTCAGGATTGAACCATTTGAATTCCTTAACCTAATAGGTTTAGGGTTTAGGGTTTATGCTACTAACTTATCTATTTTCCTATAAGGTCGATGTTGTGATTCTTTCTAGGGTTGTTGGCAAAATTTGTGTGTGTGTATCCAAGAGAAGGGATACATGATTCTTGCCAGACCAGAGGAGAGAAGTGATACCTGCAGAGTGTAAGTGCAGAAGGTAAATATGAGCTTAAGCAGATCTGCATTGGCATTGAGTGCTATTACCAGATCATTGTAATACCTATTGATCTCTAACCACTTCAACAATTGAGAAATCTCTTAACAGGGTAGCTTTAACTGGCTTTCTATAAATCCTTTAACAGGGTGACTCAAAACCATTGAGTTCTTGAAATCCTCTAACAAGGTAACCTTTAACAAGGTTTAACCCTTAACTAGGTATTCTAGCCATTCCTTAACTGAGTGATCCCTAATAGGATCAGTTCCTAATAGAACCTATTGTATCAGTCTTTAATCGGACAAGGCTCCTAACAGAGCAGACTTCTAAAGAGTTCAAAAAAAAGCTTGTGGGTATTCATCTGCACCGTGGTTTTTCCCAATTGGGTTTCCACGTGGAAAATATGTGTGTCATGTGTGATGTCTTCTTCATGTGATGCTATGTTGTTTTCTATCAAGCGATGAATCATTTCGATCTAGTTGCTTATATGTATATCTTGGATGGTAGATTACCTGTTCATGCATTAGGGTAAAATGGAAATGAAGTGTTAGATTGTATGAGAAGATTAGTGTCAACCAGTTTATGCTTGTCTTAGTTATTTTAGGTTTTGTCAGTTGTACTCTATTTAAGGACCGGTGTTACTGTTTGTCTATCAGTGCATAGTGTCTGTTGACAAACCGGTTTAAGAGTGTGTTTTTGTCTGTACTGATTCACCCCCCCCTCTCAGTACCAGTTTGGTACTATTCATTCATCATTGAGTTATCAGTTGGTATCAGAGCATCCTCTAGGTCCTCCATGTTATAAGCTTAACTGTTTGAGGTAAAGATCCCAGTCTAATGATGAAGAGGGAAGGTCCAAAGTTTAACAAAGAAAATTTTAGTATATGGAAAGATAGAATGAAGATATACATTAGAAGCATGGGTGCTCAACACTGGAGCTATGTTGAGAAATGCCTATGTTGCCCCTATCGGTACTCTCACTGATGACCAAAAGAGAGAGATGCAGGAGAATGGGCAAGTCATGGAAGCCCTAATTAGTAGTTTATTTGACATTGAGTTTATTGATGTCCAAGATAAGGTAAATCCCAAAGAGGTATGGGATACTCTTAAAAATATCTATGGCAGTGATGAGCATGTAAAACAAGCTAAGGAAGAAAGCCTTAGAGGGAAGTTTGAAGACATGCGGATGTTTGAAGGTGAGACCATTCAACAGTATGGAATAAGAATCAAAACCATTGTTGGAGATATCAAGAGTGCAGGTGGTAAAATGAAAGATTCCACTATGGTAAGCAAAGTCCTGAGATCCCTATTGCCGGTCTATGCAATAAGGGTTGCTACTATTTAGGAGCTAAGATCAATAGACAAGACTAAGGTATCCCTAGACTCCATCATTACAAAGTTGACAGCCTATGAACTAAATAGTTTTGATGGCAGTGTTCAAAAGACTGAATCAGCTTTTAAAGCTTCTGCTGTACCATCCAGAAAAGGAAAAGAAGATAGCACCAGTGGTGAACCAAGAAAAAGCAAAGAAATGGATGATGAGGAGATTCTAATGGCATTTGAAGCTCTCCTTGCCAGGAAACTTCCTAAAGGAACCGGCAAATATAGAGGTAAACTTCCTTTGAAATGCTTTTCTTGTAACCGGATAGGACATATTGCTGTAAACTGTCCTAATGGCGACAACAAGGACAAACTAGAAAGGTTCAAGAAATTCAAAGGAGGAAATCAGAGAAACTATTTTGTGGCAGTTGATGAAGGTGTCACAGATGAGGAATCAGAAGATGAAGAAAATGAATATATTGTGTTTGTTGCTATCAACGAAGATGTGTCAGACAAGAAGGCTCTTGTCTCCCGGTTTGATAATTCCAATAAGTGGATTATTGATAGTGGTTGTTCTCATCATATGACTGGTGATCGGAGCAAGTTTCTATCCTTGGAAGAGTATGATGGTGGTGTGGTTCACTTTGGTAATGATGCACCATGCATGGTCAAAGGTAGATGGTCCATCTCTCTAAATGGAAAGAGTAGTGCTGACAATGTGTACTAGGTTGATGGTCTTAGACAACCTTCTAAGTGTTGCCTAGCTGAATGACAGTGGTCTCACTCTTGAATTCAAGAATGGAGTGTGTAGAATAAAAGGAAAGAATGGTGAATTAGTGGCCACCGGCATGCAGACCAAAGGTAATTTATTTCAGCTGAATGCAAATATAAGTACATGTCTTATGGCTAAATTTGATGATAGCTGGATATGGTATAGGAGACTCTGCCATGTAAACTTTGATAACATTGTGAAGGCTAGTAAGATCAATGCAGTTAGAGGGTTGCATGTGCTAAGCAAACTGGATAATACCTTGTGTAGAGAGTGTCAATTGGGGAAAATGTCTTCCTCAACCTTTAGAAGGTAAATCTTTCACTGCTGACAATCTGCTTGATCTTGTGCATACTGATTTGTGTGGGCCTATGAAAACTAGGAGTGTGCAGGGTGATAGGTACTTCATGATTCTTGCTGATGACTGCTCAAGAATGATGTGGGTCACATTCTTGAAAGATAAGTCTGAATCTTTTTTAAAGTTCAAAGCTTTTAGAGCATTAGTGGAGAAGGAAAGTGGTAAAAGGATCAAATGCCTGAGAACTGATCAAGGAGGAGAATTCACTTCTGGTGAATTCAACTAGTATTGTGAAGAACATGGCATCAAGAGGTAACTGTCTGCCCCCTAGACTCCACAGCAGAATGGCCTAGTAGAGAGGAATAACCGGACTATGGTTGAAGTAGCTAGAACCATGTTGATTCAAGGAAAGGTAGCCCACACCTTTTGGAGGGAAATGGTGAGCACTGCAGTCTACACAATGAACCGAGTACTCATCAATAAAGGTAAGGATAAAAATCCTTATGAGTATTGGACCGGTAAGACACCTATGGTTAGCTACTTTAGAGTGTTTGGTAGCAAATGTTACATCAAGAGGAGTGAATACCAGAGCAAATTTGATGTGAAATGTGATGAGGGAATATTCCTAGGGTATTCCACCAAGAGAAAAGCTCTCAAGTGTTTCAATAATAGGACTCAGAGAATTGTGGAAAGCATCAATGTAAGAGTTGATGAAACCTCTGAGAAAACTAAGGAAACCGGTAGCAAGCAAGTGGAAAATGAATCGGTTGTAACCTTTTGGGAATCGGTTGTCAGTCAACCGAGTACTAGTAATAGTGTTCCTACACTGGTAGATGTAGATGCTAATACTGATGGAGATGAGGATGAAGAAGAAAAGCAAGAGGAATCTATCAAGACCATTCCTCAGTATGTTAATCTGAATCATGATCCTAAGCAGATCATAGGAGATAAGGATGCAGGAATCCTTACAAGAAGAAAGGTTAGAGAAAACTCATGTATGATCTCTAAATTTGAGCCTAAATCATTCAAAGAGGCACATAAAGATGAAGACTGGATCAAGGCAATGGAAGAGGAATTTAACCAGATAGAGAAAAATGGTACATGGTCTTTGGTACCCAGATCGAAGCATAAAAATGTCATTGGTACTAAATGGGTCTTTAGAAATAAGCTGAATGAGGATGGCACAATGATTAGGAACAAAGCTAGATTGGTGTGCAAAGGATATGCCCAAGAAGAAGGAGAAGACTATGGAGAAACCTTTGCTCCTGTAGCCAAATTGGAAGGAGTTTGTATGCTTCTTGCATATGCATCTTTTAAAGGTTTCAAAGTGTATCAAATGGATGTAAAATCTGCATTCCTAAATGGTGTACTTGAAGAGGAGGTGTATATAGAGAAACAAGATGGGTTTTCCCTATCTGAAGATAGTGACATGGTATGTAGGCTACATAAAGCCTTATATGGTCTAAAGCAGGCACCTAGAGCTTGGTATGAATGTCTGCATTCCCATCTTGTGAAGATTGGATTTGAGAGAACAAGTGAAGATAACAATATCTACTTAAAGTCTAAAGGAGATTAGATCCTGATCTATTAGGTATTTGTTGATGACATTATCTTTGGTGGAGATGACAAGATGATTCATGAGTTTGTAGATGAGATGAAGAAAGAGTTTGAGATGTCACTCATAGGGGAGATTACATTCTTCATTGGACTGCAGATCTAGTAGATGAAAGATGGAATCTTTATCACTCAGTCCAAGTATGTCAAAGAGGTGTTGAAGACCTTTGGCATGGAAGATAGAAAACTAGTTGGTACACCGATGGTGATCGGTTGTAAACTATCCAAAGAGGATGACTCAACATTGGCTGATGAGAAGGAATACCGATCAATGATTGGTAAGTTGCATTATGTAGTGCATAGCAGACCATATATTGCACATGTAGTAGGCATTACTGCAAGGTTCTAGAAAACCCCAAGAGAATCCCACTTGGTTGCAGTCAAGTGGATTCTTCGGTATCTGAAGGGAATTGTTGATTATGGATTATGGTATCCATATAGCAAGGATTTCAACTTAAAAGTATACACATATGCTGATTGGGCAGGTAATGTAGATGACCGGAAAAGCACAACCAGTGGTGCATTCTTTCTTGGTGGTAGACTGGTCTCATGGATGAGTAAGAAGCAGAGTTGTATCTCTCAGTCTACAATGAAAGCAGAGTATGCTGCAGCTTTCATGAACTACACTCAGACAATTTCGATGAAGCATGTATTAAATGGCTTCAAATTTCCTGTATCTGAACTGGTAAGTATATTTTGTGACAATACTAGTGCAATTAATATCTCCAAGAATCCGGTTTTACATTCTAGAACCAAGCACTTTGAGCTTAAGTATCATTTCTTTAGAGAAAAGTTTCAGAACAAAGAGATTGCACTGGAACATGTTTCCAGTAAGGAGCAGTTAGCAGACATATTCACCAAGCCTCTCTCGAAGGCTACATTTATGTACTTAAGAGGTGAATTAGGGGTGTTTCCCCTTTAGGAGGTAAACTAAAAGCATATGCTCCACATCAGTCAGGTATTGCATAGTCAAATTTATTTTGGATTGATGTGTTGAAGGATGCTACTCCTCAGGGGGAGCAACATAATGGAACAGGGAAGCTTGTGCCTCCACTTTGGCATTGTTGTCAAAGGGGGAGAAGATGTGAAGTGGAGAAGATATCTGCAGAAAATGGGGAGAAGATGTGAAGTGGAGAGATATCTTTGTATATTGCCATCAATGCCAAAGGGAGAGATTGTTGGCATTATGTGAACTGGTATGAGGACATAATGATATTGTGTGTTGTTATTGATGTCAATATGATGAAGAGAAGAGAACCAGTATAACACTGTGAATCAGCATTTGTGCCAAAGTGAAGCGATGTGCTTGTTCAAGGTGAACCGGCATATGGTTATGGGAACCGGCACATGGAAGCATTGTATGACTACCGGTTGGTAGTCTCAACTTCAGGTTTTCCAGTTGAAGTGCTTCAAGCTAGTGTGGCTCAACTAGTGACTTTGTGTGATGAGTCAGCATGATAACAAAGAATAGATCATGTTGCCATGTATGTCTTGTGTGCATGAAGGATCTTGCATGAATGAGATTGTTCCTATCTACCTCGCGAATGTGCAAAGTCTGTAAATGGTGATAACGGGTGATGGGTTATTAGCTGCCATGAAATCGGTGGAAAATGAATGATGGAGATTAATGCAGTGTGCTCAATGGTCAGGATTGAATCGTTTGAATTCCTTAACCTAAGAGGTTTAGGGTCTAGGGTTTATTCTACCGACCTATCTATTTTCCTATAAGGTCGATGTTGTGATTCTTTCTAGGGTTGTTGGCAAAAGTTGTGTGTGTGTATCCAAGAGAAGGGATACGTGATTCTTGCCAGACCAGAGGAGAGAAGTGATACCTGCAGAGTGTAAGTGTAGAAGGTAAAGAGGAGCTTAAGTGGATCTGCATTGGCATTAAGTGTTGTTACCAGATCATTGTAATACCTATTGGTCTCTAACCACTTCAACAGTTGAGAAATCCCTTAACAGGGTAGCTTTAATTGACTCTTTGTAAATCCTTTAATAGGGTGACTCAAAACCATTGAGTTCTTGAAATCCTGTAACAAGGTAACCTTTAACAGGGTTTAACCCTTAACCAGGTATTCTAGACATCACTGATTGATCCCTAACAGGATCGGTTCCTAACAGAACCTATTGTATTAGTCTTTAACCGGACAAGGCTCCTAACAGAGTAGACTTCTAAAGAGTTCAAAAACAAGCTTGTGGGTATTCATCCCCACCATGGTTTTTCCCAGTTGGGTTTCCACGTGAAAAATATGTGTGTCATGTGTGATGTCTTCTTCATGTGATGCTATGTTGTTTTCTATCAAGCAGTGAATCATGTTGATCTAGTTGCTTATATGTATATCTTTGATGGTAGATTACCTATTCATGCATTAGGGTGAAATGGAAATGAAGTGTTAGATTGTATGAGAAGATTAGTGTCAACCGGTTTATGCTTGTCTCAGTTATTCAAGGTTTTGCCGGTTGTACTCTATTTAAGGACCGGTGTTACTGTTTGTCTGTCAGTGTATAGTGTCTACTGACAAACCAGTTTAAGAGTGTGTTTTTGTCTATACTAATTCACCCCCCCCTCTTAGTACCGGTTTGGTACTATTGATTCATCATTGAGTTATCACAGAGAACTCAACTATGACTGAAGAACACCAACATGTAAATGTAAATCAGAATAAACCTAGGTATGTAAGATTGAATCATTCAAAAAATCAGATAATTGGAAATAAAAATCAAGGTGTTATAACAAGAGGAATATTGGCAAATGAAGAGGTATGTTTAATTTCTCAAGTTGAACCAGCATCAGTTGTTGAAGCATGTCAAGATAAACATTGGATAAAAGCAATGTAGGATGAATTAGAATAGATTGAAAAGAATAATATTTGGACATTAGTTCCCCGACCTAAAGACAAAAATGTAATTGGTACTAAATGGGTATCTAGAAATAAACTTAATGAAGATGGTGAAGTAATTAGAAAAAAAGTAAGATTAGTTTGTAAAGGTTATTCTCAAAAAGAAGGAATTGATTATAATGAAACCTTTGCACCAGTAGCCAGAATTGAAGCTGTAAGACTATTTCTTGCATTTGTAGCTTACAAGAACTATAAAGTTTATCAGATGGATGTAAAATGTGCATTTGTGAATGGAGATCTTGAAGAAAAAGTTTACATTGAACATACTGATGGATTTTCATTAACAGATGACAAGGATATGGTTTGCAAGTTAAGGAAAGCTTTATATGGATTGAAGCAAGCTCCCAGAGCTTGGTATGCTAGACTGGATAAATATCTCTTAAATCTTGGTTATACTAAAGGTAATGCTGACAGTAATTTTGATTACAAAATTACCAATGATGACATTTTGGTTATTGAAGTATTTGTGGATGATATCATTTTTGGAGGTGAAGAAGAGTCAAACAAAATATCAAACTGATAAAGGTATATTCATATGTCAAACAAAATACTTGAAGGAACTCTTGAAGAAATTTGGAATGGAAAACTCGAAACCAGTAAGCACTCCTATGACTACAACTGATAAATTGACATTAAAGGATGATTTAGCTCCTATTAATCCAACAAGGTACAAATATATGATTGGAGGATTACTATATTTGACATAAACCAGACCTAATATAATGAATGCAGTGTGTATTGTATCAATATTTCAAAGCAATCCTGCAAAAAATAATGAAACAACAGTAAAAAGGATTTTTTGGTACCTACAAGGCACATCAAATCTTGGTTTATGGTATCCTAAGAATGAAAATTTTGAGTTTTGTGCATATACAAATGCTAATTGGGCAGGTGATGTGGATGACAAAAATAGTACCACTGGTGGAGCATTCTTTCTTGGCAGAAGCTTAATTACATGGATCAACAAGAACCATACTTGTACATCATTATCTACAGCAGAAGCAAAATATGTTGCAACAACAACTAGTTGCACTCGGGTATTATGGGTCAAGGAAATATTGAAGGATATAAAGGTAATATGCAAAGAAACAATAATTATTCATTGTGATAACTCAACAACAATTGATATATCAAAGAATCCGATATTTCACTCTAAAACAAAGCATGTTTCAATTAAGTACAATTTTCTGAAAGAGAATGTTGAAGAAAATGAAGTGAGATTGGTTTATGTGAATACTAAAGAGCAAATTGCATATATCTTTACAAAGCCTTTGTCTAAGGAAACATTTGAATATCTCAAAGAGAAGCTTGGGGTAATTTCCCCACTGGAAGAGACTTGAATGGTGAAGATTGGCATCAAACGATAGGGACTCAAAGAAAAATATTTTTCCATCTTTGATGGAGGAGAGCTACTTCTCAAGGGGAGTAGTTAGTTGTATGTTATGTTTTGATTCTTGACTGCTTTGGCATTTGATGTCAAAGGGGGAGAGATGTCTATGTAAAAACATTGTACTTTGAAGATTGGAGAGAGATGTATTCTTGGAGAGATGTATTTTGGTTTTGGTTTCTATTTTTGGTATAAAACTTTGTATTGATCTATTTTGGGAGATTGTTGGTTTGTTGGTTTTTGGCATTCTATTTTTGGTACTTAGATGTTTTTCCATCTAGTCTTGCCATCAATGCTAAAGGGGGAGATTGTTGGTATTATGGATGACTTCGTCATGTGTTGCATTGGTTTTGTCATTGATGTCAACACTTATCCTTCTAGAGGTCTACATTGTTGATTTAGCACTTTGGTTATATTGGTTTATTGTTGAACAAACACATTGTGGTCCCGGTATGGATATTGGCTTATGCATAGTCACCAGTATATGCTTCACCGACATGATATATGGCTCACCAACAGTGATGATGACTTGTTATCATCTGGAGATCATTTGGTTATGTCGAAGACATGGATTGGATGTTTACATTTGGTGTTTTGCATATTTTTTTGATCGTGTTGACATATTTGCCTTTATTGACAGATAAGTCTAGGTTATGCACCTGTACAAGATATCATGTTCTAGATCAGCACAACACATTTTGGAAATGGTTTATTGAATGGATAATGTGTAAATGTATTGAGCCGACATATTGTATCACATCAAGACTTATTTTGTAATTGTAATATCTTTAGTGAGCTGACCTCATGATTAGGTCTTAGGTTTTGTATTAATAATTGTAAGATCTTACTTGAAGATAATTATGAGTGTAAGCAAATATTGAAGATCATTGTGAAGAGCCAAAATAAGAAGATCATTGTGTGAATCACGCAGATATCATCTGAAGGTTGAAGGAAAGGTTATGAAGGTGTTTGGCACTTATGGTCAGAGCTTAAACCGGTACTGAATTGAGCGTTGTAGATGCTATTCTGAAGAAGTACATTGTTTATAGGATTTAACCATCCAATTGTAGTCAGTGTGACTCCTATTTTGTGATTGAGCAGTGAGCTCTAGGCGGTTGGCCTTTCTGCATGTGCAAACCCCATTATTGTATTCACTTACTATCTGTAGTAGTATCATCTGATTGTGGGTAAGGTTTCCCACCGTGATTTTTCCCCTTTCAGGGTTTCCACATCAAAATATCTATGTCATGTGTTGTGAATGTTGTTTTCCTTTTTGTTTTATGCCTTAAGTTATACCAGTAATACTATATCTATTAATGTGTCTTATCGGCACTGAGTTTTAAGTTGGAATTATTTGTTTTGGGTTATAATTTATTGACAACTGATTCACCCCCCCTCTCAGTTGTCCTTCTCGGTTCCTAAAAATTGGTATCAGAGCCTAGTCCTCTTTTTGAAGAAGCCAAACAACTTGAGGCGATCCTATGGCAACAAATATTTTCAGGAAGGATAGTCTTAAACTTAATGGAACTAACTATGGTATATGGAAGATCAGAATCTAAACACATTTGAACTGCATTGGAAGAGATATATGGGATGTTACAAAGAATGGCTATGTTGGTCCTACTTTGAATAACCCTCATCCACGGACATTGGATAAAGACTTGGAGAATGATTGCAAAGCAAGAGAAGCACTTCTAAGAGCATTATCAGATCAGAAAGTCATGAGATTAACATAACTATCTACTACACAAGCTATTTGGGATAAAATGGAAACATTGAATGAAGGAGATACCACTGTCAAAATTTCAAAATTGGAATGTTATCGGGTAAGGTATGCAAATTTAAAAATGGAAGAAGATGAAAGAATTTCTGCATTTATGGAAAGAGTTAATGAAATTGCTTTAGAAATTCAATGTTGTGGAGGATCTTTAAGTGAAGATGAAATTGTTTCTAAAATTTTAAGAGCTTTGCCACTGGCTTACAAAATGAAAGTGACATATATTAATGAGTTGAGAACAATGCCTAATACATCAGTATCTAGAGATACTTTGTTTGGAAAAATTTTAGAATTTGAGCTTGAAGAATTTGGTCATTTTGCTATAGACAAAACTGATATAGCTTTCAAATCATCATCATCATCATCTGACAAATCTGATTGGAAAGCACTTTATGCAAAAGAACTTGAAGATATCAGGAGAGAAAATGAAGAACTTGAAGCACTATTTGCAAGGAAGATGCCTAAAGGTCTAGCAGGAAGTAAGTATGAAGGTAAAGCACCTTTCAAATGTTTTAATTGCAATAAATTTGGTCATATGGAGTCTAGGTGTTCTGATAGACATGTAAGACTAAGGGAGGAAGCAAAAAGAACATATAAACCTAACCCCGAATATCAGAGATACAGATTTAAGAAAAACAGAGATAAGTCATATTACCATGCAGATGAAGGTGTTACAGATGACTCTGATGAAGATCCAACAGATAGTGGATGGGCATTTGATGCAATAAAAGAAGATCAACCAACACCTATTGTCAAACTAGTAGAGCAGGCATTAGCAGTAAATATTGAAGAAAAAGATGAATGGATCATTGATAGTGGTTGCTCGCATTATATGACTGGTGATAAAAGAAAATTCTTATCATTTTAGGAAATTCATGGAGGTCTAGTATGATTTGGAGACGACAAAGCTTGTTTAATCAAAGGAAGAGGCACTATATCTTTGGATGGTAAGCACAATATTGACAATGTTTATTATGTTGAAGGTTTAAAGCATAATATTTTAAGTGTTGGTCAGTTAGTGGAAAAAGGATTTCAGTTAGAATTCAAGAATGGAAAATGAAAAATCATAACATAACTAGATTGGAGATTGCAAGTGGTAATCAGACTAAAGGTAATATCTTTCATTTGAATACCAGTGATAAGACATGTTTGATTGCTTACATTGATGAAAGTTGGTTATGGTATAAAAGACTCTGTCATGTGAATTTTGATTGCATTGTAAAAATCAGTTCAACTAAGGCAGTAAGGGATTTACCTAAGATTGTGAAACCTCATAATCCAGTATGTAAGGAATGTCAAATGGGAAAGCAAATTAGAACAACATTTAAGAGCATTTTTGAGAAATCCAATAATATTCTTGATTTAATTCATAATGATTTATGTGGTCCAGCAAGAACAGGGAATCTTCAGGGTGATAGATACTTTGTGCTAATAATTGATGATTATTCTAGAATGTGTTGGGTTACTTTTCTTAGGGAGAAATCAAAAGCTTTTGGAAGATTCAAGATATACAAGGAAATGGTAAAGAATGAAACTGACAAGAAAATCAAATGCTTGAGATTTGATCAAGGAGGAGAATTTACATCTAGGGAATTCAATGCATTATATGAAGAGAATGGAATCAAAAGACGATGCAACAAGAACCATGATGATGGAAGAAAATCTACCTCATGTGTACTAGAAAGAAGCAGTGAATACAACGGTTTATACTTTCAACAGAGTTCACATCAAAGTTAAAACCGGTAAGACCCCTTATGAACTATGGTTCACTCATATTCCCACTCTTAAATATTTCAGAATATTTGGAAGAAAATGCTATATAAGAAGAGATGAGTCTATTGGAAAATTTGATAATAGAAGTGATGAAGGAATATTTCCTGGTTATTCAACTAGAAGCAAGAGCATTAGTTGTTGAAGCATGTCAAGATAAACATTGGATAAAAGCAATGGAAGATGAGTTAGAACAGATTGAAAAGAATAATACTTGGACATTAGCTCCCCGACCTAAAGACAAAAATGTACTTGGTACTAAATGGGTATATTGAATTAAACTTAATGAAGATGGTGAAGTAATCAGAAATAAAGAAAGATTAGTTTGTAAAGGTTATTCTCAGAAAGAAGGAATTGACTATAATGAAACCTTTGCACCAGTAGCCAGAATTGAAGCTGTAAGACTATTTCTTGCATTTGTAGCTCACAAGAACTATAAAGTTTTTTCAGATGGATGTAAAATGTACATTTTTGAATGGAGATCTTGAAGAAGAAGTTTACATTGAATAGCCTGATGGATTTTCATTAATAGATGATAAGGATATGGTTTGCAGGTTAAGGAAAGCTTTATATGGATTAAAGCAAGCTCCCAAAGCTTGGCATGTTAGACTGGATAAATATCTTTTAAAGCTTAGTTATACTAAAGGTAATGCTGATAGTAATTTGTACTACAAAATTACCAAGATGCAGGAAGAATTTGAAATGTCTATGATTGGAGAGAAATTTTTTTCTAGGTTTGCAGATTTCTCAGATAAAGATATATTCATATGTCAAACAAAATACTTGATGGAACTCTTGAAGAAATTTGGAATGGAAAAATCCAAATCGGGAAGCACTCCTATGACTACAACTGATAAATTGACATTAAAGGATGATTCAACTCCTATTAATCTGACAAGGTACAAATCTATGATTGGAGGATTACCGTATTTGACACAAACCAAACCTGATATAATGAATGCAGTGTGTAGTGTATCAAGATTTGAAAGCAATCTTGAAGAAAATCATGAAACAACAGTAAAAAGGATTTTCCAGTACCTACAATGCACATCAAATCTTGGTTTATGGTTTCCTAAGAATGAAAATGTTGAGTTATGTGCATATACAGATGCTAATTGGGCAGGTGATGTGGATGACAAAAAGAGAACCACTGGTGGAGCATTCTTTCTTAGCAGAAGGTTAATTTCATGGATCAGCAAGAAGAAAACTTGTACATCATTATCTACAGCAGAAGTAAAATATGTTGCAGAAACAACTAATTGCACTCAAGTATTATGGATCAAGAAAATGTTAAGGATATAAAGGTAAAATGCAAAGAACCGGTAATTATTCATTGTGATAACTCAACAACAATTGATATATCAAAGAATTCGATATTTCACTCTAAAACAAAGCATGTTTCAATTAAGTACAATTTTTTGAAACAGAATGTTGAAGCAAATAAATTGAGATTGGTTTATGTGAATACTAAAGAGAAAATTGCAGATATCTTTACAAAGCCTTTGCCTAGGGAAACATTTGAATATCTTAGAGAGAACCTTAGGGTAATTTCCCCACTAGCAGAGACTTGAATGATGAAGATTAGCATCAAACCGACAGGGACTAATAGAAAATCTTTTTCCGTCTTTGATGAAGCAGAGCTACTTCTCAGGGGGAGTACTTAGCTGTATGTTATGTTTTGATTCTTGACTACTTTGGCTTTTGATGTCAAAGGGGGAGAGATGTCTATGGAAAAACATTGTACTTTGAAGATTGGAGAGAGATGTATTCTTGGAGAGATGTATTTTGGTTTTGGTTTCTATTTTTGGTACAAAACTTTGTATTGATCTATTTTGGGAGATTGTTAGTTTGTTGGTTTTTGGCATTCTGTTTTTGGCACTTAGATGTTTTTCCATCTAGTGTTGCCATCAATTCCAAAGGGGGAGATTGTTGGTATTATGGATGAATTCATCATGTGTTGCATTGGTTTTATCATTGATGTCAACACTTATCTTTATGGAGGTCTACATTTTTGATTTAGCACTCTGGTTATATCAATTTATTGTTGAACCGACACATTGTGCCCCTAGTATGGATATTGGCTTATGCACAGTCACCGGTATATGTTTCACTGATAGGATATATGGTTCACCAGTAGTGATGATGACTTTATATCATATGGAGATCATTTGGTAATGTCAAAGACATGGATTGGATGTTTACATTTGGTGTTTTGCATATTTGTCTGATTGGGTTGACATATTTGCCTTTATTGGTAGATAGGCCTAGGTTATGCACCAGTACAAGATATCATGTTCCAAATCAGCACAACACATTTTGGAAATGGTTTAAGTATTGGATAATGTGTAAATGTATTGAGCTAACATATTGTATTGCATGAAGACTTATTTTGTAATTGTAATATCTTTAGTGAGCCAGCCTCATGATTAGGTCTTAGGTTTTGTATAAATAATTGTAAGATCTTATTTAAGGATAATTATGAGTGTAAGGGAATATTGAAGATCATTGTGAAGAGAGAAAATAAGCAGATCCTTGTGCAAATCACACAAATATTATCTGAAGGTTGAAGGAAAGGTTATGAAGGTGTTTGGCACTCATGGTCAGAGCTTAAACCGGTACTGAATCCAGCATTGCAGATGCTATTCTGAAGTAGTACATTGTTTATTTGATTTAACCATCTAATTGTAGTCAGTGTGACTCCTATTTTGTGATTGAGCAATGAGCTCTAGGCAGTTGGCCTTTCTGCATGTGCAGACCCCATTATTGTATTCACTTACTATCTGCAATAGTATCATCTGATTGTGGGTAAGGTTTCCCACAGTTGGTTTTCCCCTTATAGGGTTCCACGTCAAAATCTCTATGTCATGTGTTTTGAATGTTGTTTTCCTTTCTGTTTCATGCATTAAGTTATACCAGTAATACTATAACTATCAATCTATTTTACCGACATTGAGTTTTAAGTTGGAATAATTTGTTTTGGGTTATAATTTATTGAGAACTAATTCACCTTGCCCCCTCTCAGTTGTCCTTCTTGGTTCCTAACAATCCTAGCAGCAACAATGTCCAACAATCTCCCCCTTTGGCATTGATGGCAACATATGTGTGAAAAACAATCAATGCAAAGAAAGAAAATAATTCTAGCAAACTCTCCCTAAGATCAAGTAGATAAAATAGTTTTTCAAATGCTTCTCTTCCCCTTTGACAACAATGCCAAAGATAGAAAACCAAACTCTCTCAAAGAGTATAAAACATGAATCTCTCCCCCACATAACTAGACTACTCCACTAGAGGAGCATCACCAACTCATCAATATGGATAAAAGAGATAAGATTGTGTAGTCCACCAGATCGATGCAACTCAATGCATTAGTTCTCACCAGGAGGGGTGGATACTCCAAACTTGTCTCTCAAATAGGCAAATGTATCTGCAGGCAAAGGCTTAGTGAAAATATCAACAATTTGTTCCTTTATAGACACATATTATAGGTTCACTTCCTCTTTACTAACTTTTCTCTCAAGTAATGATATTTGATTGACACATGTTTAGTCTTTGAATGTTGCACTAAATTATTTGACACATTAATAGAATTGGAATTATCACAGTATATGACAATAGGCTCATCATAAATTATAGGAATGCACTGATACCAATAGCAAACTAAGAGGGGGGGTGAATCAGTTTACTCACAAGTACATCAATTAATTCAATTATAAACCTTATACCGAAACACAACACAATGAAAGATATATCATGAAAGCATAACACACATAACACCAATATTTTGACGTGGAAAACCTGGAAAGGGAAAAAACATGGTGGGAAACCCTACCCACAATTAGATGAATACTCTGTAGTAGTATTATGACTAATTACAATGGGGTCTACACTTGTAGAAAGGCCAACAACCTAGAGCGCACTTCTCATCACAAAGGGAACTCTCACTGACTTACATAAACATTAGACTACAATCCAGAAAGATATGAACTATGAAATTAGCATCTACTAATGCCTAATATAGTTCCAATTAAGCACTGATGTCTGCTTTGCAATACAACACCTTTCCAACCTTCACTGGAATGATATGACTCTATTCGAGTATATAATGTTTGCATTACATTAAGTTTGTTTGTATGATGATATTGAGAAGGTTGTTGGAGATTGATGATATAATTGATAAAGGATGATTACTGTCTTAATGATATTATTTTGTCATTGATGTCAAGCAATTGATTTTCTGATTCAGTATGATGTTGCCATATCTTAAAGAGTATGTTTTGATGAGTATACAGATGTCGGTAAGTGACACTAAAAGAATGTGAAAATGAAGGGGAGTAATAAGTTATTCAATGGGCAACTATTACCGAGTTAGACAGTGATGAGATTATGATATTTTGATTGTTTTGATATCCTATATATGCGTATTTAAAGACTGAATAAGAAGGAGAAAAAATTTCATGCAATAGAATGAGTAAAGGTTTGATACTATTCTATTTTACCGAGCAAGGAGCCAGTCAGTAAACTCCAAGGTTATCAGTGTCGGTTAAAGAAGGAAGAAGTCACCAAGCGTCGTTAGCAAGCAAAGCTACCGAGACAAATATAGAATGTGTACCAAGTAAAGTTCAGAATTAACTGAGTATCAACCGAGCAGTAACAAAACACATTGGATGAATAAATACATTATTAAATGAAGGATGCCAATGAGTTGGAGATTTATAGAAGATTGGAATGTTGTGCAAGAAGTTTGTTAAGGATCAACATAAATGAAAATCCAAGAGTTAGATCTACAACATAGATTGAACGGTCATAACTGAGCACAAGTACCAAGGAAGGAATACAAGTTTCAAGGCAAGATAAAACATTTTTCAATTCGAAGGATTCAATGAACCTAGTCAAGTTTGAAGATCTGATGGCTAATATTAATCATGAGAAATGTGATTAAGGAGATTAAGTGGTTAGGAATTGCTTATAAATAAGGAAAGTTGATGAACAAAGTATGTGGGCAAATAGAAGAATAGTGATGTCGCAGAAGTGATTACAGAGTATAGAAGATTAAAGTTCTAATTGAAGAAAAGAGTGAGAAGCCCAACAAGGAGGAAGATAAGTCTTATGACAAGATTATTTTGAGCACATAGAGTGTGCTATAACATTTTAGATGTGAAGTTGCAGATATATTTTATTACTGTTATTTATTTTTTTAAGTGATAGGAAATCTCTTAACCAAGTGGACCTAACAATCTTATTTTGTAAATCCTCTAGCAAGGTAACATTCTAATTGAGTGTTTTAAATCCTTTGACAAGGTCACTTCTAACAAAGTGCAAGATTCTGATAGATCTGAGGGAAATCCCTTGACTGGGTCACATCTAGCAATGTGTTTATGTAATCTTTAACAAGATTGGCTTTTAACCGAGTATACTCTAAAAGAGTATATTTTCTTTGTGGGTCCGAAATCCCACAATGGTTTTTCCCTATTTGGGTTTCCACATTAAATCTGGTGTTAAATGTGTTTTGATGTTTCAATTTTATCAGTTTATGAGTTTGAATGATTTACAGTCATAGTTGCATATCAAGTAAGTTCTACCAAGGTTGAATCTGATTAAGAGTTTGGATTGTGAGTTTATCTGATTCATCCCCCCCTCTCATTAAACTAACATATAATCCTTTCTCTGATAATGCAAACATAACCATAGATTCCCAAATTACATGAATAAGTCACCTATAAATAGAGATCATCAACCTTATTGACAAGGTCGGCTAAACCCTAAACCCATAAACCCATAATTATAAAAATTACATCACACAATACCACCAGACCAATATTATGATCTACATTACATAGCATGGACCTCAATCAAATAACCAAAAAATTATATCTGCTGGAAATTCCGCTAAGATCAAAATCCAACACGCTTCACCAACTGGTAGAAACCCTTAGTGAAGTAACAAAAAATTTAACCAGATCCAAATAGGATCACCATAATAACACGCCATCCAATGCAAAGTCACCAAATGCTTAGAACATGATAAATAAATACCTTCAACATGAAAGAAACTAATTCCATAAGTCAGACCAAAAATCCACTGACCAAGTCACCAAAACAACATACTGGTAAAGTTAATCGGGATAGCAGAGGCAAGCCGGTAAAGGAAAATACCAAAAGCGATAACAACCAAAGCATGAACCAATAGAATATAGAAAGCATGTAACCCACCATAATAAGCATCCAAGACCGATTCCAAAGATCTGATCATACCATATCAGAATCACAGCCAAAACAAAGAATATCACCAAGACTAACTGGGATAGATCCAATCAGTATAGTCTCTAACTAGGATACAGTGTTGAGATCAATGAAAAAATTAACCAAATCCAAGATATTACCAACAATCTCCTTCATTGGCATTGATGGCAACATTGAATGTGAAAAACATCCAAGTGCCAAGGAAGGCCAACAATCTCCAAAAGAGAATAGACTGATCACCATCAAAAGTTATGACAGTAATGGATACTAAGCCAAGAGTACTGAACCAAACAACTGACTACTCCCCCTGAGTAGTAGCACCATCTTCATCAACCCAAATCAGAAAAGTATGTCTGATAGGCTCACCGGATTGATGCATCTCTACATATCTAAGTTTCTTTCGGAGGGTTGGTAACCCCCAACTGATCTCTGAGATATTCAAAAGTGTCTTTAGGAAATGATTTCATTATAATATCTGCAATCTATTCCTTAGTAGGCACATAAACCAATCTAGCTTCCTTTGCTTCAACCTTTTTCCTTCAAGAGATTATACCTTATATAAATGTGTTTTTATTGGAATGAAATACTAGATTCTTTGACATATCAATAACAATAGTATTATTACAATGAATAACAATACACTTATCACAACTTACCCTTATATCCTTTAACATTTGTTTCATCCATAAAATCTGAGTACAATTGGTAGCAACTACAACATATTCTCCTTCAGCAGTAGACAATGAAGTGCATGATTGTTTCTTACTAAGCCATGAAACCAAATTCTTCCCAAGAAAGAATGCACTACCAGTAGTGGTCTTTTGGTCATCCACATCTCCTGCCCAATTAAAATATGTATATGCACATAATGTGAAGTCAACATTCTTTGGATACCATAACCCAAAGTCTATTGTACCTACCAAATATTTGAATATCCTTTTGACAACAATATCACGAGTTTCTCTAGGATCTATCTGAAATCTAGAAGCAATACAAACAACATTCATTATATCAGGTCTTTTTTGAGTTAGGTACAACAAACCACCAAACATTGATTTGTATATGCTCGGATTCACTTTAGGTGATTCATCATCTTTTGATAATTTGCAACCAGTTATCATAGGAGTACCAACAAGTTTAGAATTCTCAAGTCCAAATTTCTTAAGTAACTCCTTCATATACTTAGTTTAACAAATGAAAATGCCTTTATCAGTCTGAGTAATCTACAAACCTAAGAAAAATTTCATCTCACCAATCATAGACATTTCAAATTCATTCTTCATATCATTAGAAAATTTCATGCATAGACCTTCTTCTCCTCCGAAAATGATATCATCCACAAAGACTTCAATAATAAATATTTTATTATGTTCAATTTTGTAATATAAGTTACTATCAATATTACCTTTACTAAAACCAAGATTTGAAAGATAAATATCCAATCTAGCATACCATGCTCCAGCGGCCTGTTTTAGTCCATATAAGGCTTTCTTCAATCTTCAAACCATGTCCTTGTCTTCTGATAAAGAAAATACATCAGGTTGTTCAATGTAAACTTCTTCTTCAAGATCTCCATTCATAAATGCACATTTAACATCCATCTGATATACTTTGTAGTTCTTGTGTGCAACATAAGCAAGAAAAAGTCTTATCACTTCAATTCTAGCAACCGGGGCATAAGTTTCTCCATAATCAATTCCTTCTTCCTGTGAATAACCTTTGCAAACCAATCTAGCCTTGTTCCTTACAACTTGACCTTCCTCATTCAATTTGTTCCTGAAAACCCATTTAGTTCCAATAATGTTCTTGTCTTTAGGTCTAGGTACTAGTTCCCATGTCTTATTATTTTCAATATGATCTAATTCCTCTTCCATTGCTTTTTTCCAATTTTCATCCATGCTTCAATAAATGATTTTGGTTCAATTTGAGAAATTAAACATACCTCTTCAGCAACTAACCTTCTCCTAGTCATCACACCTTTTCTTTTATCTCCAATAATTTGATCTTCAAAATGATTTAGTTTTACATACCCAGGAGTCTTTGAATTTTCTTGATTTGCTAACTCATTCTGCTATTCATCTGTCACTGTTGAATTTTCTGATGCTACCTCTTGTTCACCAAAACTGGTTAACCTAAATTCACCTAAATTCACCTAAAATCCTTCTATGAAATTGCTAATTTCAATCTATGAAATACATTAGGAATTGGACAACATAACATAGGACCCTAATTGAACCTCCTGCACTTCTGGTTCTGCTAGACCTAGAGGGGACATCCTTTAATGCATTACATACAACTACTTACAAACATATGATTGCATCAACAATAAGCAGATAGATCATTCCACAAGCTCAACAAGTTAGAAAACACATACAGATTGGCTAGTTCTGTACAAACAATAGATCATACAAAACTTAGAATGAATAGAACACAACCCTTAAACATAAAGGGAAATAGATTTTTCTTTAAGATCTCTGAGAAACCCCATTATCTGCAAGACCATTGCCTTATCCAAGAGAAAAAGAGTCATACATCAAACTATAAATGATAACCTTTATTGCAAATCCATCTTCATATTGAAATATCACTGCATTAGTGCCTCACAAAAATGCATTACTCAACTCACTCACAAAATCATCAAAATTTGAAACTATATCCCATTATCTATGATTGATTACAGAGTTTAAATTCTTCCTTGAAGAATGCCTGCAAACTATCACCACAATCTCCTTGAGATTGACAAACTCCATCCTCTTAAAGAATTTAATTTGTAACAAAGAAAAAATACATTTAGAGACAATTTTGTGTGAATTTATGCATGCCTTACATACATATAAATCTGCAACAGAAAACACCTACAGCAAGAAAATAAGACTCCATTACTTGAAAGAAGACATTACACTGCAAACTTGGAAGAACTCAAAATTCGAAACACAAAACTCTTGAGCCTTTCTCCAAAAATTCTAGAACCCTTACAATTGAGAAGAAATGGGAATATGAAGGAGAGGGGGAAAAGACCAGAATGCACCAGAGATTGCCATGTGTCCCTTTTTCCCTAATTGCAAAAGTATCTCCTTTTCTTCCTGTAGAAACTACTCTCAAAATATATCACATTTGTTGAAACTAACTACATGACTGAATTCCTCGACTCGAGAGCTTTCTGATGATATATAATACTTGCCATTTCGGGTAAAAAAATACCCTCTAAGTGAATTAATCTTGAATAGCAGGCCATCATTTAAAATACCCTCTGAGTGAATCCCTCAACCTATAACTCATATTTCTTCCAAAGGCATCCCAATAGATCACTAAAGACATTTCATCATTTACTTTATACCCTTGTGGGATCTCAGCCAGTGCTTTGGAAAATATGACATTGAAGGCTAGCACTAACTCACCTTCCTCAACTCTAATCTCCATCAACTTCCTCAGTGCATCATTAAAGTTTATTCTCTTAGAAAATTGCTCAAGAAAAGATGCAACAATTTCTTCCCATAAGGGAATAGAAGCTTCCTGCAAAAATGAGAACCAAAATCCTCGCATCCCCTTTCAAGCTTTGCACAAACAACTTCATGCAAATATCCTCATGACATATATCATAGTCATTCATTAAATCAACAAAGTTTTGCACATGCATTCTTGGTGATTGTAACTGGTCCCCATTAAACAATGGTAAATTCTTCCTAATATCACTTGGAATCTAATTCCGATAACCAGGTATGCCAACAAAACAAAATGGCACATAACCTTTAATAGAGAAATCTATACAACAATCCATTACTAACTACAACCTTGCTACATGCTTCCACAAATGATTATACAACCTTGTGTAGAATAACAGAAAACTCAAGCATATTCATCAACATGATCTATTCATAACATTGCTTGACATAAGGTTTCTCCAAATTTGCATACTATGGAAGAACATATATGCTGGAAACTTTAGTAAAATAGATATGCAAATAAGTTTGTAAATCCTCTTTTTCCTTCTTTACTAGTGTTGTTCACTTGATGGGAAAACTATATTACTCATTCAAATTTTCAGAAGAAATGTCTTGAATTAAAACTTCTAAAAATACCTGGATATTTGTAGCTATAAAACTTGTAGATAAGAATATTTATTCATATTTTAGCTTGGTCTTTTAACTCAGAGTCGCCACCTCTTGCATAGAGGACATTTTGAATAGCAGAATACCATTCAACACATATTTAATTCTTTATTTCTCCTTAAATCGTGCTGCAACAAATCCACTCTAGGCAATTTAACACAAATATAAAAAATGCATCAGACTTATGTGTGAACTGAAATCTTTTACTGCACTTTTCTTCTCAAGCTTTTATGATGAGAGCACCATGTCTGAGCCTGCAACCAATTTAATTATTTGCATCTCAATATGATTCAACAAATCATATACTAATCCCTCAACAATAAAAGACATTTTCAACTCTGTGCATTCTCAATGGACTGAATAACTAGATAAAATAATGCAATTTCTATTCAGTGCCCCCAACAGAGTTGCCATTTTTGTTGTTCACCAAAACTGGTTAACCCAAATTCACCTACAATCCTTCTATGAAATTGCTAATTTCAATCTATGAAATACATCAGGACTTGGACAACATAACATAGGACCCTAATTGATCCTCCTACACTTCCGGTTCCAGTAGACCTAGGGGGGGGACGCCCTTTAATGCATTACATATAACTAGTTACAGACATATGACTGCATCAACAATAAGTAGATAGATCATTCCACAAGCTCAACAAGTTAGAAAACACATACAGATTGGCTAGATTTGTACAAACAATAGATGATACAAAACTTGGAATGAATAAAACACAACCCCTAAACATAAAGGCAAATAGATTTTTCTTTAAGATCTCTGAGAAACCCCATTATGTGCAAGACCATTGGCTTATCCAAGAGAAAAAGAGTCATACATCGAACTATAAATGAGAACCTTTATTGAAAATCCATCTTCATATTGAAATATCACTGCATTAGTGCCTCACAAAAATGCAATACTCAACTCACTCACAAAATCATCAAATTTTGAAACTATATCCCATTATCTATGATTGATTACAGAGTTTAAATTCTTCCTTGAAGAACGCCTGCAAACTATCACCACAATCTCCTTGAGATTGACAAACTCTAGCCTCTTAAAGAATTTAATTTGTAACAAAGAAAATATACATTTAGAGACAATTTTGTGTGAATATGCATGCCTTACATACATATAAATCTGCAATAGAAAACACCTACAACAAGAAAATAAGACTCCATTACTTGAAAGAAGACATTACACTGCAAACTTGGAAGTACTCAAAATTGGAAACACAGAACTCTGGAGCCTTTCTCCAAAAATTCTAGAACCCTTACAATTGAGAAGAAATGGGAATATGAAGGAGGGGGGGGAAAGAATAGAATGCACCAGAGATTGCCATGTGTCCCTTTTTTCCCTAATTGGAAAAGTATGTCCTTTTCTTGCCATGGAAACTACTCTCAAAATATATCACATTTGTTGAAAATAGCTACATGACTGGATTCCTCGACCCAAGAGCTTTCTGATGATATATAATACTTGCCATTTCGGGTAATAAATACCCTCTGAGTGAATTAATCTTGAATAGCAGGCCACCTTTTAAAATACCCTCTGAGTGAATCCCTCAACCTATAACTCATATTGCTTCCAAAGGCATCCAAATAGATCACTAAAGACATTTAGTCATTTAGTTAATACCCTTGTGGGATCTCAGCCAGTGCTTTGGAAAATATGACATTGAAGGCTAGCACTAACTCACCTTCCTCAACTCTAATCTCCATCAACTTCCTCAGTGCATCATTAAAGTTTATTCTCTCAAAAAATTGCTGAAGAAAAGATGCAACTAATTCTTCCCATCACTGAATAGAAGCTTCCTAAAAAAACAAGAACCAAATCCTCGCATCCCCTTTCAAGCTCTGCACAAACAACTTCATGCAAATATCCTCGTGACATATATCATAGTCATTCATTAAATCAACAAAATTTTGCATATGCATTCTTGTTGATTGTAACTGGTCCCCATTAAACAATGGTAAATTCTTCCTAATGTCACTTGGAATCTAATTCGGGTAACCAGGTATGGCAACAAAACAAAATGGGACATAAACTTTAATAGAGAAATCTCTACAACAATCCATTACTAACTGCAACCTTGCTACTTGCTTCCACAAATAATTATACAACCTTGTGTAGAATAACAAAAAACTCAAGCATATTCATCAACATGATCTATTCATAATATTTCTTGACATAAGGTTTCTCCAAATTTGCATACTATGGAGAAACATATATGCTGGAAACTTCAGCAAAATAGATATGCAAATAAGTTTGTAAATCCTCTTTTTCACTCTTTACTAGTGTTGTTCACTTGATGGGAAAACTTTATTACTCATTCAAATTTTCAGAAGAAATGTCTTGCATTAAAACTTCTAAAAATACTTGGATATTTGCAGCTATAAAACTTGTAGATTAGAACATTTATTCATATTTTAGCTTGGTCTTTTAACTTAGTGTCGCCACCTCTTGCATAGAGGACATTTTGAAAAGCAGAATACCATTCAACACATATTTAATTCTTTATTTCTCCTTCAATCTTGCTGCAACAAATCCACTCCAGGCTATTTAACACAAATTTGAAAAATGCAGCAGACTTATGTGTGAATTGAAATCTTTTACTGCACTTTTCTTCTCAAGCTTTTATGATGAGAGCACCATGTCTGAGCCTGCAACCAATTTAATTATCTGCATCTCAATATGATTCATCAAATCATCTACTAATCCCTCAACCATAAAAGACATTTTCAACTCTATGCATTCTCAATGGACTGAATAACTAGATAAAATAATGTAATTTCTATTCAGCGTCCCCAGCAGAGTCGCCATTTTTGTTGTTCACCAAAACTGGTTAACCCAAATTCACCTACAATCCTTCTATGAAATTGCCAATTTCAATCTATGAAATACATCAGGGCTTGGACAACATAACATAGGACCCTAATTGATTCTCCTACACTTCCAGTTCTGCTAGACCTGGGGGGGGGACACCCTTTAATGTATTACATACAACTAGTTACAGACATATGACTACATCAACTTGGAAGTACTCAAAATTGGAAACACAGAACTCTACAACCTTTCTCCAAAAATTCTAGAACCCTTACAATTGAGAAGAAATGGGAATATGAAGGAGGGGGGGAAAAGACCAGAATGCACCAAAGATCGCCATGTGTCCCTTTTTCCCTAATTGCAAAAATATCTCCTTTTCTTCCCATCAAAACTACTTTCAAAATATCTCATGCTTGTTGAAACTAACTACATGACTGGATTCCTCATCCCGAGATCTTTCTGATGATATATAATGATTGCCATTTCAGGTAAAAAATACCCTCTGAGCGAATTAATCATGAAAAGAAGGCCATCATTTAAAATACCATTTGAGCGAATCCCTCAACCTGTAATTCATATTGCTTCCAAAGGCATCCAAATACATCACTAAAGACATTTCATCATTTAGTTTATACCATTGAGGGATCTTAGCCAATGCTTTGGAAAATCTGACATTGAAGGCTAGCACTAACTCACCTTCCTCAACTCTAATCTCCATCAACTTCCTCAATGCATCATTAAATTTTATTCTCTTCGCAAATTGCTCAAGAAAACATGCAACTAATTCTTCCCATGAGGGAATAGAAGCTTCCTACAAAAATGAGAACCAAATCCTGGCATCCCCTTTCAAACTCTGCACAAACAACTTCATGCAAATATCCTCATGACATATATCATAGTCATTCATTAAATCAACAAAGTTTTGCACATGCATTTTTGCTGATTGTAACTGGTCCCCATTAAACAATGCTAAATTCTTCCTATTGTCACTTGGAATCTGATTTAGGTAACCGGGTATGCCAACAAAACAAAATGGCACATAACCTTTAATAGAGAAATCTCTACAACAATCCATTACTAACTGCAACCTTGCTACTTGCTTCCGCAAATGATTATACAACCTTGTGTAGAATAATAGAAAAATCAAGCATATTCATCAACATGATCTATTCATAACATTATTTGACATAAGGTTTCTCCAAATTTGGATACTATGGAAGAACATATATGCTGGAAACTTCAGCAAAATAGATATGCAAATAAGTTTATAAATCCTCTTCTTCCCTCTTTACTAGTGCTGTTCACTTGATGGTAAAACTATATTACTCATTCAAATTTTCAGAATAAGTGTCTTGCATTAAAACTTCTGAAAATACCTAGATATTTGCAGCTATAAAACTTGTAGATCAGAACATTTATTCATATTTTAGCTTGGTCTTTTACCTCAAAGTTGCCACCTCTTGCATAGAGGACATTTTGAATAGCAAAATATCATTCAACACATATTTAATTCTTTATTTTTGCTTTAATCTTGCTGCAACAAGTCCACTCCAAGCTATTTGACACAAATATGGAAAATGCATCAGACTTATGTGTGAACTGAAATCTTTTACTGCACTTTTCTTCTCAAGCTTTTATGATGAGAGCACCATGTTTGAGCCTGCAACCAATTTAATTATCTACATTTCAATATGATTCATCAAATCATCTACTAATCCCTCAACCATAAAAGACATTTTCAACTCTTTGCATTCTCAATGGACTGAATAACTAGATAAAATAATGCAATTTCTATTCAGCATCCTTAGCAGAATCGCCATTTTTGTTGTTCACCAAAACTGGTTAACCCAAATTCACCTACAAAACTTCTATGAAATTGACAATTTCAATCTATGAAATACATCAGGACTTGGACAACATAACATAGGACCCTAATTGATCCTCCTGCACTTCTGGTTCTGGTAGACCTATGGGGGGGACACCCTTTAATGCATTACATACAACTAGTTACAGACATATGACTGCATCAACAATAAGTAGATAGATCATTCCACAAGCTCAACAAGTTAGAAAACACATATAGATTGGCTAGATTTGTACAAACAATAGATGATACAAAACTTGGAATGAATAGAACATAACCCCTAAACATAAAGGGAAAAAGATTTTTCTTTAAGATCTCTGAGAAACCCCATTATCTGCAAGACCATTGCCTTATCCAAGAGAAAAAGAGTCATACATCAAACTATAAATGAGAACCTTTATTGAAAATCCATCTTCATATTGAAATATCACTGCATTAGTGCCTCACAAAAATGCAGTACTCAACTCACTCACAAAATCATCAAATTTTGAAACTATATCCCATTATCTATGATTGATTACAGATTTTAAATTCTTCCTTGAAGAATGCCTGCAAACTATCACCACAATCTCCTTGAGATTGACAAACTCTAGCCTCTTAAAGAATTTAATTTGTAACAAAGAAAATATACATTCAGAGACAATTTTTTGTGAATTTATGCATGCCTTACATACATATAAATCTACAACAGAAAACACCTACAACAAGAATATAAGACTCCATTACTTGAAAGAAGACATTACACTGCAAACTTGGAAGTACTCAAAATTGGAAACATAGAACTCTGGAGCCTTTCTCCAAAAATTCTAGAACCCTTACAATTGAGAAGAAATGGGAATATGAAGGAGGGAGGGAAAAGACCAGAATGCACCAGAGATCGCTATGTGTCCCTTTTTCCCTAATTGCAAAATTATCTCATTTTCTTCCCATGGAAAATGCTCTCAAAATGTCTCATGTTTGTTGAAACTAACTACATGGGTAGATTTTGCATCCTGAGAGCTTTCTGATGATATATAATACTTGCCATTTTGGGTAAAACATACCCTTTGAATGAATTAATCTTGAATAGCAGGCCATCATTTAAATTTTTGGATTTCTTCAATAATCTGGACTTTACATTTAACTTTGATTTTTCTCCATTTTTCACCTCACGCCCTGCCACATGGTAGCTTGTGATTCGTCAGCAGGGTCCACTATTCGCCACCTGGGATGACACCTCTTCCATCCACCTCTTGTCAGCCATATCATCACCACCTGTTCGCCACTTGTCAGTCACATCAGCACCATCTCACTGGGACCCGCCATTTGGTCCGCCACCGGACCTGCCACATCATCAGTCGCTGGGTCGCGATGGTTAACTGGCGAGCACCTTTTCTTTGCGACATGGTGACCATTGTTGATCTTCTACAAACTTACCCAATCTTTACCGCGTCCCTTTCCGCACATGCTTGGTTGCTGATCCGTGATTTCTTAACTGACAAGAATCTTCACCTTGCGACATGGTGACAATCGCCTGATCGCCTTGAACCCACTCACCTATTAACTCATCCACTCTCTGCAAAATTTTCCTTGGGAATCGTGCACATGGTGCGGTCCATCTGGTCGCCAGCTATCTCTTCAGTCACCTCGAGATTTGCACATGCACGCATGGGGTCCAATGGGCGTCAAGCTTACTCTTGTGTCAAAAGCCTTCAAGGATTTGACACTATGGTTATGTGGAGCTTTATATTTAAATACCAATATTATCCATTCCCCAAGCAACGTGGGATAATGGTTTTAGTCTAGAACTATGCAGTTTTGAAGGTTTTCTGAGTGGTTGTTAATACCTTTGCTAAAACTTTGTTAATAAATCTTCAACTCACTCGTGGGAGGGGCTTTACTCCTGCCAATATGTATTTGCTTTGAATTTTATTGCTGCCTCTCTCTAAACACTACATAGGGAAGACACCACATTGAGGGAGGGGGTTGGTCTGCAGCTACTCACTGCATTTGCCTAAAAGTTTTGAAACCTTTTCAATGAAATACCATTCCCATTCAACACAACACATCAGGGGAACCTGGCATTTACACCCGCCAATTACAATTGCATAAAAGTTTTATAATTGCCTTCACCAAACAACCACGCACGAGGATATTACACCTGCCAAAATGCATTTTGTAGAATGTTTCTGGCATTTCTTTTTAACGCCACCGGCAGGAAGGAGGGAAATTTTGGTTTAATGCCATATTTGTTGCAGTTGCTTGAAACTTCCTTCAGCTTTTGACCTCCTACGTGGGCTATGGATTCCTGCCTTCAAACCATGCCAATTGCATTTGCATAAAGATTTTATGTGCCTTTTGTTAACCACAGGGAAATTAGCATTTACACCTGCCAATTACATATTACTGAAAGTCTCTAAGCCTTTTCAAAACTACCACAACACACCCAAGCATAGGCAAGGTGGAGCTAGCAAATTTTAGAACCTGGTTTTGATAACTCAATGATGAACAATAAGTACCAAACTGGTACTAAGAGGGAGGGGGGGGTGAATCCATACAGTCACAAAAACTTTTCCCGAACCAGTTCGACTACAAATACTACAAATGTCTAATAGACAGTAACACCGGTCTAAAAAAAAGTGTAACCGGTAAAGCTAAGAATGACTTTGACAAGCATTAACTGGTTAATCACTTAGCTTTCCACTCAACTTAATACTACACTTCGATTTCACCCTTATGCATGAATAGATAATCTATCATCAAAAATATAATAACAACTAGCTTAGCATGATTTACCTTCAGACACAAATCACTTAAATCATCACATGAAAAATACTACACATGACACACAGATTTTTCACGTGGAAACCCAACTGGGAAAAACCATGGTGGGGATGAATACCCACAAGCTGCTTTTGAACTCTTTAGAAGTCCACTCTATTAGGAGCCTAGTCCGGTTAAAGACCGTTACAACAGGTTCTGCTAGGAACCGATCTTGTTAGAGATCACCCAGTTAAGGGATGGCTAAATACCCGATTAAGGGTTAAACCCTGTTAGAGGTTACCTTGTTAGAGGATTTCAAGAACTCAATGAGTTTGAGTCACCCTATTAAAGGATTTATAGCAAGATGGTTAAAGCTACC
Organism: Cryptomeria japonica; assembly: GCF_030272615.1. Lineage (NCBI taxonomy): Eukaryota > Viridiplantae > Streptophyta > Pinopsida > Cupressales > Cupressaceae > Cryptomeria > Cryptomeria japonica. The sequence goes on along the minus strand of NC_081411.1, from coordinate 740,178,806 downwards.
TAGCTAAGGGATTTTCCAACTATTGAAGTGGTTAAAGATCAACAGATATTACAATGATCTGATAATAGCACTCAATGCCTAATGTAGATCCACTTAAGTTCCTTCCTTCTGCACACACACTATGCAGGAATCAATCCTCTTATCTCATTTGGTCTGGCAAGAATCACGTATCTCTGCACTTAGATACACACACGCCATTTTCCAACAACCTCAACATGAAACACAACATCGACCTTATAGAAAATAGATAGGTCGGTAGCATAAACCCTAAACCCTAAACACTTAGGTTGAGCAATTGATCAGTTCAATCCTGACCATTGAACACTTTGCATTTGAATACAATGGTATTGATCAGATCTCAATACATTCTCCATCGTTCGTTCTTCACCTCTTCATGGAGGCGATAACCCATCATGCGTTCTCCACCATTTGCAAAGACTTCACACATTCCCGAGGTAGATAGGATCAATTTCCTTCATGCAAGATCCTTCATGTGCACGAGACTAACATGGCAACATGATCTGATCTCCATTATAATGCTAACTCATCACATAATGTCATTGGTTGAATCACATAGGCTTGGAACACTTCAACCAAAAACCCTTAAGCTAAGACTACCAACCGGTAGTCATACTATATTAAGCCTTACTAGAAAACATTCCATATGCCGGTTCACATTCCATCATACTGGTTCACTTGGACAAACATACCGCTTCACCTATTGCTCATATACTAGTTTATATCGCTATACCGGTTCTCTTTGCCAGCTGCTTAGATTCAATATACCTGTTCACTTCTTTGCACATATACCGGTTCACCACATTATACCGGTTCACTTTTTAGCATATTGCCAGTTCACTCTCCTATATATTGACATCAATGACAACATAATATCATCATGTCAACATACTCTGCACAAATGCCAACAATCTCCCCCTTTGGCATTGATGGCAATATACAAAGATATTACCTAGCATCACTTCTTTTGCTACAGATATCTTCTCTGCTTCACATCTTCTCCCCCTTTGACAACAATGCCAAAGTGGAGGCACAAGTTTTACAGTTCCACTATGCTGCTCCCCCTGAGGAGTAGCATCCTTCAACACATCAATCCTGAAAAATATTGGACACTGCAATACCTGACTGATGTGGAGCACATACTTTCAGTTCACCTCTTAAAGGGGCAGCACCCCTAATTCACCTCTCAAATAGGTAAATATAGCCTTTGGTAGAGGCTTGGTGAATATGTCTGCTAACTGCTCCTTACTAGAAACATGTTCCAACACAACCTCTTTGTTCTAAACCTTCTCCCTCAAGAAATGATACTTGAGCTCAAAGTGCTTGGTTCTAGCATGCAAAACCAGATTCTTGGAAATGTTAATTGCACTTGTATTATCAGAAAATATGCTTACCAGTTCAGATACAGGAACTTTGCTGCCATTCAATACATGCTTCATCCAAAAAGTCTGGGTGTAGTTCATAAAAGCTGCAAAATACTCCGCTTCTACTGTAGACTGAGAGATACAACTCTTCTTTTTACTCATCCATGAAACCAGTCTACCACCCAAGAAGAATGCACCACCGATTGTGCTCTTCCGGTCATCTACATTACCAACCCAATCAGCATCTATGAACACTTTCAGGTTGAAATCATTATTGTATGGATACCATAACCCATAGTCAATTGTTCCCTTCAGATATCTAAGAATCCACTTGACTTCTACCAAGTAGGATTCTCTTGGGCTTTGCTGAAACCGAGCGGTAATACCTACTACATGTGCAATGTCCGGTCTGCTATGCACTACATAATGCAACTTACCAATCATTGATTGATAATCCTTCTCATTTACCAATGCCGAGTCATCCTCTTTTGATAATTTACAACCGGTCACCATTGGTGTACCAACCATTTTACGGTCTTCCATGCTGTTATCACTGTTTAAAAAATGGGTTTTCTTTCCCCATAATTGGCTAAGTTTTTGAAATTTTGAGTCAGACACACTATCAACTGCTTCAAGTCTGTGTTAAGTCTTAAGGGTTTAGGGTTTTAATTTTAAATCATTCAATGTTGAATCAAAAAACCCTCTGGTTTCTATTCCTTCATTACTTTATCCACTTAAGTAATGGGTCTTGGGGTCGTAAGAGGTGTCCCCCCATGTCATTTGCCTAGGTGGTTATTGAATTAATTGTAAATATTTAGGCCTTATGTCTTTTCTTCCTAATGTTGTTGGGCCTAGTAAGTTGCATGCAGCTCTCAGATGGATCTATGGTTCTCATTGTTTCATTAGGCGAAGTTGCACGTGGAAAAAGACTCGTGAAATGGCGAAAGGCAAAAGCATGTTCAATGCCACTTTTGGTCCAGTTTAAAAAGGCTTCATCTTGTTCAAGATCTAATGGCTAGCATTATTTAGCAGTCGAAACTTGCAAGTGAAATACCTTTTGCGAAATGGCAAAAGCATTTGGTGGGACCCTGCAGCGAAGACTTTCCAAGTGACTAAAAGGTGATCAAGTCCAATCTGATCCGATGGTTCGCGTTGTTTCGTGGCTGATAAATGCTCGAAGGTTATGCCCCGCGAAATAGTGAAAAGGTTTTTCGGCCTATGAAAAGGGAGTTTTAATAAGAGCATAACAAATGCACAAGTCTCATTTGATCTGACAGTTAGTGCAGCTTCGTAGGAGGAAGATGCTCGACAGTTAGCTTTCACGAAGTAGCAAAATGACATGGCACTCCAAGCAGGCAGTCCAGAAGGTCAAAATAGTCAGCAAGTCGGATTTAAGGATTAAAAGGTGGGTCCCAGTGGTGAGTCGTGCTGTGGGATAAGAAATGACCTGGTAGATATAGGTGTCAAGAATGAGGTGGAATCTAGTGTTTTCTCTTAGCAAATGAAAGGTTGACATGTCAGTTTAAAAGTGACTAGATGCCAAGTGGATGGAGTTTGAGTTAGAGGGCCCACGTCTGCCGAATTTAGTTAAGTTGTTAAGCATCGAGCAAGTCAAATATAATATAACAGCTGGTGTGAATTCGCAAAGGTAAAGTGCTCGTATTTTATGCCCTGTGAAACAGTGAAAAGGTTTTTGGAGCCCGAAGACAGATAAAGCATGAAGTTAAAAGGGGGTCAACTTCATTTTGATCCAAGGGCTCGCATTGTTTTGTGGTTGCGAACCAACCGAAGGATATGCTTCATGAAATAGCAAAAGGAAAAAGGGTTCATCCAGGTGTAATGCTAGATGGTGACGTGTCCATTGACACATGGTTTTGAAAGAAGTTGAGGGCCCGCCAAGGTGTAATCGGTGGTTATAAGAGAAAGACACATGGCTGACGTTGAACTAAACCCAAAGAGTTTTCAAAAGCTAATGGTTGACTGCCACGTGGTACTCAGTAACCAATGAAAGAGTGGTGTAAGTAAAGAAAGTATAAAGGTCTCCCTTAAAGGATGGTCATCTTTGATTTGATCCAACGCTTCGCATTGTTTCATGGTCCAAAGTTGAAAGTGGTTTAAGCTATGTGAAATAGCGAAAGACCGTTAATAGTCAAGATAAAGGCACGGTTAGTGAAGAAGCTGATGATCCCAGTAAAAGTTAAATGTTGAGTAGTCGAAGTTCCATCTAACGCCTGGTGTAGCTTCACGAAGGAAAAGTGCCTGAAGGATAAAGCCCGCGAAATGGCGAAAAGGTGGTAGGGCCCGGTGCTAAGGCAAAGCTGTTAAGTCAGTGTAAAGGTCGATCAAGTTTTATTTGATCAGACGGTTGGCGTGATTTCATTTAACAAAATTGCTCAAAGGTTATGCTTTGCGAAATAGCGAAAGAGTGAAGAGGAAAAATGTGTAGGCATGTTGTGACCTGTTGGAGTGAAAATTTGAATTCTCTCATGAATTCAATTTTGAAGGGACGACCGAAGAATACGGTATCAATGTCGCAGTTAAGAGCCTGAGTACCATATGTGATCTCCTATCGATTGAGTAAAGGTATCATTCCAAAGAATTGTTGTAGAGGAGCAGTTGCAGAGCTATTTTCTTCAAATATAGAGCAAATTCATTTAGTTGCAGAGCGGATTCCTTCAAGCTAAAATAGGTTTTCTTGTACTCTCATGTGGCAATTTCTTTGCAGTGTGTTTTAATTGAGGTCTTGATTTGTCGCAAAACCACTTCGGGGTAATAGTTTAATTGCTTGCATATTTTAAGATGGCACCTAAAAGAGAATTCTTAGGGAAAGTTAATTACCAAGAAAGGGCTATTTGTGATGATTTTCTCGAATAGTTGACGTTGTCAACTAATCAAGAATCAAAAGTGAAAGAACTAGTGCCAAGAACTTCTCGTTTGAAGATGGGAGAAGGGTTATATGATAAGGGTAATTGGTTGACAGATCCACAGGTTAGGTTGTCTAGGTTGGGGTTATTCAAAGTTGGATTTGGTATGAGAAATTCTCCAGCCCCGTAGAATAGTATCTGGGAGTTAGATGTAGGGAAATTGGTAGTTCCAGGAGTATTCATTGATATGGATCTCTTGCTTAGATTGCACATAATTATGATCCGGTCACAAGGAGCATTAGGGATATAAATGGGAAAGCCCTCATTGAATTAAATAATGAGGAATTCAGAAGTTCTTTTGGGCTTACTGAGTTTACCAATTTCCTAGAGCCTATCAATTTCAAATCATTAGCTCAAGTATATAGTACACAAAGGAACCACCTTAGAAATGGGCTTCTTAAGGAATTTTTTATGAAAATAGGTGGGTTGATAGTTGTAGGACCCAACACTAAAGAGCCCTTCTCATTGAATCTATTCACCCTTAGGGCTAAGGGATTGTATTGGTCACTTTGCCAGATTTTAGGAGAGGATGCTGAGGCAAATATGCCCAATCATTACATGCTAATGATTGCTCAGATTTTGAATCCTTCTCTTGCAGTAACCTTTGATTATGCTTCCTCTATTACTGATGCTATCCATGGAGGGTTGATAGGAATAAAGAATGGGAAGGTTGATAGGCCTTTTGGATGGTATTCACTCCTCATGCATATGTTTTTATTCAAAGGTGGTGATTATTTTGCACATGGAATGGACCTTATAAAAGAGAAAGATGGAGAAAAGATGCCAGTGCAATTATGGAGTATAGTGTTGTCATGGGACAGAGATGATGCTAGTTTCTTAAAATTTGATAAATGTTTTGCATCAAAGATCAGGACTCTCCTCTATTCAAAAAATCCAAGAATCCCCAAGGTTCTTTTGGAATTTATTAGACCAAAAGAATTTGTAGAAAATATAAAAATTGTTCATAATTGGGGTGATAATTTATTATATACCCTGTCTCCATAGTTTTCAGAGTATTTGGTTTTAGAGGCACTCTCTTTTTATTGCCCTATCAGGTCCCTCTCAAAGTGGGAACTGTAGAAATCCTCTGACAAATTGGTAGCATGCAAGAAGTAGAGCTAACAGGTAGGGGTAAAGGGACTATTTTCCCTATGGTTACTATAGCCCACCAATTGTAATAACCAAGGGAGGTTGGAATTGTTTTGAGGATTTTCTTAAACCTTATCATTTGTCAATTGCAGTGTCCAGGTGTGCTAATCCTAAAGATTTATTTAATGGCATGTTTAGAAAGAGAGCAGTGTGCAGAGGTAGACCCCTTTAGTTCCATTTTCCTGAAGACCTCATCAGAAATGAGTTTGATCTAGATGAGAAGGAGCTAAGGAAGGAAAAATGGGTGCCTTATAAAAAGGCCTTAGATTTTGTACATCAGTTTGATGCCAGCTATGACCCATTATCTAGCTTTTTCCCTTTTGAGGAGAAAATAAAGTTCCTAATTCTTTGCTTTGAGGATGTAATGTAGACTCTAAAAGAAAAGAGGGAGGTTGTGGTTAAAAACAACCCTGAAAAGGAAAGAATGGTTCTAAGTAGGTCTTCCCCCACTAGACCAATCCCTCTTGGGGACTATACATTGCACAAGAAGTCTAATTATAGTGTGCTAATGCCTACAACAGGGGAGCCCTCTACCTCTAAAGGAAAGAGGAAGATATAAGATGTCATTGACATCCAAGATATCTCGAAGAAGCAGAGAGTAGGAAAAGAGATACAATCTGATACACCCTTGTACTCTCCATCCCAATCCCCTATTCATATAGGAGATGAACAGGCAACAGTTGAGCAGCTGATACAGTTAGGTAGCCTGGGAGAAATAGCCTATACATATGATGAAGTAGAAGAAGGAATGTCAAAAGAGCCCCTTGCTACTAAGATGAACATCACTACTAATGAATTCAAGGACCAGGAGTGGGATCCTGAGATCAAACAGGCCAGTGAGGACTTCTTGGTTGACAATAACTTTGTTACATCAAGAGCATTCATGCAGTTTGTATGGAAGCAAAACATTGACAAATACAATGCAAGATGTGAGAAGAGAAAAGGTGATTAGCCTCATAAAGATCCAGCTATGGTTGAGGAGGAAATAAAGCAAGAAATGATGGATGAGTTTAAAAACATCACTCTTGACCAAGGAAGAGATATGGTGGCACAAGCTGAAGTACTCATTTGTGAGGCCCTACCCCAACCCATCCTATCTCTTCAGTTATTTTCATTTTGGAACTATTTTGGATACTAGTTTGGACACACTATGGATATAGAACTTTTCATGATTCCGCGATTTTGGTAACATTGATATATGTGGATGCTTCATTTCTATGCCTTGTGGATTATAGAATATTATATGATTCTAGATTAGGGTAATGTTGTGATGATGCAGGTTATTATCTGAATTTCAGGATTTGATATACTGTTTGGAAAATGTTTGCATATATTGTAGATGGATCAAATTTTGAGGATTATGAGGAAATTGCTTTGAATTGTGACAAATTATATTTCATAATGTCAAGTCTTTGTAGAATGAATGTATTGTGTTCTGATTATGTGATTTTATATATTATATGAGGCTATTTGGGAAGTACTAATGTTTAAATTGAGATGTGCAGGAAAATATCCATGTGACCATGGAAATATTAGGGAGAATCAAGCCTAGGCCAATGTGCGTTAGTAAAACTAGGGGTTGTCTATTTGGAGAGACAACACCCCGTATGTACTGTATTTTATTCGTAAATGTAAAATGTTGCATGAGTGTAATTTGTATTTATTTGATTGATTAAATTGTTTAAGGGACAATTGCCATGTGGTTATTGTGATGTGGAATTATTTTGTAGTGTCACTTGACACCTATGTAGTATGTTGTGTTGGCAATTGTCATGTCACCTTTTTGAAAGTTTTATTTTTGTTAATGGTTATATCCCCTAATTATCCTTGAAGGAACCAAGAAATCTAGGTTAGAGAGCCACAAGGAAGGTCAACTCAGAGTTGACCCGTAGGTTAACTTTAGGTGGACTTTCTGAAGGTCAAATCAACTCCTAGAGTCAATTTTAGAGCTTTTCTATTAGGCCTCATGGGGTACCTATGGGTGAAGGCCAAAATTGGCCATGTGTCTTTCCCTTAGGACTTGTTTAACCACCCAAAAAAGTGGTTTTCCCAAGATGGACGAATTCCATCTATAGGAGTGCCATCCTTGGTAGGATAACCTTCTTGGAGATAGTAATCCCTCTTCCCCATTCCATTTCCCTTCTCTAGGCACCTAGGTTAGGGAGTGTGTAAGACCTAGGGAAGACCAACCCAATGGGAGATCACTCACTCTATCCAAGAGGTTGGAAGGAGTGAGAGAGGCCCTTTTAGGCTAAGAATGGAAGCTTAGTGAGCTAATCACCCACTCTCCACTTTTGGAGATTTTTGGAAAAATTTGAAAAGAAAAGAAAACCAGTTTTAGAAAATTTAGAGGAATTTTGGTGGCCAAGGATTGCAGAAAGTTGTGTGGATTGGGCAGCTCATCTCCAACTAAGTTTAGCATACCTATTGGCAGAATAAGGTTGGTTGTTATCTCCTCTTGTTCATGTTGTTTATCTTAGTTATGTTGTTTTGTTGAAGGAAAGAAATGCTTGTAAAGAAAGTGTGTATGTATAATGTTGTTGAAGAAAATAATGTGTAGTTCTTTCCTATGTTTCTTTTTCTGTTTTGTGTTCTTGCTTTGGGAGTGTCCAAGATCTTCTACTCTTGGGAGAGTAGGATGATCTTGGGGTGGAAGAAGCATGACAGCCTTGGGTGAGAGGCTCTCCTTAAGGAGAGTGATCTCAAGGGTGTCCTTTGTGACCCTTGCTGCATAGCTTTGTGTATGCATTTGGGGGTCATAAGGGGAGAGAAATGGCTTTGAGCCTTTGGGGGGCATAAGGTGTGTGAGATGAATTCTGTTGGGTATTTTGTGTTGCCATGAGGTGGCTTGTGTTATATTTTTGGCTGCAGTCTCCCCAACGGTACTTGGTCCACTTCCACCCATAGATTGATCTCCACAAATGTGGTGATAGTGTAGCTTGGGATGGGAAAGTGTATGTGTTGTGTGTTTGCTCTATTGCTATGTTGTATTGCTTGGTTGTAACCCGTCTAGGTCTTGATTCTCCTAGCTCGGGGGTGGCTTCTGGTAAGCCTAGGCTGGGAGGTGAGCATCCCATGGTCACAGTCCTAAAACTTTACTTGCAGGTGGCTTGGGGAAAAGACTAGGAGTTGCAGATTTTGTGTTGCAGACTTCTATTTCAGATTTCAGATTTTTATTTAAATGCAGAAAAGAAGAAAGAAATGTAAAAAAAAAAAAAAGAAAGTGCATATGTAAATATAGGGCTTAAAATGATTCTGTTTCTGTTTAAATAAATGTAATTATTATTTTCTGTGTAAAAGATTAGAGAAAAAAAAAGGGGACTGTTAGATTATCTACCCATTTTCATATTTGGGTTATTGTAACTATCATTCTGGAAAAACAATGTAAATGTGACTTTTATTATATTTGATGACTATTGTGTTTGTTGTAGTCTACATTTAAATCTGGTTTGTAACATGTTATTTACTGCAATATTAAAGGAAAGAAACCGAAAAAAAAAGAAATTGCACTAGAATTCCTTCTTTACTATTCACTAGTTTATTTACTGCATTAGTAAGGAAAAGAAAAAAAAAGAATTGCAGTAGGGTTATTATTTTCTTGCATAATGTAAATTCTGTTTATGGCTGTTTTAAAAAAAAAGGGAGAGAGAACTAGTATTGTTTTATTTCTTACTAATTACTTGCATAGTTTTAAATCCCGTTATTTTAGGTCTGTTAGAAAGAAAGGAGAACCAGAATCGTTTTATTTCTATGGAGAGTTAAATAAAAGGAAGAAGAAAATAGACCTAATCTAATGCTGTTAGAAAACTAAAAATAGAATGTAAATGGTTAAAACCCCAGATCAATATAAGGGTTTTTAACCCTATTACTTCAACATTTGGTCATATATATATTTCTATATATATAGAAGTATATATATTGAAAATATATACCTATATATATATATAGAATACATGTATATAAGTTTCCTGCAAGTGCATGCCTTGTAACAACAAAATAGAAGATACATTCTGAATCTTGTGCATCTCTGTTACAAATATATAAAAGAATGGCAGAATAGACTTCTTTATATATATATATATATATATATATGTATGTATATATATACAATATATATATTTGATATATTCAAGAAAACCACATCTTATAACATGTTTTTATCAACCCACGAATATATTTAAATGAATAACAAAAAAATCTTGTAATAACAATGTTGGCCGAACCACTGTGTGTAAACACAGTGGACGGCTCTCGGGCCGCGCCACTGTGTTTACCCACAGTGGACGGCACGGCAAGGCCGAGCCACTGTGTGTAAACACAGTGGGCGGTGCTCGGGCCGCGCCACTGTGCTTACCCACAGTGGACGGCACAGAGGGTGCCGCCTTTGTGTGTAAGCACAGTGGACGGTCTGCGGCCACCACTGTGCTTATACACAGTGGACGGCACTATCGTCACTGTGTATAAACACAGTGGCGACCGGGAGAGCCCCGCGCCGCCTCCTCCCCTCATTTCCCCCTCTACGAAACCCTCCGCTGTGCCCTAGCTCCGCCGTACCTGCGATCTCCAAACCAAAAACAACAAAGGGGGAAAAACAATAAAATAAAGGGGTTTAATAAACCCTAACCCATTTCGGGTTAGGGTATGAAATGATGAATAAAATAAAATAAGAGTAATATATATAAAAAATGCAACCCTAACCCAATTTCGGGTTAGGGTTAGCATTTTAATAATAATAATAATAATATATATATATATATATATATATATATATATATTTTGGGAGATTTAGATTGGTGTATTATAATTTGATTTTTAATTTATAATGAGGGTTAGTAAATAAGAATTCATACTGTGATTTTATATATATATAAGGAATTTAAATTGAAATTTTAAAGTTAGATTTTAGTATATAATTTGGGGTTAAGTTTATAATGGAAATATCATGGAAATTTAAACCCTGATTTTAATAATTGAATTATTATGGGATTTTAGACTTCGGATTTTAATATATATAAATATGGGGTTAATTTAATAATTGAACGATTATAAGTTCCCAATTCCTTAGAAATTTAAATTTCAATTAATTCAAGGGGGTTAATAATAAAGGACTATTATAGTTGGAAAAACTACACGTTTAATCCAGCAATATATTTAATTAATCAATGGACTTACCCCCCCCATGTAATTGGACGTAAGGAAAATTTAAAAAGAAGGAATTTGTAAATTTTTGAACCTTAAGCCCTTGAGACCGACTTTTGGTCGGATTGAAAATTAATCGACCAAATCAGGGGATTTAGGGAAGACTAGAATTGGCCCTAGTTTATTGTCGGAATTTTAGTGGGCAAATGACATTGTAGAAATTCAAACCCTCAGCAGTTGGATGTATATAATGATTTCGCATGTGCATCAATTAATTAATAGCATTATCCTTATATGGATTGGGAACGATATAATACCTTAAGATAATCAAATATCCCTTGATTTAATTAGCGACAGCTTGTCTTAGGTAATTGAGCTAGCTGACTAAATCCTTGAGGCTAATTAATCCCCTCCCAACAAGTCGCTCGCTCGAGTTGGTTAATTTCTCCAACCTTGGAAGTAAATATAGTTACATCATAGATAAGAAAAAACTTTAATATTAGGATTTATAGCGAGTTCATGACGTCAAAAAAAAAATTTTGTTGTTCCGTTTTTGTGCCCTAAAGTTTGGGCACGACATCATTGTCCCTGAGTGGGACATAGCAAATGCCTTGGTATTGGAGGTAGTGAGAAAAGAAACCAAACCCATGGAGGGAATCACTTTTAGCAAAGACAATGCTGCATTGGTCATGTGGTCCCTCAAAAGAGATGAAAATAGGAGAAATAAGGACACCCCAGGGTCAAGTTACCTTGGTGGAATGATAGTAAAAAGAGTGCAAAACACAGGGGTGGTGGAAATTGCAAAGTTTAGTGTTGCAGTAGCAGAAAGGGAAGCTAAGGAAAAAGCAGACCTCCAAGTCAAGTTGGAGACAATTTTGAAGGCTTACAATAGTGCTAAGGAAGAGGTAAGGGGTAAAGATAGCATCATTGCTAAGTTGCAAAGCCAATTGACAGGACAGTACCATCAAGGTGAGTCTTCAACACTGATGATCTCCTCTTCTCCTGCAAGGCCTCCACCTATCAACCCCATTATTGAGTTCCCACCATCTCCAGCACCTTCTAGTTCTCAAATGATCGAGATTACTCCCCAAGAATTGGAGAATTTAAAACAGGCTCAGGCCTTGTATGCAAAGAAGTATGAAGAAAGAGTAAGAGCTACCATTTCAAGTTTTGTAGATACCATGAGTGCCTCACTATTATATAACAACATAAGGAAGATTTTGGATATGTGGAATGAGCTTTGTAGACGTCTAAAAATGGTCAATGCTTGTGGAGTCATACTTTAGCATTTGCGCAATGCCTTATTTAGGGTTTTTGCGTCGCATTAACATTTCTCCTATGATTCGCACTTGGTCTTTATCATTTGCGAGCATCGAGTCATTCTTCTGCATTCTTCATTTATCTTGCTTTCAAATTTGGTCTTGTCAATAACAATCTTCAGTCATGATTTTGGTCGATCTTATCCTGTCACATCAATGTGCGTATTCATTTGTCATCATTTTGGACATCGTCAATCCTAATTAGGGTTTTGTCCTCTTATCAATCTTGTCATTTTGCGATCGTTTTGTCATCGATTGTGGTCATTTTCAATCTTGTCATCTTGTGATTTATTTTATCATCAATCCTTGTCCTCTTGTCAACTGTCATTTTGCGATCGATTTGTCATCGGTCGTCATCGTCTTCTCAATCATGTCAATTTGGATCAATTAGTCATTGTTCCTCGTCAATTGGTGCATTTATCAACCAAATCATTTGTCAACATTGGTCCTTTGTCAGTAAGAATCATGATCAAATTGAATCGATATCAATTATCCTTCATCAAGACCTAATTGTCATCCTTGCATTTCTAATTCATCTGTTAGAGTTTCATGATTTTATTCATTTAACCCTGTTTGTTATTTCTTCCTCTAGGGTAAATAATTTATTTATCCTAAGTCTTCTCATCGCAATTAAATGTTTATTTAATTGGATAACTAATTCATCCCTCTTTTTGAATTAATTAATAAATGAAAAATTGTTAATTAATTCACTTAATTCCTAATTTCCCCATTTTCTAATTTTCCTAATTCCTTATTTCCTAATTTTCATCAATTTCTAATTCCTAATTTCCTAATTTCTAATTATCAATTCTCTCCTATTTTTCTCCTAATTTCATGGGAATGACATTTCAAGTTGTCATAATTTGTCATAATTGACAATCAATCAATTTTGACATAGAAATTTGTCATAATTTTGTCAAATTTATCAATCAATCAATCTTGCATAGAAAGTGCAAATTTGTCATAACTTGTCATGTTTGTCATTTTTGATTTGAAATTTCCATTCGAATCAAATTCATGCTAATCTCGTCATCTCTCCAATTTGTCTATAAATTGGATGAATTTCTTCAATCCCAACTAATCACTTTTTCGAATAGATCCCCGAATCAATCACGCTTCGAGTATTCTTGTGCTACCATCTTGCCTACTTGCTTTCACATCATGCTTATGCACTAGTAGGTGAGATTCACAAACAAAGCTATTTGAAGGAGAAAGAAGGACAATGGAGCCACATGAAGGAGACATTCAAGTTTGCAATGGTTTGCGTTTGAATTGATGTCTTGTTTTCATGTCTTTATTGAGTGTTTTTAGGATTGTTATCACTGCATTTTAGTTTTCGTGATTGAACTAGGCTAATGTTTAACATTGCTTTGATGATTTCTAGATTCCTATCTACATTAATTGGTGAACCCGATGTGAACTAACCCCCTAACCATGCTTTTTGAGTGCTTTTGAGTTGATTTGCAGGTGAAAAACCCAAGAAACAGGGTAATGCAGGGCTTTTTGAGAACTTCTGCGCCTATGTAGGAGCAATCTGCGCCTGTGTCAAGTAATCTATGCCTGTGTTAAGGACTTCTGCACCTGTGTCAAAGGGAACTGTGCTTGTGTTACATCATTTTGCACCTGTGTTACATCATTCTGCGCCTGTGTAAGACATTCTGCGCTTGTGTAAGGCCAGAAATAGAGGTAAAAAGCAGTGTTTCTTACTTGCAAAATTGTTTTGTTTTGCATTCTATTTCTACTTTTTGGTTTTTTGGCACTAATTCTCTATGCAGCACCTTGGCATTACGCATGACAAAGACAAAGATGAAACTACTAACGAATTTTATGCAGGTTCGATAGTCAAAGATCAAACATATCAAACTTCTAACTTGGTGGTTTTGTAGGTTGCCTTGGATTACAACTAAACTTTGTGTTTGTAATTCATATTTAGGCACTTAGTATGATTTCTAAATAGGATGGAATGAACGTATGTTTTCTTTGATTATTGAGTTTGACATTGGAGTAGGAGAGTATGCTCTCATCCTTCTTAGGGTGATCAGAAATCCAGATCTTCGATACCATTCTCATGTTTTGATTGTGTGTTACCTTTAGAGGGCTTGCCTTCCCAACCATTTGCTTTTACAATCAAGTGACAATTGTGAGAAGGGAATGACCCAAAGTGAGTACAGCTAGAATACCTTGGCATTCTAACTCACTATAAATAAATACCTGATGAGCGAAAGCTTTGAAGGAAGGGTTACGTGGGAATTGTAGTTACTTGGGAAGTGATGACCCTTGGACTCTTTCTCATATCAGCATCTAAGTAGGGCCTCATGGTCTAAATCATTCTTGCATGACTACATTTGTTTGGTATCTTGGTGGGCTTAATGTCTCAATCACACTTGCATGACACCAAGGAGTAGCGCTTAACATAAATCCTTATTAAACACCTTGTATTTAGAGGCCAAAATCCTTCTAGTTGCTTGAGAAGGAGGAGTTCAGATACTTGGAAGAGATACTAAGTTCGCCATGGGGATATTTCCATGGGGACTGATGCTTGGCTGCCCTGAGAAGTGAGTGTCATGGAGGGGAGCCCGTGGGGTCAAGCATCTATGTATTCTCCTTGAATCTCATAACGAATCTACCTCTCAAGTACCTATAGCCCTTGCCATCCATAAGAAATGTGTGAATGAGCATGATTGTCTTGAGTCTAAGTTAAAATATCTTGTCTTCTTCGCTTGTCAAAAGTTGAGTTGTGTCTCATTTCAAAAACAAGATAAATTGATTCAAAACAAGGTTAAACACAAGAGTATATCATTCAACAAAGTTAAAAAAAAACCTTCAAACATGGTTGTCAAATATTCTTTAAAATCTTGTCTCAACATTCATGTCACTTAGATTTAGGTTAATCCTAGGTTTGCATTTGGCAAAGTTCATTGTCAACTACCAAGGTTAGGTTTCACCTAGGTCATACTCCTTTGCATATCAATAAGGGTCATCCATTTGCATATGTCCTCTTGCATTAGAATAATACCATTTCATAATTCAACCTTTGGTTTTGTCTTAGGTTGACATTGTCATACATTTGCATTTACATACCCTAGGTCTCTTCATTAAGCTTAGGTCATTATCATATCATATTAGGGTCATTTGCATAGTAATTGTCCCTTTGCATATAGTGTCAAAACTAGGTTTTGTCATACTTGAGTAATCCAAATCTTTGATAAACCCTAAGTCATTGTTAGGAAGTCTAGACCTTGTCAAACTTTTGTCTTTTTGTCATTAATGTCATTTGGTCAAACCTAGCTTAGTATCCAAGCATATAGGGGAGACATTGTCATTTTGTCCTTTTGTCACTTGGTCCTTTGGTCCTTTGAGGTCTAGACATCATTTCAATTTCCTAAGGGTCTCATTTTTAGAATTGCATTCATGAGTTTGTCAAAATCTTGAAAAAAGAACAAAAACATAGATTGCATTCTTGCCATAGATTTCATTTTCATTTATTTAGGTTGCATTTAGTTGCATATCATACATCATCCTTTTAAAATAAAAAATCCTCAAAACATTGCATAGTGACATGTGTATTGAAACAAGGTTCCAAGCACCAATGATGCAAAAAAGTTTGGCGTATCAACCGACAATGCAATCGAATTTTGATCCAAGGCAATCACAATTATATCCAACCCAACAACAAGGCAATATCGATCAAACTTTTTATGATGAAACAAGTCTCCAAATACAAAAACTAGAGGGGAAACTAGCTCAAGAAAAGGAGATATTGGAACAAAAAGTGAAAAAAATTGCAAAGAATAAATCACAAATGTCCAAAATGTTTCAAAAATTTCCAAGTCGAAATCCAAAGATTGAGCCAATTGATGTAAGATCTCTTCTTGAATGATCAGACATACCAGCTCTCCTCTCACAAATAGAGATGATGAAACATTTTCAAGAAAAGAGTCAACAACATTATGTGCCTCCACAACAAGAACAAGAAGGTGTTTACTATCAATCAGATTTTCAACCATCACAACCAATTGTTCAACAGTTCGAATATTTCCAATAGACACAACCAATGGTCCAACATATACAACCAACACAACCAATGGTCCAATTTCAACAATATGTCCAACCAACTATACAATGTCAACAAATAGTTCAACCAATGGTGGAATATCAACAAGTTCAATCAACATATCAATGTCAACAAACACAACCAAACATTCAAAAACAAAGGTTGTAGCACACACCAAGCCAAGTTTCAAACATGTCAGAACAATTGAACCAAGTCCAATATCAAAACATGAAACCAGACCAGAACCAACTCCTTGCCAAACAAGTTCAAATTCTGGATACAACTATGTCAAAACCTCGAAATAAAGGTGGCTTTATTGCAATGATCTTAAGGAAATTACCAAGTGAGTTCTTTGAGGAAGATCAAGATAATACACTTATGTCTAGCAATGCCTCATCTCCCCACAAACAAATTGACTCTCCAGTGGCATCTATCCCTACACCTTTAGAAGTTTCACAAGAACCTTCCATATTGTCCTCATAAAACAATACACCCAAGGATGAAATTATCCAAGGGCTATCCATAATTGATTGCCAAGATAATCCAATTCATGATGCACATCCTTGTCGTGTTTCAGAAATACAAGACCCAATGCCACCATGCACTTTATTGCCATTACCTGTTTTAGAGGACCCCATTCGAAGTCCCTCTTCCTCATGTTCAAGCTTTGATTCCTTGTCAAAATCCATCACAAATGTTCAAAGTGCATTTCCTTCATCCCAAAACATTGAGTCCTTGTCAGAATCCTCCATGCATATCCAAAGTCCAACCTCATGTCAAGAGGATAATTTAGAGCATGAAGAAACATGTTTTGAAATAGATGCAGATCAAGATCAAACCTTATCATCCCATCCAATTGTTGACCAAGATCCCATGTTGCCAGACACTCATGATGATTCCCCTATTCTTGTCCATCCTATCCAAGATCCTATTGACACTCCATTCCTCAAGCAAGATCAAGATATCCTAGTCCATTCGATCCCAAATGATCCCCTTCCATTTCATAAAAATAATGTCCTTTCAAATCCCATTGGCATTCCACTTCCTAAGAAAGATCAAGATATCCCTTCCATCATTTCTGATGATCCCATTAAAAGTCAGGAGCAAAGCACCTTTAAAGAGGATTCCAATGATCTTCCTCCTTGTCAAGATCAAATTCTTCCTTTAGATCCTCCACAAGATCCACTTGTTCCTCCATCTCCTTGTCTTAATGCTCCATATACACTCCAAGGGCGCATTTCTTTTGATGATCCCATTATTTCTCCCATTCCATCTCTTGAAGAGCCTATCATTGAACCATGTCCCCCTCATGATCCTAATCCCCCTCATGATTCTAATGTGTCAGTGCAAGATGTTCATGAACCCTCGACATGCATAATGGGTTCTTCCACTTTGATGCAATCCGATCCACTTCAAGATCTCATTATTTCTCTCATATCATATCCACCTCATAATGGACTCGCGTCTTCTTTCCAAAGAAAATACTACCCTACAAGTCAAGATATTCATAAATGCAAAGGAGTAGATCTCCATAAGCAAGCATCCCTTCATGTTAAAGAAAATATTAAGTGTCATGGCCTCAATGAAATTCCTCAAGACGTGGGTACCCCTACTAAATCCAACATCCCTTCAAAATCCAAACATATCCCTTCCATCCATCTTAGGTCCTTATATCCCTTTGTCCTCTATGCAAGGTCAGCAAAGGCACACATCCTTGAGTAAATTTCATCAATCCAAAAGAAGTCCACTTCATTCATATCCATCCATGCATTCCATTCCCCCTCCAAGCAATTTGGATGCCAAGCATAAAAGTCATAAGTCTAGAAATCCACATGTATTCAAGGATCAACATGTCCAATATAATCGACATGTCAAAACAAAGAACAATATGAACTATAAAGAAAAAGAAATATCCAAAAGGCCACAAAGGCCCACTGAGAAAAATAAAGCAAAGTCAAAATATATATGGGTTCCTAAATCCCTTGTGCAAGCAATGCACTGCAAGGAACTACAAAAGCATGAAAAATCAAAAACCATGTGGATCCCTAAGCGGCTCCTTGAAGCACAAAAGCCTAAAGAAACATCAAAATTGGCATCTACAATTGCTATTCCTCCATCCAAACATTCCAAGTCTATTCCTCCATCACCTTTATCCATTTTGGGCCCTTATGTCCCAAAATCCATAGCCTTTCCTTCGTCAAAATCTCAATATCCAAAATACGTCTTTCCTCCATCAGTCCATCACCCCTCAAGGTGTGTGCCAATGTCAATCTTGCCAACATTTCCTTTCAATGAAGCACAATTCTTCCAATACCCTATCCATTATCCAATTCATATTTTCCATCCTTCGATCCCTTTGATCCAATCCTTTGCATAAATCCTTGCCTTAGTTTCATCTCATTTTCCATGTCCTTATCCTACCAACGTCTTTGAGCATACTTTTAACGGTCATGGTCTATTTTTTTCAAAGCTACTATCCAAAAAAAAAAAAGACGCTTGAGTCCTTCCATCCCTATCATGTGTCCATCTTCTATTGAAAAAGTCAAAATCCAAAAAATAAAAAAAAAGTGAAAAAAAAGAAAAAGAAAAAAGGAAAAAAGTAAAGCAAAAATAATTCATCCACTGGTGAAAACCTGGTAAATAGGCACCTTGGGTAAGTACCATGATGAAAACCTAGCAAACAGGTGTCATGCGTAATTTATGAACTTCTTGCACACCACACTTGGGGACAGTTTTATCCTATCATATCCTTTTGTCCTTCATTCTTCCATTATCTTATCGAACCCCTGTCATTACCATTCATATCCTCTTGTCCCTCATGTACATATCCCCTTTTCCACCTTTGATCTTGACAAGGCTGAGGATCGTCATGAGCATCATGCATCTTGTTTGCAGCTTTTAGTCTATCATAGCTTTTGGTCATTTATCCATTTTCTTATTATAACTTTTCATCCATATACCCTAGCTTATTGCAACTTTCTACCACTATCCCTTATCCTATCCCGACCTTTAGTCCATGTTCCTTATCCATTCTTGGTCTTGCTTATCCTATCCATATCTTATCACTATCCATACACTCTTTTTTTCATTCCTTGATCTTGACCTGACATAAGGACGCAAAATTTAAACATAGTTTCAAAAACTTCTTGACATGTCCCTCATGCCATGTCACTGCTTTACATTGTCATATCCAATCTCTTGTCCCATCATGCAATAGCCCTTGAAAATTGCATCCGCATTGTCTCCATAATAAAAGGCCTTTGTCTTCCCTCTATCCACCATCATTTTAGCAAGCTTATTTATTCACCTGTCATATTCCTTGCCTTGCTAGACATTGGGGGCAAAATCATAAAAAATCCCTAAAAATCATATAATGTCTTGAAAAAAATCCCTAAAAAATTAAAAAATGTCCTGAAATATAATCCAAAATCATAAAAATTGAAAAATGTCTGAAATAATCCCAAAAAATTGAAAAATGTCTTGAAATAATCCAAAAAAATTGAAAACTGTCGTGAAAAAAAATCCCTAAAAAGTCAAATAAAGTCCTGAAAAAATGAACACAAATTTTTTTTTCAAAACATTAAAATCCAAAAACAAGCATTTTGTCAATAAATGATCCCCTTTGTGCATAAGACAGATCACTGAGCATACCTCCAACAACAATCAATCCAACACTGTGCTTTAATGAAATCATGCATAAACAAATGAACTTTTTCAATCAAACCAGACATTCAAACTGATCAAATTTGTCATATCAATCAACGTCAAAATCATTTGTCCTTGTCACTACTATCATGGGTCTTATACAGGGTGTGGTATACTCGAAACCAGACTGTGTCCTGTCTTAGACGGGGTACCGCATATCCTGAAACCAGACAACATGATCATCCTATCAACACTTTCAACTTTTGACAATGAAGATCAAGATGTTTGTTTGACTTGTTGGAATTAGCGAGTCTTATCATTTATTGATTTATCTTCGATCATGTTCCTATGTTGCTCAATGATGTCACTGAGTGATTTAGAGTGACCGGGATGGTTCATGGTCCCTTTCTTTTTTTGTTGTGATTACTGTTTGTCTACGATGTGTCTGTCTTTTGCAAAAAGGGTTGCATTTCAGCTCTGGCCTTCAATGCCATGATGCTACGCATCCATTTTGCTACATTAAATAAAGGTTCTCACCTACAAAGTTCATTAGTGAAAGAAAGTTTTTCTTTGCCTCTAACTGTCCTCTGTTTCATTTCTTCTTACTAACATTTCTTCCGTCAGTCTTGGCAGTCCATTCAAACCTATCGTCTTCTGTCATTCTTATCGATCACTTGGCCTCTTTTCTGGATTTTTCTGGCCAATTCCTCGAGGGGGCATGCATATGTCATTATTATTGTCTGGGGCATTTTCATTATTGTTCTTTGAATAAAAATGGTCAACGTTTGTGGAGTCATACTTTAACATTTGCACATTGCCTTATTTTAGGTTTTTTGCATCGCATTAATATTTCTCCTATGTCATGGACTTGGTCTTTATCATTTGCGAGCATCGAGTCCTTCTTATGCATTCTTCATTTGTCTCGCTGTCAAATTTGGTCTTGTCAATAACAATCTTCAGTCATGATTTTGGTCGATCTTATCTTGTCGCATCAATGTGCGTGCTCATTTGTCATCATTTTGGACATCGTCAATCCTAATTAGGGTTTTGTCCTCTTATCAATCTTGTCATCATGCGATCGATTTGTCATCGATCGTTGTCATTTTCAATCTTGTCATCTTGCAATCGATTTGTCATCGATCGTGGTCATTTTCAATCTTGTCATTTTGCGATCGATTTGTCATCGATCGTTGTCATTTTCAATCTTGCGATCGATTTGTCATTGATCATCGTCCTTATCAATCATGTCAATTTGGATCAATTAGTCATTGTTCCTTGTCAATTGGCACATTTATCAATCAAATCATTTATCAGCATTGGGCTTTTATCAAGTCAGAATCATGATCAAATCGATCCTTCAATCAGGACCTAATTGTCATTCTTGCATTTTCTAATTCATCTTCTAGGGTTTCATGATTTATTCATTTAACCTTGTTTGTCATTTCTCCCTCTAGGTTAAATAATTTATTTATTTATCCTAAGTCTTCTTGTCATAATTAAATGTTTATTTAATTGGCTAACTAATTCCTCCTCTTTTTGTGAATTAATTAATGAATGAAAAATTATTAATTAATTTACCTAATTTTCCTATTTCCTAATTTCCTCATTTTCTAATTTCCTAATTTCTAATTCATCTAATTTCAATTCTCTCCTATTTTCCTCCTAATTTCATGGGAATGACATTTCAATTTTTCATAATTTTTCATAATTGACAATCAATCAATTTTGACATAGCAATTTGTCATAATTGTCAATCAATCAATCTTGCATAGAAAGTGAAAATTTGTCATAATTTGTCATATTTTTCATTCTTGATTTGCAATTTCCATTCAAATCTCTTCATGCTAATTTGATCTTTTCTCCAATTTGTCTATAAATTGGATGAATTTCTTCAATCATGGCCCCCTGATCCCTGATCCCTGGTCGAATCAATCACGCTTCTAGTATTCTTGCGCTACTTGTCAATCTTGCTTTCACATTAGGTTTATGCACTTGAAGGTGAGATCCACAAACAAAAGCTATTTGAAGGAGAAAGAAGGACAATAGAGCCACATGAAGGAGACATTCAAGTTTGCAATGGTTTGCGTTTGAATTGATGTCTTGTTTTCATGTCTTTGTTGAGTGTTTTTAGGATTGGTCATTGCAATTGAGTTTTCATGATTGAACTAGGCTAGTGTTTCCATTGCTTTGATGATTTCCAGATTCCTATCTACAAGCTTAATGGAGATAAGGCCATTTTGACGCCTATTTTTGACAAGTGGAAGCTGAGGGAGCAGGACTTGGAGCTTATTTGTGTATCTTATGATGAAGCAGGGGTTGATCCTATCATCAAATCCACTTGTGATATCACCATGGATCTAGTAAAATTGGCAGAAGGGATAGACAATGCTGACAGGAAGATCAACTTGTACAAGGAGTACACTAATCAAGTTTTTGAATTGCTCCCAGGAGTTTTTGTCAGCCCAGATCAACTGAAGGACAAACAAGTGTGGCTTAAGGAATTAGAGGCCAAATTGTCAGCCAGAATAAAAGGGATTGTTGACTTAGATGATGCTTCCTTTTTTGTTGTAACAATTCAAGAGATAGAGAGAATCAAATCTCATTATGGTTTTCTTAATTCAGAGTTTAATCAAGGCAAAGGCAAAAGTGATTAACTTCACGTGGCCAACTGATGATGTGTACAATGAGTGGACAAGAAAATATGCCATCCACGATGTAGAGCAGTTAGAAGAGGTTGCAACCAGACAACAAGTAGAAGAAGATGCAGAGGTCGAAAAGGACTTGTAACCGTATTTGTAAAAGATTTTGTAACTTCTTCTTGAGAAGCAATAATTGTAAAAAAATTCTCCTAGGAAAGTCCAAAGCTATGTGCATCCATATTGTTATAAATGGATACCAGGACTAGTGAAAAAATGATCGCAAAAGAATTGTAAGAAAACACTGCAGAAATTTATCTGAGCTTTTCCAAATTTTAATGGAGAATATTCGAAGGTTTCTTGTAATACTTTTTGAATAAGACTATAAATATACAAACCATTGGTTTCAAGTAAAACTTTGTGTTGTCTTCAAATGTGTTTGCATGTGTTTACTCTTTCATTCTAGATAATCCAAGGTTATTTCATTTGAATAGGGGTTGTAAGGCAACTTTCAGTAGATGTGTTTGCTATCTTTTCTCTTTAGGAGGGAAATTAAATATGCGGGGATCACTTCTACTAGTAAATTCCTTGTGAGATGTTTTGAATCTTGATGAGCATAGTCTACTCTGGTATGCATAAATTCTTATATGTCTCAGACATATATAAGGATCTACAAAAGCTGACTAATGGGATATGTATAGGTATTTGACTGTGGGAGTATTGTTTGAACTTAGATGACTTTGTGACCTTGGATAAGGCACTGGTATAGATCGAGGTTGTCTATTATGTGTTTTGTAGGCCAAATACTGAATATGAGTATAGTTTTCATTTCTTTGTTTCAGTTAGTTTTAAGGTTATTAGATCCACTAGTTTTCTGGACTGGTTTGCTATGGATATATCTTTTTAAAGTGTGAATTTAGTTCACAAAGGTATACCCGCCTGGACTCTGAGTAGGTCCGAAGTGTAGAAGGTTAAATCAAACCTTGTCATATGTTGTCCTAAGAGTTTCCTTCCCTTTAATATCTCTTCTGCATAGAGTTATCATATTATTATAAGAATATTAAAGTGAATCAAATTTTGAAGACAACACATGCCAAAGGTCTTCAACACCTCTTTGACATACTTGGACTGAGTAATAAATATTCCTTCTTTCATTTGTTGAATCTGCAATCCAATGAAGAACTTAATTTCCCCTATGAGTGACATCTCAAACTCCTTTTTCATCTCATCTGCAAAATCATGACTCATCTTGTCATCTCCTCCAAAGATGATGTCATCAACAAATACTTCATAGATTAGAATCTGATCTCCTTCTAATTTTAAATAGATATTGCTATCTTCACTTGTTCTTTCAAATCCAATCTTCACAAGATGGGAGTGCACGCATTCATACCATGCTCTAGGTGCCTGCTTTAGTCCATACAAGGTTTTATGTAGCCTACACACCATGTCACTGTCTTCAGATAGGGAAAACCCATCTGGTTGTTCTATGTACACCTCCTCTTCAAGTATTCCTTTTAGGAATTCAGATTTTACATCCATTTGATATACCTTGAATCCTTTAAAAGCTGCATATGCAAGAAGCATATGCACTCCTTCCAGTCTTGCTACTGGAGAAAAGGTTTCTCCATAGTCTTCTCCTTCTTCTTGGGTGTATCCTTTACACACTAGTCTGGCTTTGTTCCTTACCACTGTGCCATCCTCATTTAGCTTGTTTCTGAAAACCCATTTGGCTCCAATGACATTTTTATGCTCCTTTCTGGGTACCAAAGACCATGTAACATTCTTCTCTATCTCATCAAGTTCCTCCTCCATTGCCTTGATCTAGTCTTCATCTTTATGTGCCTCTTTGAATGATTTAGGCTCAAATTCAGAGATCATACATGAGCTTTCTCTGACCTTTCTTCTTGTAAGAATTCCTGCATCTTTGTCTCCTATGATCTGCTTTGGATCATGATTGAGTTTGACATACTTAGGTATGTTCTTAACAAATTATTCTTGCTTTTCTTCTTCATCCTCATCTTCATCAGCATTAGCATCCACTGATGTAGGAACATAATTACTGGTATTGGGCTTATTTGCAATCGGTTCCCAGAAGGTTACTATCGATTCATCTCCTACTTGCTCACTACTGGTTTCCTTAGGTTTCCTAGAGTTTTCATCAACCCTAACATTGATGCTTTCAACAATTCTCTAAGTCCTATTGTTGAAACATTTGAGAGCTTTACTCTGGTGGAATATCCTAGAAATTTTCCTTCATCATATTTTGCATCGAACTTTCTCTGATGTTCACTCCTCTTGATATAAAATTTGCTACCAAACATTCTAAATTAGCTTACCACTGGTGTCTTACCGGTCCAATACTCATAAGGAGTCTTATCCTTTCCCTTTTTGATGAGTACCCGGTTCATTGTGTAGACTGCAGTGCTCACTGCTTCTCTCCAAAAGGTGTGAGAAACTTTTCCTTGGATCAACATAGTTATAGCTGCTTCAACCATGGTCCAGTTTTTTCTCTCTACTAAGCCATTCTATTGTGGAGTCCGGGGGGAAGACAGTTGCCTCTTGATGCCATTCTCTTCACAATATTTGTTGAATTCACCAAAAGTGAATTCCCCTTCTTGATCAGTTCTAAGGCATTTGATTCTTCTACCAATGCTCTGAAAGCTTTGAACTTTCCAATGGCTTTAGACTTGTTCTTCAAGAATGTGACCCACATCATTCTTGAGCAATCATCTATAAGAATCATACAATACCTATCTCCCTACACACTCTTAGTTTTCATAGGACCACACAAATCAGTATGCACAAGATCAAGTAAGTTGTCAGCTGTGAAAGATTTACCTTTGAAGGTTGGGGAAGAAATTTTCCCCAGTTGACATTCTCTGCACAAAGGATTTTCCAGTTTGCTCAGCATCAGCAGTCCTCTAACTACCTTGATCTTAATGGCCTTCACAATGTTATCAAATTTTACATGGTAGAGTCTCCTATGCCATATCCAGCTATCATCAAACTTAGCCATAAGACATGCACTTATATTTGCATTTAGCTGAAATAAGTTACCTTTGGTTTGCATACCGGTGGCCATCAAATCACCATTCTTTCCTTTGATTTTGCACACTCCATTTTTGAATTCTAGAGTGAGTCCACTGTCATTTAGCTGGAAAACACTCAATAGATTATGTCTGAGACCTTCCACCCAATACACATTGTCAGCACTGCTCTTTCCATTTAGAGAGATTGACCCTCTTCCTCTGACCATACATGGTGCATCATTACCAAAGCAAACCACACCACCATCATCAAAGATAGAAACTTGCTCCGGTCACTAGTCATATGATGAGAACAACCACTATTAATAATCCACTCATTGGAATTATCAAAGCGGGAGACAAAAGCCTTCTTGTCTGACACATCTTCCTTTATTGCAACAAACACAATATCTTCATTCTCTTCATCTTTAGATTCCTCATCTATGACACCTTCATCAACTGCAACAAAACAGTTTCTCCGGTTTCCTCATTTGAATTTCTTGAACCTCTCCGCTTTGTCCTTGTTGTCACCATTAGGATAGTTTATATCAATATGTCCTATCCAGTTACAAGAAAAGCATTTCAAAGGGAGCTTACCTCTGTATTTACCGGTTCCTTTAGGAAGTTTCCTGATAAGAAGAGCTTCAAATTCCATCAAGATCTCCTCATCATCCATTTCTCTACTCTATCTTGGTTCACCACTAGTGCTTGTTTCTTTTCCTTTTCTGGATGGTACAACAGAAGCTCTAAAAGCTGATTCAATCTTTTGAACACTACCATCAAAACTATTTAGCTCGTAGGATGTCAACTTTACAATGATGGAGTCTAGGGATACCTTAGTCTTGTCTATTGATCTCAACTCCTGAATAGTAGCAACCCTTATTGCATAGACTAGTAATAAGGATCTCATAAATTTGCTTACCACAGTGGAATCTTCCATTTTACCACCTGCACTCTTGATATCTCCAACAATAGTTTTGATTCTTATTCCATACTATTGAATGGTCTCACCTTCAACCATCCGCATGTATTCAAACTTCCCTCTAAGGCTTTCTTCCTTAGCTTGTTTTACATGCTCATTACCACCATAGATATTCTCAAGAGTGTCCCATACTTCTTTGGGATTATCTTTATCCTATACATCAATAAAATCAATGTCAGATAAGCTTCTGATTAGGGCTTCCATGACTTGCCCATTCTCCTATATTTATCTTTTTTGATCATCGGTGAGAGTACCGGTATGAATAACAAAAGCATTCTCAACATAGCTCTAGTGTTGAGCACCCATGCTTCTGATGTAAATCTTCATTCTGTCCTTTCATATTTTGAAGTTATCTCTATTGAACTTTGGACCTTCCCTCTTCATCATTACAATAGGATCTTTCCCTCAAGCGGTTAAGCTTACAACACAGAGGACCTAGAGGATGCTTTGATACCAATTGATAACTCAATGATGAACAATAAGTACCAAACCAGTACTGAGAGGGGGGGTGAATCAGTACAGT
The DNA here is from genome assembly GCF_030272615.1 of Cryptomeria japonica. Taxonomy (NCBI): domain Eukaryota; kingdom Viridiplantae; phylum Streptophyta; class Pinopsida; order Cupressales; family Cupressaceae; genus Cryptomeria; species Cryptomeria japonica. Next base: position 740,152,024 of record NC_081411.1, on the reverse strand, counting down.
CACAAAATTTTTTCTCGAACCTGTTTAACTACAAACACTACAAATGTCTGACAGACAGTAACACCGGTCTGAAATAGAGTGCAATCGGTAAAGCTAAGAATGATTGTGACAAGCATTAACCAGTTAATCACTTAGCTTTCCACTCAACTTAATACTACACTTCCATTTCACCCTTATGCATGAATATATAATCTATCATCAAAAATATAATAACAACTAGCTCAGCATGATTTACCTTCAGACACAAATCACTTAAATCATCACATGAAAAATACTACACATGACACACAAATTTTTCATGTGGAAACCCAACTGGGAAAAACCACAGTGGGGGTGAATACCCACAAACTGTTAGTACTTACTAAGATTGCCATTAGTCTTATGTTCAAAGTTATTCTATATATTCTAGTCAGTTACTTCTACCGAATCTTTCAGTCGGTAAGCATAGTGCAGTCGGTTATAAAAGAAAGTAGTCTCAGAGTGTAGTATACACCAAACACTCTACCGAGTAACACTCTATGTCTACCGAGTAACACTCTATGTCTACCGAGCAACAAGAATGATATACCAAGTGAACACACACCGAGTGAATAATGTTACCAGATTCATTGAACCTGGACATATATGGGAAACGTGTTACAAAGATCGAGGAACAAGTAACTGTTATCACATTGGAAATTGCACTTAAAGATTGTGTATGATTTTGAGGTCATCTAACTAATGAAATATTTTGCATGGTTATTCATTCGAGAAATCATGTTTGTAAGATCGAAGCATGGACCAGATCACTGACATAAGAGATCTATTTATACATCATGAATTCAGGATTAGATATATGTGCAAGTATATATGTGCATGTGTGTGTGAAGCAAGACATATACAAAAAGGAAAATCATGAGATATCACAAAGTGTTATGACTGTTATAGTTGATAGAGAAACACAGAGGTCACCGAGAAGGATTTCAGAGAATAGTCAAGGAACAGAGTAAACAGAAGGGTTTACCGAGTTAATATATGGATTACTGAGGTATGCTATAAGCAAGGTAATATCATTTTGAGCACATAGAATCTGCTATAACAATTCAGATGTAAAGTTGTAGATAATTTGTAAAGATTTGAATGTAATATTTTGAGTTGTAAGAAAAACCTCTAACAAGGTAAAAGACTCTAACTAAGTCTATAAAATGTAAAGCCTCTAACAAGGTGCAACATTTAGAATAAGTACTGTAAAATCCTTTAGCAAGGTAGATCTTGTTGTCCTCAAATTTTGATTCCCTTCAATGTCCTTAGGATAATATGATCTAAACTAGGTGCAGAGAAAACATCAAAGATAAGGAAATTCCAAAGACAACACATGACAAGGTTTGATTAGACCTTCTACACTTCGGGCCTCCTTAGAGCCTAGGTGGGTATACCTTTGTGAATTAACTTCACACTTTTAAACAATAAACCCACAGCAAACCAGTCCAGAAAACCAGTGGATTTATTCACCTTGAAATCAACTGAAGACAAAGAATAGAAACTGTACTTAACTTCAGCATTTTTGATCAACAAAGTATGCAATAACCAACCTCGATTAATACCAGTGCCTTATCCAAGGTTACAGAGTCACCTAAACTCAAATAAAACTCCTGAAACAATATATCTTTATGCTTCCCGTCGGCTTGGTTTCCACTAATCCTGATATATGCCTGACACATACAAGAATTCAATCATTCTAGACTAAGCTATGGTCCTCAAAATTCAAAGTTCCTTCCAAAGAAATTACTGGTATGAGTGATCCCGCGTATTTAATTTCCCTCCTAAAGAGAAAAGCTAACAAACACTTATACTGAGATTGCTTTGCAATTCCATTCAAACTAAACAACCCTGGATTATTCAGAATAAAGATAGTAAATAAATTTGTGAACAAACTTGAAGACAACACATAGCTTTACTCAAAACCGATGGCTTGTATATTGATATTCATTTCAAGAAATATTACAAGGAATTCTGATTCTTCATTAGACTTAGAAAAGCTCAGATAAATTTCTGCAGCGTTTTCTTACAAAATTTTGTGATCCCCTTTTCCTATAGTCCTGGTATCCATTTATAACAACATGGATGCACAAAGCTTCAGACTTCTCGAGGAGAGTTTGTTACAATTATTTCAAAAATTGAAGAGATTACAATTTTTGCATAAAAGCAGTTATGCGCTCTTTTCAGCCTCTGTAGTTTGTTCAACGGGCTGTTCGGTTGCAACCTCTTCTATCTTTTCAGGGGTGCTCTCCAATTGCTCTAGATCATGGGTGGAATATTTAACTTCCCACTCATTATATGTCTCTTCTGTTGGCCATGAAAAATTAATCACATCATCTTTATTTTTAGTCAACCTTTTCCAAGAATTCCTCAGTTTGTTGACTTCTGAATTAAGAAAACTATAATGTGATTTAATTTTTTCTATTTCCTGTATTGTTATAACAAAGAAAGAGGTATCATCAAGATCAATGATTCCCTTAACCCTTGCTGACAATTTGACTTCTATCTCTTTAAGCCATATTTGCTTATCTTTCAACTGATCCGGATTATCAAAAATTCTTGGGAGCAACTCACAAACTTGATCAGTGTATTCCTTCTTAAGCAATTTAACCCTTCTATCCACATTATCCACCTCTATTTCCAATTGCATTAAGACCTTAGCGACATCAGAAGTGGATTTGATAATGGGATTAGCTCTTGCTTCATCACAAGATACACACATGAACTCTAGATCTTGCTCCCTAGGTCTCCATCTGTCAAAAATGGGTGTCAAAATTGCCTTATCTCTTCTCAGCTCATTCCGTATCTCCATAGTCTTCCCCACATTGTTGTAGAGCAATGAGGCATTTATTGTCTCTGCAAAACTGGAGATTGTGGCCCTTACTTTCTCCTCATATTTCCCTGCATACAAGGCCTGAGCCTGCTTCAGGTTTTCTAGTTCTTGAGGAGTAATCTCAATCATTTGGGAGCTGGAAGGTGCTGGGGATAGTGAAAATTCGATGATAGGGCTTGTAGGTGGAGGTCTTGCAGGAGAGGAGGAAATCATCAATGTTGAAGGCTCACCTTGTTGGTGCTGTCCCATCAACTAGCTTTGTAATCTAGCAATGATGCTATCTTTACCTCTCACCTCCTCCTTGGCATTATTGTAAGCCTTCAAAACTGTTTCCAACTTAATTTGGAGGGCCTCCTTTTCTTTGGCTTCCTTTTCAGCCACTGCAACACTGAATTTTGCAGTTTCTAGCAGCCTCTACTACCCCTGTACTCTGCACTCTTTTTACCATCAATCCACCAAGGTGACTTGACCCTGGGGTGTCTTTACTTTTCTTACCCTCATTTCTCTTGAGGGACCACATAACTAGTGCAGCATTATCCTTACTGAATGTAACCCCTTCCATGGGTTTAGTTTCTTTTCTTACTGCATCTAGCACCAGAGCATCAACAATATCCCACTCTGGTAAGATAAGCACTCCAGCTTGTGCTACTAGGTCTCTTCCCTATTTAGGAGTGATGGTTTTGAATTCTTCCATCATCTCCTGTTTTATTTCTTCCTCCACTGAGGCTGGGTCTTTATCAGGCTGCTCAACCTTCCTTGTCTCACATCTAGCATTATATCTATTTATATGCTGTTTCCAAATGAACTGCATGAATGCTTCTGATGTAACAAAGTTGTCATCAGCTAAAAAGGCATTACTTACCTTTTTTATCTCAGGATCCCACTCCTAGCCTTTAAGTTCAGTAGAGGTGATGTCCATTTCAGCATCAATGGGCTCTTCTGGCATTCCCTCCTCCACTTCATCATAGGTGTATGCGATTTCACCCAAGCTACTCAACTGCAAGAGGTATTCGGTTGCTGCTTGTTCATCTCCTATATGGATAGGGGATTAGGATGGGGAATACAAATGTGTATCTGATTGCACTTCCTTCCCCACCCTTTGCTTCTTTGGGCTATCCTGGATGTGAATGACATCTTGTACCTTCCTCTTTCCTTTGGATGTGGAGGGCTCCCCTGTTGTAGGCACTAGCATACTGTAACCTGATTTCTTGTGCAATGTGTAATCACCAGGAGGAATTTCTTTGGTGGAAGCTGATTTGCTCAGGATCATTCTAGCCTTTTCAGGGTTACTCTTAATCACAGCTTCCCTCTTCTCCTTCAGTGTTTGCATCACATCTTCAAAACAAACAATCAAAATTTTTATTTTTTCTTCCAATGGGAAGAAGCTAGACAATGGGTCACAGCTAGCATCAAATTGATGCACAAAATCCAAGGCTTTCTTGTAAGCCACCCACTTTTCTTTCCATAATTCTTGCTCATCTAGATCAAATTCATTTCTGATGAGGTCTTCAGGAAATTGGAATTGATGAGACCTACCTCTGCATGCTACCTTCTTCCTGAACACACCGTTGAAGAAGTCCTCTGGATCAGCACACCTGGACACTGTAGTGGATAAATGGTAAGGTTTGAGGAAATCCTCAAAGCAATTCCAGCCTCCCTTTGTAATTACGAATTGGTGGGCTATGGTAGCTACAGGGAAAATAGTCCCTTTGCCTCTGCCTGTTAACTCTGCTTCTTGTAGGCCACCAATTTGCCTAAGGATCTCCGCTATTCCCACTTTGAGAGGGACCTGGTAAGGTAATAAAAATGGAGTACCCCTGAAACCAAAAACTCTGAAAACTGTGGAGACTGGATATAAATACATGTCGCCCCAGTTATGAACAATTTTGATGTTCTCTGCGAATTCTTTTGGCCTTATGAATTCCAGAAGAACTTTGGGGACTCTTGGGTTATCAGAGCAAAGGAGAGTCCTTATTTTAGATGCAAAATATTTATCAAACTTTAGGAAACTAGCATCCTCTCTGTCCCATGACAACACAGTACTCCATAATTGTACTGACATTTTCTCTCCTTCCTTCTCTTTAACTAGGTCCAGTCCACTAGCAAAATAATCACCACCTTTGAAGAGAAAAAGGTGCATTAAGAGCGAATACCATCCAAAAGGTCTATCCACCTTTCCATTCTTTATTCCTATCAACCCTCCATGGATAGCATTGGCAATAAAAGAAGCATAATCAAATGTGATAGCAAGAGAAGGATTGAAAATCTGAACAATCATTAGCAAGTAGTGATTTGGCATATTTGCTTCAACATCCTCTCCTAAAACTTGGCAAAGTGCCCAATACATTCCTTTAGCCCTCAAGGTAAACATACTCAATGAGAAAGGCTCTTGCGTATTGGGTCCTACAACTGCTAACCCTCCTATTTTCAGAAAAAGTTCTTTAAGAGGCCCATTCCTGAGATGACTCCTCTGTGCACTGTACACTTGGGCTAATGATGTGAAATTTATGGGTTCGAGAAAGTTTGTGAACTCATTGAGTCCGAATGCTGTCCTAAATTCCTCAGCATTAATTTCCACAAGGGTTTTCTCATTTATATCCCGGATGCATCTTGTTACTGGATCATAATTTAATGCCATCTGGGTTAACAAGTCTGTATCCATGAATACCCCTGGGACTACTAACTTCCCAACATCTAGTTCCCAAATACTGTTTTGAGGGGCAGGAGAATTTCTCATTCCAAATCCGACTTTAAATAACCCCAACCCGGACAGTCCCACCTGTGGGTCTCTTAGCCAATTACCCTTGTCATACAATCCTTCTCCTATCTTCAGACGGGGAGCCCTGGGCACTAACTCTTTGGCCTTTGATGCCTGGTTAGTTGACAATGTCAACTGTTCTAAAAAATCATCACATACACTTCTTTCTAAATAATTAAGCTTGCCGAAAAATTCCCTTTTAGGAGCCATTTGAAAACGCAAGAAAATGAATATCACTCTTAAACAATCCTGCAACACGAGAATGATTTTACTTAAAACACCACAGAAGAATTGCTACAAAATATGAGAGAACCTGATGCTTGCTTGAAGGAATTTGCTCTGCAACTGAACCGCTTGCTCTGTATCTGAAAAAGATAACTCTGCGTCTGCTCTTCTGCAAAAATATTTTGAAAGATATCTTCACTTGGTTGTTAGGAAATCAAATACTTGTACTCAGGGCCTTAACTATGACACTGATTCTGCATGCTTCGGCCATCCCTTCAAAATCGAATTCATACGAGAATTCGTATTTTTCGCTCCAACGGGTCATAACATTCCTGCAAGTGTTTCACTGTTACCTTTTCGTTACTGACGGCTTTGTCTTTAGTCTAGGTCCCACTTTTCTATTGGCTACATAATACCACGTGGCATTGAATCATTTGCCTTAAAATTCCCTTCGCATTCTATTTGATACTGGCTGCGTGTCTTTTTTTTACAACAACGTTTCCACCTTGGCGGACCCACACTTTCTTCTTTGACCACGTGTCATCATGACACATGGACGGTTCTTGTTCATTCTCGCTATTTTGCGGGCATAAGGAGTGAGCACTTTACCCTTGCGAATTTTCTCAAGCCATTGGATCATCCCTCAAGTTGATCACTAATTAATCTTTTGAAAAGGTTCTCAGGAATGGTGGGCCCGTGGACTCGTCACTAACACCTGGCATCCAGTCACCTGCGGCGCTGATTTGTCGCTCTGTCATTCGCCAAAAGGAAACTACGAGGGGCCCCACTTTTGTCTCAACAGGTCTATCCCTCATGTCATCATCATGACACGTGGACGGTTCTTGTTCATTCTCGCTATTTCACGGGCATAAGGAGGGAGTACTTAACCCTTGCGAAATAGCGCCGACTGTCGGATCATCCCTGCAGTTGATCAGCATTTAATCCTTTGAAAAGGATTTCAGGAATGGTGGGCCCATGGACTCATCACTAACACCTGGCATCCAGTCATCTGCGGAGCTGATTTGTCATTTTCTCATTTGCCAGAAGGGAACCATAGGGACCCACATTTTCCTTTTAGACCGCATATCATTATGACACGTGGACGGTCCTCGTTAATTCTCGCTATTTCGCGGGCCTAAAGGGTGAGCATTTTACCCTTGCAAAATAGCGCAAGCCATTGGATCATCTCTCAAATTAATCGACATTTAATCCTTTGAGAAGGCTTTCAGGAGAGGTGGGCCCGCAGACTCGTCATGGACACTTGGCGCCTTGTCACTTTCGGATCTGACTTGTCACTCTATCATTTGCCAGAAGGAAACCACGAGGTCTCAATAGATTGTTAACAGCTGTACCTGCCAGGTCATTTCTGGGGTCCACTTCGAACCTTTAATCCTAACCCGCCGACTGTGGTGACTTGTGCCACGTGCTACCTTTTAACACGCCAGAAGAAAACCACGGGGCTCCAACCACCTTTGATAGCTACACCCTTTACTTCCTCTTTCATGACACATGGATGGTCCTTGTTAATTCTCGCTATTTTGCGGGCCTAAAGGGTGAGCATTTTACCCTTGCAAAATAGCGCAGGCCGTTGGATCATCTCTCAAATTGATCACTAATTACTGGGCCCGACAACTTTAGAAGAACAACATACAAGGCATAAAATTTTCAAATAATCAACGTAACCGCCTAGGCAAATAATAAGGGGGGACACCTCCCACGACCCCATGACCCATATCTTAAGTGAATAAAGTAACAGAAGATTAGAAACCAGAGGGTTTAACACAAAAGGATAAAAAATCAAAAACCCTTAAACCCCTAAGGTTTAGAACAAAGCTGAAGCACTTGGGATTCCACCCTATTCGAAATTTTTTTTAATGAACCATAGCCAATTATGGGAAAAGAAGAACCCAATTTTAAACAATGATAACAGATCTAACAGATCTTGATACTCCTAACAAGGTAAGCTATTAGAAATAGCTAAGCATGTAGCTCTAGCCGAGCAACCTTTATTATTGCAATAGTGAAGTTGTGGGTGTCATCCCCACCGTAGTTGTTCTCTCTAACCAAGAGTTTCTGCGTAACCAAAATATATGTGTTATGGAGTGAATCATGTATGATTGTTATTTATTTGTTTTAGTGTTATATTATGTTACTGCACTATTCAGTTTATGCTTAACAGTAAAGTTTTGAAGTACTGATTCACCCCTCCCCTCTCAATACATTAGCTTTCCATATTGTGCCTAACAATTGGTATCAGAGCTTCAATCTTAGAAAAGGGTTTAACTACCTAAAGAGAAAGATCTTATCAATGGAAGGCTATAAACAATCTCGGAGAATTGTGTATCTGCAAGAAGAGTTGGTTCATGCTAATCAAGTGATTGCAGAGATGCAAAGACAAATGCAAAAATCATTGAAAGTTAGAAGGAGATTATCTGATGATTTGCAGGACTCTCAAGGGTTAGTAGAACAAATTGAGACATCATCTAAGAATAGTATGTCTGAAGAGAGTGAAGAAATGATTGAAGTGTTGAAGGAAAAGAACAAAGCACTGACTGATCAGCTAAAAGCAATGAAAAGAGAACATGAGCATTTCAGCACACAGATGACTGAAAATCTTGATGCATTGAGGACAACCGAGGATAAAGTAAGAGATCTAGAAAGATAGAAACAACAACTTGAAGCATTAGTATTTGAAAAGAATGATGAAATCATAAGATTGATTGGGATTCAACAAAATCTGTCAGATCAACTAGGTTATGCACATCATGAAGCAAATCTGAAAGATGATGAGAATCAAGCATTGAAACTTGAAGTATCAAGGTTGACCAATGAACTGAATACAAGAAGACCCAACAAAGATGCAGGACTCGGTTACAAAGGAAAAGACTCTATCGAGAAGGGAATTCATACTACCGAGAGAGGAGAATCATCAAAGCAAGCTGGAATCAAGAAGAACATCAAAAGAAACAAGCCTATTTGCAACTACTGTGGAAATCAAGGTCATACTGCCAACATGTGCCAAATCAGAAAAGGTAAGAAACAGAATGTCACTATGTCCAACGATTATTGTTACAATTGCAATAAATATGGTCATACATTTAACCAATGTAGGACAAAGTTTGATAGCAATTATAAGAAGGAAAAATTCAAAGGGTTTTGTAAAAATTGCAATAGATATGGACACAGTACCGAGAAGTGTTGGTTTAAGCAAAAGAACTATACATGGTCTGCACACCTAGCAAATACTGGAAGCTACCGAACTCACAGAGAACTTAACCGACCATATGCTGTAGTACCATGGGATTACAATACAAGGATATGGTGTGAATGTTGTGGAAGATATGGACATATAAGTGCCAACTTCTTTATAAGGTTTGGAATGAACAACCAAAGATCATGGAGAAATCCTAGTATGGCATGTTTTCATTGTCACAAAGTTGGACACTTGGCTGGAGATTGCAAAGATCAACCTAGAGGAGACACTGAAGAAATAAAAGGCAAATTACAGATGATTTGGAAAAAGAAGGAAATTGTGTCAAATGAAGAAAGCACCTTACCTACCGAGTTAGGTGCACCTATTCCAAATTAATCGGTAAAGGTATGAAGGGACTGCACTCTCTCAAAGGTCAAATCTTAACAGTTCCTACTTTATTATGTACTTAAGTCAAAATCTGCGTAGTTAAAGATGTATTAGTAAGTTTGAAATTCTATCAAAGTCTTTTGAGAGCACTATACAGGAAACCTGTCAAGTCAATAACTACAGGAAGCCTGTCTAGTCGGTAAATGAAGGAAATCTGGCTACTTGGTTAAAGCGGAAAAAGGAGAGTAAATTGGTTTAGTGGAACTGAGTGCATTTAATGTTTTAACCTAACCTGCATGGAGCCCGATAAGGTATATTGTGTACTTAAAGCATTTACGCGGTCATTTTTCACTTACCAAGTTTTTGAGAGAACAAAGCAAAGAGAATTTAAGGTGATCAAACCTCCTCCGAAGTGAAATTCAAGGTATTTACATCAATCTCAATGCATTGTTAAGCTAGTTTACCGATCATATCTGTTGAAGATTTTTGTTTCATATTTGTTGAGAGGAAAAGCATCTATCATTTGAAAGTTTTCAAACCCTAAGGATCTTTTGATAATTTCTATCTGAAATCTACAATGGCACTAAAGATCCAAGAACCCATTGTTGTTAAGAATGTTGAAAATCCCTCACTAAAATAGTCTCTAACTCCCAAAGTAGCATTAGAACCAGATGACAAAACTGCAATTTCACTCATCCCAAATAGAGTTTTACTAGTTGAGCATGTCAGATTCTTCAACAAATGTCAAGTTGAAGAACTAGGTCATGTTGAAATTGTAGCGTCCTAAAATTGTGACACTTGCAATTTTGACTGCATTTCGGTCTTCACGATGGCGACGCAAAACGCAACCTGAATGGAGACCCCGAAACCTGATTATGACACTGAAAAATGCATTTTCTTGCACCCTGGCCTGAAACTCCTTTTCACCCTACTGTCCCGGGAGGTGGGACCAGAGCGCTAAGCGCCCTGGTCCCCAGGACCATGGCGCCCAGCGCCCTGGTCCCTGGGTCCTATTTTGGGCCCGGTCTCTTTTGGACTTCGGGTCTTTTTGTTTGCAAATTGGAAATTATCTTTCCTGGTCGGCCTAAGGTCGGGAAAATCAGTCTATCAGCCCTAATTGACAAGTATATAAACTACATTTGCCTCTCCCATTTGGGTAAGAAGGACAGATGATGGAAAAGCATGGAAACTATACTCAAGCATTCAAGCATTCAAGCATTCCTTCAAGCAATTGATCATTTCAAGTCTCCATTCAAGGCTAAGTGTTGCATTCAAGACAAGGATTCAACCATTGAAGAGGAGATCACTTACTACATACTACTACAACATACAACATACAACATCTATACCTTCACACATAAGGATACAAACATCCTTACAACAAGGTATTAGTACTTGTTTTACATTACATTTACAACATTGCTCATTTCTTGGTTAATTCCAAAACTGGGGTTTGACCTAAAGGCAAACCCCTAATCCCTGACCCCCCAATCATCTTCGCTTTTCTGTGTGTAGGTTGCAAGTACGTGGCTGAAATTGAAGATCTGGAATCCTTGTGCAGAGACGAACAAATCCCCCTTCGTTTCGCGGATTTTTCGAAGGACCGTGGCGCCGGGAGCCATCGTCCCGACAACTTTTGCTCAAATTTGCAGGACAGCGCCGTATCGACATTTTACTGCTAATTCCAGGTCCGCAGCTTCATACTGTATTCCTATCTCAATTTATAAGCGAATCTTTGTCACTTTCTATGCATTCCTAGCTTAATTCTTCTATCAACATTCTTTACAAAAGAGGGTAGCCTTGCTTTCTTAACCCTTGAAACACATTTAGCATCCAATCTTGCATTGTGTGGGATTGGATCTTGTGGGTTTCAACCCCTCTTTTGAATGTAAAGTCTCTCCCCTAAGTGAAAACCATCAACCCTAGTAAATCTCCCTTCTCTCTCCTTGGAGTTGGAAGAGGGGAGAGCAACTAGGGTTCGATCGCGATTTTCCGCTTTACAGAAATCAAAGACACCTATGATGAATTGTGCACCAATGGGAAATTGGATAGCAAGTATGAGCACATTAAGATCAAGGGATTGACTAAAGCCCTAAACTATCCCTGTGACTTCAAACCCCAATGGGTCAAGTTTGTTCTGAGCAGAGTTCATGATGATTTCATGTGGTTAGAGGAGCAACCATTCAAAATCACCAAGGAAATCATTCATCTAATCACTAGTTACCCTATTTATGATCATGCCCGAGCTCAGAAGATGATATCACAAAAGGAATTGATCACCTTAACCGGAGTGGAATCCGATTGTAGAGGATTGAAACTGAATAATGCAACTGACACAGAGCTAAAGTTTTCTATTAGAGTGATAGGTTATTGTTTCTTCCAATCGGCAAGGGAAAATAGTGTACCCTGTGCAGCAGTCGACTTAGCATACAAAATTGTGAAAAAGGGAATGAAAATTGATCTTTGTGAAGTATTGCTGAAAAACCTGTTTGAGAATTTGAACACCATCAAGAAGCCGAAGAAGAACAACTCGGCCAATACAATAAAGTTTGGATCACTATTATTATGCATGCTTTTCTATTTTGAAAAATTATTTCCAACAGTCGGTAAAGTAGTTTGGGAGCTACACCGACAAGTCACCCATCAAATCAATGACTTTATCAAACATCTAGGTGACAACTTCAATGATATTATGGATGATTATTTCAGCAAGTTTCAAGAGAAGATGCATAACAGGTATAGAATTCCACCCCAGCTAGTGGAAAAATACAAAGATGACATATGTTTTGAAGTAGACACCGACTACTGCTACGTGAATGATGTGGAACCAAGAACTCAATCTTTGCCACCTATGGGTTATGAGGTTGACTTTGACATCACACAATAGCATATATATGCCTTTCTTACACTACCAAGGCATGCTACTAAGCTGAGGTATGGAACATATGAAGAAGTGAAAGAGAAAGTAAAGATGAGCATTGTAGTACCAAAAGCTACAAGCAAAGCAACAAAGATGATCAAGGCACTATCAGAGAAATTTGGAGAAGGTCCTTCCTCCACACCTGTCAAGGGCACACTAGTAATCACCAAGGAGGAATCAGAAGCCCAAGAGGGTGCTATTACACTAAGTACCGAGTTGCCTAAAGGGAAAGTTATGAAGAGGAAGAAACAAGACACATCAAAGGCATCACCGACTCCCTCAATAAAGCGCCCAGACACGAGCATCTGCAGTGTCACCGAGTAAGAAACCAAAGACTATTGTTGTTCCTAAGGTAACACAGACCTATTAGAAATCTACTCGGAGACTCATTTTGGCAAAAGAGTCTAGTGACACCGAATCTGAAGATGCAAGTAAATTTCAAATTGTCAAGAGTAAGAAGGTAAATGTACATAGTGTTGAAAATTTCTGTGCTAACTTGAAAGAATATGGTGGATTTGGAGGATTCAGATATGTTAAGTATGAAACCAGATTTGATGATGAAAAGAGACAAATAGAAGAAGCTGTCATCTGCACATTATTGAGATTCTGATTGGCTCCATTGGAATTATCTAAGTCACTTCCAAATGAATTATATTTGCATATTGATAACAGGTGGAAATATGCAATGGACTCGAAGAAATGGATTAGAGAAAGAAGTTTGGTACATCTCTTTCCAGACATGTCGATAGTTGAAATAAAAGAACATCTGACAACCTACCACACAAAGTTCCTCATCAAACAAAGAGCCTTAAAACTGATTAATGGTCTATATATTGAAGTAGAAAATGAGACAAAAGAAAAGTGGCAGGAAATCTTTAGAATCAAGGATGCTAGTGAGCAAGCTATAGTTGAAATTGTTAATGTCACCGAGCAAGATCATGATGTCACCAAGCAAGACCCTGCTGACACCATACAAATTGATGAAGACATCATGGACACCAAGGCACCTGAAAAGGAAATGATAGAAGGCAATGCCTATGCAAAACTGGTATCCAGTGAGTTAGTTTTGGAACAAGTTCAGCCTTATCCTCTGGTCACTCATTCTGCTATAACTAAGGCCCCTCAAGATACTGAACAAGGTGCAAAGGTTCACAAGTCTACAGAAAGAGAAGCTACTCCTCAGGCCACCGGGGAATAGACCTCTCAAGATCCTCCTAACACTGAAAATGTTGCAACTGAGACCCCGAGCACCGAACCACCAAAGGACTCAGCAAAGGCTAAAGAAACTGACAAAAGTGTTGCCTCCACTGAGCAACCTACCAAGGATCCACAAGCCTCCCAAGCTATTGTATTGGTTCAGCCGGCCAAATCTAAAGAAAAGAAGTTGAAAAAGCATAGTTTCAAGGTAGATATATTGAAACCAATAGTGTTGCCCAATGTAGACATATCAAAATTAAAAGGGCAAGCACTCATTGAATTCGGTGAACTATGCAAAGAAAAGGCCGAACAGGAAAAACAAATGGCCATACAAAAGAAAAATAAAGTACTTCAAAAGGTAAAGACACTATTATCAGATATGCTACCCATAGCTACAGTGTCAATAGATGCAGCCATCCATATTCAACTGGATGAACTCCTCAATCAGATAGAGACATCTAGAGTAGATGCATCTGAATATTTGAGCAAGTTAAAGGACAAAGAGCTCACTGCAAAAATGATTGAAGAGGTACAGAAAGCTATTGCTATTGGCAAAGTTAAACTTGTCAAATTTATTGCTGAGTTGTCCCCTCAACTCAAGCACATTCTTTATTTATTTTAGAAACTTTGTACATTCTCTTTATTCATTAAAGATATCAAAAATTAAACAGAAGCAATTGAGAAAGAGATCACCAATCTCTCAAATAAGTTGACCACTGAGCCCAATTCTGTTCAGAATTTTTATACAAAGTTACAACAGCTCGTGGCTCAACAATTGGACCTCAGGAATGAAGAGCACAAAATAAGGATGGACATTATGACTCTTCAAACCTTATTCATTCCACACTTGTCCTTTGTTCAAGAACAGATCAAACCAAGCCACTTACCTATCTACTACACAAGAGGGAAGCACATTAGATGGCTTAATTTCTCTATTGGCTGACATTCAAGCACAAAATTCTTTAATGGACAGTGTCAAGGATGCACTCTATCGCCCTCACCAAAGCAAGGACAAAGTATAAATCCATTTTTGACCAGTTGCCTCCACCAAATGGTAACTAAGTCTAGATGTTTGTCAAAAGGGTGGAGTGAGTATCATATCAAAGTATACAGGGGAATGTAGTATACAGGGGGAGTATACCAAGTAGTGAATAGAGTAGTAAGAAATGAACAAGAGTAGCACACAAAACATTGATCACTGAGCATGCAAAATCAGAGCTATGAACATTATATTGATAAGGGGAGTATATCTAAATATAATATTTCATTAACAAATGTATATATTGTCAGTTTAGTCAAATTTTGTAGGTATATAGATTTTTGAGTTATAACTTTGAAAGTAGTTTTTGTCAAACATCTCAACTAATGTCAAAAGGGGAGATTGTTACTACTTACTAAGATTGCCATTAGTCTTATGTTCAAAGTTATTCTATATATTCTAGTCAGTTACTTCTACCGAATCTTTCAGTCGGTAAGCATAGTGCAGTTGGTTATAGAAGAAAGTAGTCTCATAGCGTAGTATACACCGAACACTCTACCGAGTAACACTCTATGTCTACCGAGAAACAAGAATGATATACCAAGTGAACACACACCGAGTGAAATGTGTTACCAGATTCACTGAACCTAGACATATATGGGAAACATGTTACAAAGATCGAGCAACAAGTAACCGTTATCACATTGGAAATTGCACTTAAAGATTGTGTATGATTTTGAGGTCATCTAACTAATGAAATATTTTGCATGGTTATTCATTCGAGAAATCATGTTTGTAAGATTGAACCATGGACCAGATCATCGACATAAGAGATCTATTTATACAGCATGAATTCAGGATTAGATATATGTGCAAGTATATATGTGCATGTGTGTGTGAAGCAAGACATATACAAAAAGGAAAATCATGAGATATCACAGAGTGTTATGACTGTTACAGTTGATAGAGAAACACAAAGGTCACCGAGAAGGATTTCAGAGAACAGTCAAGGAACAGAGTAAACAAAAGGGTTTACCTAGTTAATATATGGATTACCGTGGTATGCTATAAGCAAGGTAATATCATTTTGAGCACATAGAATCTGCTATAACATTTCAGATGTAAAGTTGCAGATAATTTGTAAAGATTTGAATGTAATATTTTGAGTTGTAAGAAAAACCTCTAACAAGGTAAAAGACTCTAACTAAGTCTATAAAATGTAAAGCCGCTAACCAGGTGCAACATTTAGAATAAGTGTTGTAAAATCCTTTAGCAAGGTAGATCTAACAGATCTTGATACTCCTAATAGGGTAAGCTATCAGAAATAGCTAAACATGTAGCTCTAACCGAGCAACCTTTATTATTGCAGTAGTGAAGTTGTGGGTGTCACCCCCACCGTAGTTTTTCTCTCTAACCAAGAGTTTCTGCATAACCAAAATATATGTGTTATGGAGTGAATCATGTATGATTGTTATTTATTTGTTTTAGAATTATATTATGTTACTACACTATTCAGTTTATGCTTAACAGTAAAGTTATTGTTGAAGAAAAGTTTTGAAGTACTGATTCACCCCTCCCCTCTTAGTACATTAGCTTTCCATATTGGGCCTAACACAAGCTACTTTTGAACTCTTTAGAAGTTCACTTTGTTAGGAGCCTAGTCTGGTTAAAGACTATTACAAAAGGTTCTGCTAGGAACCGATCCTATTAGAGATCACCCGGTTAAGGGATGGATGCTGTTAGAGGTTACCTTGTTAGAGGATTTCAAGAACTCAATGATTTTGAGTCACCCTGTTAAAGGATTTACAGCAAGCTAGTCGAAGCTACCTAGTTAAGGGATTTTCCAACTGTTGAAGTGGTTAAAGATCAACAGGTATTACAATGATCTAATAATAGCACTCAATGCCTAATGCAGATCTGCTTAAGTTCCTTCCTTCTGCACACACACTATGCAAGAATCAATCCTCTTATCTCATCTGGTCTGGAAATAATCATGCATCTCTACACTTAGATACACACACACCATTTGCCAACAACCTCAACATGAAACACAACATCGACCTTATAGAACACAGATAGGTCGGGAGCATAAACCCTAAACCCTAAACACTTAGGTTGAGCAATTGATCGGTTCAATATTGACCATTGAACACTTTGCATTTGAATACATCAGTCTTGATTATATCTCAAGACATTCTCCATCATTCGTTCTTCACCACTTCATGAAGGTGATAACCCATCACGCGATCTCCACTGTTTGCAAAGACTTCACACATTCCCGAGGTAGATAGGATCAATCTCCTTCATGCAAGATCCTTCATGTGCACAAGACTAATGTGGCAACATGATCTGATCTCCATTATAATGCTAACTCATCACACAATGTCATTGGTTGAATCACATAGGCTTGGAACACTTCAACTCAAAACCCTTAAGCTAAGACTACCAACTAGTAGTCATACCATATTAAGCCTTACTAGAAAACATTCCATATGCTGGTTCACTTGGAAAAACATACCACTTCACCTATTGCTCATATACTGGCTTATACCACTATACTGGTTCTCTTTGCCAGCTGCTTAGCTTCAATATACGTGTTCACTTCTTTGAACATATACCAGTTCACCACATTATACCAGTTCACTTTTCAACATATTGTTGGTTCACTCTCCTGTATATTGACATCAATGACAACATAATATCATCATGTCAACATACTCTACACAAATGCCAACAGGTTTTACACCTAGCAAATTGCATTTGCTGAATTAGATGAAAATGATCTCCTTAAAGAATAAAGACATATGTATGTACTCTTGGAATAATCCAACTTTTCCAGGTACAACGCCATCATGCTTTTGGTGAAAGGCTTCAATGCCTTTCCCATACCACGCAGGGAGAATTAGCCTTACATCTAACCAATGCACTTGCTTGAAAGCTTTTGAAAATTTTCAACAGACCCCATGTTCTTGCTCAATAAATCCTTTAACCATTGCTGACTTTATTTTCATAACAGTCATCATTATGTTTCGGCTAGAACATACAAGAAGATTGCCACTGTCATGATTTTGTTCCTCTGATTTTAGTCTTACTCTATCTTCACTATGCTGCTTGCCTATGAAATACCTCATCTCCATGCTCTTCCTTTATACTTACATCATATGGCATATGATTGAAAATAACGATTTGAATCGTGCTTAAAAGACACATGAAGTGGCAAGTCAGGTCGGGCCCCAAAGTGGGTCCGACTAAATTTTTTTTTGTTTTTGTGCAACTGACTTTTGAAATGCCTCATGAACCTTGAACATACCTCTGGAATCGATTGACACCATTTTTTGATCATTAAACTAAGTTTCGCGACTTTCAGGCACCTGTGCCATATTTTCGCATTTAATCCCAAAGACGTATTTTTCAAACTAGTCAAAACACCTCTCTGGACTTCACAAACTAACAGGCGCGTACTTTGATATGCAAACATGAACTCTGCCAAGCAGTTTCTCAAGATGAATCCCGAGTGAAGAGATATTAATGGTCAAAGACGACCAACTGGCTCTGTCAGCACTACGAACCTGGTAAAGTCAATGCGCAGGGAACTCATCATGCCTTTCTTAAAAATATCAAATGATCTCCGTAGACCCTCAAATCTGAGGCATAGGTACCTTGAAGTATAGATCAAAACTTAGAATGCTCAGTTCGACCGGGAAGCTGATAGGGTACAAATAGTGCGCTCATGAAAATAGCCACTTTAACTGATGTATCAATGAAAATACGGAACACTGAATAAGGTGGCTCAAGAAACCCTTTTGAAACCTAATCAAACGGATTGGCAGGAGCTTGACATTTGAAACATAGCTTTTTTTTTATACCAGAAATTTCCCAGAATAAACATTATGACATGACATTCACCGAGGCATCTTTTACAAATCTGCAAAGTGTGGCTCTAACTAGCTATCGAAACAGGGACTTGTGTAAACCATAAACTGCAAACGGATTTAGCTGACCAAACTGAGCAAATGGATTCACAGGAAGTTAAAATTTTGCATGTTGACTCACATTTATGCATACAATTCATTGCACTTTGAATTTGACCATGACGATAACAGGGCAAAAGTTATAGGAGCTCAAAGTAGGCTATTTAATAAAATCTGCATTTGTACCTAACATGCACTTTCATCTCACCCCTTGAAGTGGGTACCTGATAAATTGATCCAAACTAAATTCTAAAAGTTGCAAAACACTTCATAGGCCAAATGAAAGGTATAGGACACATTTTCCAAGCCTTACCCTTTGATAATTAACTAGCTCCATTTTACCCTCTTTCTAACTAGGCCATTAAAGTTGATTCATTTTATGGTCATTTGGAAATGCAGAGAAATTTTTTGAAATTGGGCCTCTCAAATTACTCAAATTTAATGAGTCCTAACAATGGCTCTGACTGGGGATGGTTGATTGCAAGATCAACACAAGAATTCAGAATCTATGGTAGAGCAGACCACCCAAAAATGGATCACTATCTCTTCTCTTCTCAAATACAAAGGGTTCCTTATTCTACCCAAACAACAGGGCTCCTTATTGAAAAAAACACAACTGAAGCAAAGCAACTGTACAAAAATACAACTTGTTTATAAAATGGCTCCCAGCCACCAAAGTTGAAACCAACTCTTTCCCTTATCAAAAATCTGATTCTCATCACTTAATAATGTAAACAATCTGAAGCAAACACTGATCATCAAAGAAATATTTCTATTATGAAACTCATCTTTGAACATGCTTTTCCAATCACCATTATATGCATACTCATCATGAACATAATTTTGAACCTTACTTTCATGATCAACTACTGAAACATATCCATTCTTTTCATCATCTACTAAGTGCAATAAATCAACATCTTCAATATCCCACTCTTGAAAAAAAGAACATACCTCCGGCTCAAGCATATATTCTAAAATAAGATTTGCACATTCACTCATCTTAGCATGAAAAACTTCAAGATGGGGTTCAAACACACTAGTAAGTAGCTCATTACAAATATCTTCATCCTGACACATGTCAATGCTGCAAGGAATGGTATCATCATCATGGACTGGTTCATCATTTACAACATCTAGCTGATCAATTATTTTTTCATACGAAGGGTTAGAAACCAAATGAAGAATTCCCTTATGAACATTGTGACAATGAAGTGGTTGGTCCATATCTATATCGACATCAAATAAAACATTAGAAAATTTTCTAAAGATACCATCCACCCTATCATCATAATCATCTTCATCAGACAAAGAAGAAATTGGAACTAGGCTGGTACTATCCTCAGTATTCCATGTTTCACAACCACAAAATTTCATCCTATAACCATCATTCTGAGATCAAGATAGTCAGACTTATCTTGCCGCAATTGATCTTCTTTACCAATAGAACACTCATCATTAGTCAAAGAATAAAGATGAATATCACTTCCATTTACTTCATTTGATGAGTTTTCAGCATGTTCACTTAAATTTTCTATCATAAAACTATCTATTAGATCAGCATGTTGTTCATCAAATGTATAAGCATTCAGTTCACAGTCCTTTTCTGAAGAATCCTCTTCACCATATTGCAAAAGGTCTTCATTAATAACTCTAAGGCTCTCCAACATTTGAACCTTCTTGTCCACAACTTCAAGAGATTTCCTAAGTTCTGTAATCTTCTGGAATTGCATTGCACTTTGTTGTTCAATGTGACATTCTTTTAAAATTTGTTCATCAATGCGTACCATATTTTCATTGCAATCATGTGTACCATTAAAATTTTCTGAATTAACTGTGTGCACAACTTTCATATTAGAAATATCATCCACATGATTAGAAGAAATGAAATCTGAAAATACTCTTACTTCATCTTCAACACAATTGACATTATCAATATCTATATGAGGATTAACCATTGTTTGCACCAAACAACTTTGATTTTCACTTGGAATTAAATTATCGGTGTTACCAGCACAAGTATGAACACCAAAGCTCTGAACATTACTTTTCACTTCACACTTAGTTGCAGAATTACAAACACTATGACAGCAAACACTGACAGATACAAGTCTTTTAGGAATGCCATATTTTAAATTTTTCTCTATGTCCATGATTGTCAAAAATGCCTGATGTAATGTCTTTGGCTCTTTATCCCTCAACCTATAACTCATATTACTTCCAAAGGTGTCCAAATAGATCACTAAAGACATTTTGTCATTTAGTTTATACCCTTGTGGGATCTCAACCAGTGCTTTGGAAAATCTGACATTGAAGGCTGGCACTAACTCACCTTCCTCAACTCTAATCTCCATCAACTTCCTTAGTGAATCATTAAAGTTTATTCTCTCAGCAAATTGCTCAAGAAAAGATGCAACTAATTCTTCCCATGACTGAATAGAAGCTTCTTGCAAAAATGAGAACCAAATCCTGGTATCCCCTTTCAAGCTCTGCACAAACAACTTCATGCAAATATCCTCATGACATATATCATAGTCATTCATTAAATCAACAAAGTTTTGCACATGCATTCTTGTTGATTGTAACTGGTCCCCATTAAACAATGGTAAATGCTTCCTAATGTCACTTGGAATCTGATTCGAGTAACCAGGTATCCCAACAAAACAAAATGGCACATAGCCTTTAATAGAGAAATTTCTACAACAATCCATTACTAACTACAACCTTGCTACTTGCTTCTGCAAATGATTATACAACCTTGTGTAGAATAACGGAAAACTCAAGCATATTCATCAACATGATCTATTCATAACATTGCTTGACATAAGGTTTCTCCAAATTTGCATACTATGGAAGAACATATATGCTGGAAACTTCAGCAAAATAGATATGCAAATAAGTTTGTAAATCCTCATTTTCTCTCTTTACTAGTGTTGTTCACTTGATGGGAAAACTATATTACTCATTCAAATTTTTAGAAGAAATGTCTTGCATTAAAACTTCTGAAAATACCTGGATATTTGCAGCTATAAAACTTGTAGATCAGAACATTTATTCATATTTTAACTTGGTCTTTTACCTCAGAGTCACCACCTCTTGCATAGAGGACATTTTGAATAGCAGAATACCATTCAACACATATTTAATTCTTTATTTATCCTTCAATCATACTGCAACAATTCCACTCCAGGCTATTTAACACAAATCTGGAAAATGCATCAGACTTATGTGTGAGCTGAAAACTTTTTGTTATCACTGTTTTGACTATTGGGTGATTTTGTTCTCTAATCCGTTGTAATCTGCAAAATTGTGCTTTGTACTTCATTTCTACCTCTGAGGGTTTTTGGTCTAAGGGTTTTAGGTTCTGCAATTTACCCTTTTCTATCTTGATGTCATGCATTCTATTTCCTTGTTACTTTTTCCACTTAAGTGGAAGGGTCAGTCCATCGTGAAAAGTGGTCCCCCTTTTACATTTGCCTTAGGCGGGTCCTTAAATATGTTTTATTTTTATGCCTTCCCCTAAGTTTTATTTATTTGTTGGGCCTTTTAAAGATCGTGCAAGTTTGGTTGATTGGACGGTCCATTTTGATTCGCAAAGGAAAGCTACTAGAAGTTTATCTTTCGTGAAGTAGCGAAAGGGTAGTGGGCCCAACGAAAGGGTGACTTGTAGGGTAAAGGAAGTGCATCTCTAAATATATCCAATGGCTCACGTTATTTCACTTGGCGAAATAGCATGCCTTTTATCCTTCACAAAATAGTGAAAGGATGGTAGGCCCGACAGATAGACAATTCTCGGTTTTAAAGACCAATCAACTGGGAGTTGATCAGACAACCCGTGTTATTTCGCAGCCAGAAGCAACATGAATTTTATTCTTCGTGAAGTGCCAAAAAGGAGTTGGCGAATACGTGGTGGATGATGTGGTAGTACAGCTAGATGTCTAGCTAGGGTAAAAGGTGATCTGTCGGTAGGACACGTGGCTCCAAAGGATTGTGAAGGGCCCACTTCAATTCAGTGGCAATGGTGATGAAATTCATGGCTAAATAAAACATGTGGCAGTTCAGATGTAGAGTTTGATGGAGTTCTTGAACGAATGAATGGCTGACACATAGGAGCTATTTTCTAGAAATCAATAAGGCAGGGCAAGTGGATTCTATGTAGAGGGCCCAGTTTGAAGGATAAAGGATGTTAAAGGCTGCACATCTCAAAGGTGATCCAATGATGAGTGTTGTTTTGCAGCCCAAAGATGTAAGGTGATTAACCTTTGCGAAACAATGAAAACCATTAGCGGTGATAGTTTCATGCGGTTAGTTAAAAGGACTAGCGGTCACCGTGGAGAGTAAAGATCAAGTGGATAGTCTAAGATCCAACGGCTAGCGTTGTTTCACATGGAAGAGATGCGTGAGAAATATGCTTCACGAAACAACGAAAGGAAGGTGGGGCCCATTTCTAAGGAGGATGACCCAAGTAAGGTAAAGAACATGCATGTTCTTCAGGATCCGATGGACGGCACTGTTTCGCATGGCAAAGATGCAAGATTTTTATCTTTCGAGAAATAGCAAAAAGCCAGGACACTTAGAATTTTCTATGTGGTCCGTTGGAGCCAATTTTCAAATTCAATTGCGAATTGATTGCCGAAGCATGTGGATTAATGTTTCAACTCAACGCTCTGTTGCCGTATTAAGCTTCACATCAATTGAATTTTAGTGTCATTTCAAAGATTTTTGCAGAGGAACCATTGGGCAAAGCGAATTTCTTCAGGCAACAAGTAAGTTTTGCATATTGCTTGATAGTTACAGTTCAAATTGATATCACTGGGTGCTTGTCTTCTTAGAGGTCTGTTTAAGTTTCAAATTGAAATAGTTGTAATTCAAAGATGGCACCTTGAAGATATTTCACAAAGAAGGTGAATTATCAGGATAGAGCCATTTGTGATGATTTTCTAGAACAATTAACCATGTCTAGTAATGTCGCTGCTAAAATGAAAGAATTAGTGGCCAAGGCCCCCTGTCTAAGAATTGGAGATGGTTTGTATGATAAAGGAAACTGGTTAAGGGATTCATAGATAGGGATATCAGGTCTGGGACTCTTCAAAGTGGGATTTGGCCAGAGACATTCCCTTGCTCCAATGAACACTATATGGGAGTTAGATGTTGGAAGCTCATAGTCCCTGGGGTTTTCATGGATGTGGACTTGTTAACCCAAATTGCAAATAATTATGACCCTATTGCCCGGTGTGTTAGAAATGTAAATGGGGGAGCTTTAATTGGGATAAATGATGATGAATTTAGGAAAGTGTTCAGACTCAATGAGGTGTTGAATTATCTAGAGCCTATCAAATTTGATACACTTGCCCACGTCTATAATGTGCAGAGAGATCACCTCAGGAGTGGCCCTTTGAAAGAATTTTTTGTCAAAATAGGAGGACTGACTATTGTAGGCCCTAGTACCATGGAGCCTTTCTCTTTAAATCTTTTTACTTTAAGAGCTAAAGGGATGTATTGGTCCCTATGTCAGATTTTTGTGGAAGATGCTGAAACAACCATGCCAACCCACTATATGCTTATGTTAGCACAAATCTTGAACCCATCTCTGGCAGTAACCTTTGACTTTGCACCTTATCTTACTGATGCAATTCTTGAAGGGTTGATGGGGATAAAAAATGCTAAGGTAGACAAACCTTTTGGGTGGTATTCTCTTCTTATGCACATGTTTTTATTCAAAGGTGTTGATTATTTTGCTGAGGAAATGGACCTGGTTAAGGAGAAGGATGGTGAAGAGATGCTTGTGCAATTGTGGAGCACAATTTTGTCTTGGGATAGAGAGGATGCAAGTTACTTGAAGTTTGATAGATGCTTTGAATCTAGGCTTAGGATCCTCTTGTGCCCACAAAACCCTAGGATCCCTAAGGCTCTTTTAGAATTCCTGAGGCCTAAATAATTTGTTGAAGGTATCAAGATTGTGCATAACTGGGGTGATATATATTTTTACCCCATCTCTACTATGTTTATATTTTATGGATTCAAAGGAACTCCATAATTGCTTCCCTATCAAGTCCCATTGAAGATAGGAATTGCAGAGGTCCTAAGGTAGATCAGGGGTGTGCAAGAGAAAGAATTAACAAATAGGAGGAAAGGGAACATTTTCCCAACTGTCACCATTGCACATCAATTTGTAATCACCAAGGGTGGTTGGGAAAATTTTGATGATTTCTTTCAACCCTATAGGTTGTCTACTGTAGTGTTAAGGTTTGTTGACCCTGAAGATTTCTTTGATGGCATGTTCAAGAAAAGAGCCATATGTAAAGGTAGACCACATTAGTTCCATTTTCCTGAGGATCTGATCAGAAATGAATTCAATCTAGATGAGCAAGAATTGAGAAAAGAAAAATGGATAGCATACAAAAGGGCTCTTGATTTTATCCACCAATTTGATATTGGTTATGACCCTTTGTCTAGCTTTACCCCCTTTGAGGAGAAGGCTAAAAAATTGATACTGTATTTTGAAGATTTAATGCAAACCTTGAAGGAGAAGAGGGAATCTATAATGAGAAATGATCCTGAATAGGCTAAGTTGGTTTTAGCCAAGCCTTCCTTTGCCAAGGCCATCCCTCCAGGTGAGTATGTGATGCACAAGAGGCCAAAGTACAGTGTGCTAGTGCTAGTCAGAGGTGAGTCCTCCACTTCAAAAGGGAAAAGACCAATAGAAGATGTCATTGACATCCAAGATTCCCCTAAAAGGCAAAGGGTGGGAAAAGAGGTGCAAACAGGTGAACCTTTATATTCCCCATCCCAATCCCTAATCCATGTGGGAGATGAACATGCGGTGGCTGAGCAATTGTTGCAGCTAGGGATTCTAGGGGAGATTGCCTACACTTATGAGGAAACACAAGAGGGAATGCCTAAAGAGCCACTGAGTGCCAAGATGAACTTGACTGCAGATGAGTTTAAATGAAAGGAGTTAGACCTTGCCATCAAACAAGTCAGTGAGGAGTTCCTGGCTGATAATAATTTTGTTACAACAGGATCCTTTATGCAATTTGTTTGGAGGCAAAACATTGAGCAATTTAAAGCAAAATGTGAGAAGAGGAAGAATGAATAGCCCCACAAAGATGCAACTGCAGTGGAGGAGGAAGTGAAACAAGAAATGATGGCAGAGTTCAAAACCATTACTCTTGAGCAGGGGAGAGAAATGGTAGCAAAAGCTGGTGTGCTAATTCTTCCTAAGTGGGACATAGTATATGCCTTAGTGCTTGAAGTAGTAAGGAAAGAAACCAAGCCCATGGAAGGAGTGACATTCAGCAAGGACAATGCTGCTTTGGTCATGTGGTCCCTGAGGAGGGATGAGAGAAAAAGAAGGAAGGACACTTCAGAGTCCAGCTACCTTGGAGGTATGATTGTGAAGAGAGTGTAGGACATAGGGGTGGTAGAAGGTGCTAGCACAGTTCTAGAAACAACAAAATTCAGTGTGGTAGTAGCTAAGAAGGAAGCTAAGGAGAAGGTTGATCTCTAGGTAAAATTAGAGACAGTTCTAAAGGCTTACAATGAGGCAAAAGGGGAGATTGCCCACAGGGATAGCATCATTGCCAAGTTAGAGAATCAACTAGCAGGGCAATACCAGAAAGGTGAATCTTCGACCTTATCGATTGCCTCTTCTCCAGCAAGACCTTCACCCACCAGTCCCATCATTGAATTTCCCCCTTCTCCTATGACTTCTAGTTTTCAACTAGCTAAGACCATACAAGATGAATTAGAAAAGCTGAAGCAGGCTCAGGCCCTGTTTGCAAATAAATATGAAGAAAAGGTCATAGGCACAATCTTGAAGTTTGCTGACACAATCGGGGCTTCCATTGTGTACATTTTTATGAAAAGAATTATGAGCATATTGACTGATTTGAAAGAAGATAAGGCTACTCTGGAGCCAATTTTGAATAAGTGGATGCCTAGGGAAGTGGATTTGGAACTTATGTGTTCATCTCATGAAGAGGCAGAGGCTGATTCCAATATCAAATCCACTTGTGAGTTAGTAAAAGGCATGACTAAGTTAGCAGAAGGAAGAGCTGGTGTAGAGAGAAAGGCCAATTTATACCGAAAGGAATATGCTGACCATAAGTTTGAACTATTTCCTAGGGGTTTTGTTAGTCCAAATTAGTTGAAGGATAAACAAGTGTGGCTTGATGAGCTAGGAGATAACTTGTCCCAAAGAATAAATGAAATCATCAATACATATGACACATCTTTATTTATCCAGACAATTGAAGAAATAAAGAAGATAAAGTCAAATTATGGTTTTTTGGAGTCAGAAGTTAAGAAAATGAGAAACACTTGGAAAAGGTTGGATAAATTGAAAAAGAAAATTGTTAGTTTCTCCTAGCCTAGTGATGACGTGTTCAAAGAGTGGAAAATAAAATACATGGTGCAAGAAGCAGAGGTTGAAGAAGATGTTGCAGCGGAATAACAAACTGAAAAGCCGCTAGGATTGAAAATGACTTGTAACTTCTTTTTGAAGAAAATTGTAGTTGTAAAAAATTATTCTTAGGAAAGTCTGAAGCTTGCTTTGCATCCATATTATTATAAATGGATACCAGGACTTAAGGATAGATGATCACAAGAATTTGTAAAGAAACTCTGCTGAAATATATCTAGGGTTTTTTGGTTATTTCAAAATTACCTTGAGTTATGTAAGATTCTTTCAAAATGAATATTAATATATAGATCAAATCTTTTCAGGCCTAAATCTTTGTTGTCTTTTGGTGTGCATTCATTAGTTTGCTAGTTTCATTTGAATAATTTAGGGTTATGCGATTGAGCATGGATTGTAAGGCAATCTTATAGATATGTTTTTGGCTTTTCTCTTCAGGAGAGGAATTAAATATGCGTGAAATATTTCTGTCAGTAAATCAATTGTTTGTTGCTTTCAATTTGATAAGTGGTTTTAGTTTAAAGGGAAAGAACTTATATATATGTCAGGCATGTATAAGGCTAATCAAAGCCGTAGTGATGAAATGGATGGGATTGTTCAGATTTGGAACTCTTGTTTAATTTGGGTGACTCTGTAGCCTGGATAAGGCACTGATATCAGTTGTGGAATTCTTTCTATCTTTCTTGGGATCAAGACTAAAAATGAGCACAAGTTTTCTTTAATGTTTCAGTTTTATTGAGGTGATGAAGTCCATAGGTTTTTAGCATTGGTTTACTATGGATCTCAATTTTAAATTGTGAAAGTATTCACAAAAGGTATACCCACCTGAGCTTTGGATAAGTTCGAAGTGTAGAAGGTTTTGCTAAAACCTAGTTATATATTATTCTAGAATTCTATTTTCTTGTTGTCCTCTTCATATGCAAACAAAGTTATTAAATTTTATTATAGAAAGGATAGGGGGAATCAGAATTTGAGGACAACACTTTTACTGCGCTTTTCTTCTCAAGCTTTTATGATGAGAGCACCATGTCTGAGCCTGCAACCAATTTAATTATCTACATCTCAATATGATTCATCAAATCATCTACTAATCGATCAACCATAAAAGACATTTTCAACTCTGTGCATTCTCAATGAACTGACTAACTAGATAAAATTATGCAATTTCTATACAGTATAGCCAGCAGAGTCGCCATTTTTGTTGTTCACCAAAAGTGGTTAACCCAAATTCACCTGCAATCCTTCTATGAAATTGCCAATTTCAATCTATGAAATACATCAAGACTTGGACAACATAACATAGGACCCTAATTGATCCTCCTACACTTCCATTCTACTAGACCTAGGGGGACACCCTTTAATGCATTACATACAACTAGTTACAAACATATGATTGCATCAACAATAAGAAGATAGATCATTCCACAAGCTCAACAAGTTAGAAAACACATACAGATCGACTAGATCTATACAAACAATAGATAAAACAAAACTTGGAATGAATAGAACACAACCCCTAAACATAAAGATAAATAGATTTTTCTTTAAGATCTCTAAGAAACCCCATTATCTGCAAGACCATTGCCTTATCCAAGAGCAACAGAGTCATACATCGAACTATAAATGAGAACCTTTATTGCAAATCCATCTTCATATTTAAATATCCCTGCATTAGTGCCTCACAAAATGCAGTACTCATCTCACTCACAAAATCATGAAATCTTTAAACTATATCCCATTATCTATGATTGATTACAGAGTTTAAATTCTTCCTTGAAGAATGCCTGCAAACTATCACCACAATCTCCTTGAGATTGACAAACTCTAGCCTCTTAAAGAATTTAATTTGTAACAAAGAAAATATACATTCAAAGACAATTTTGTGTGAATTTATGCATGCCTTACATACATATAAATCTGCAACAGAAAACACCTACAACAAGAAAATAAGACTCCATTACTTGAAAGAAGACATTACACTACAAACTTGAAAGTACTCAAAATTGGAAACACAGAACTCTAGAGCCTTTCTCCAAAAATTCTAGAACCCTTACAATTGAAAAGAAATGGTAATATGAAGGAGGGGGGGAAAAGACCTGAATGCACCAGAGATCGCCATGTGTCCCTTTTTCCCTAATTGCAAAAATATCTCCTTTTCTTCCCATGGAAATTGCTCTCAAAATATCTCATGTTTGTTGAAACTAACTATATGAATAGATTCGACATCCTAAGAGATTTCCAATGATATATAATTCTTCCCATTTCCGGTAAAAAATACCTTTGAGCGAATTAATCTTGAATAGCAGGTCATCATTTAAATTTTTGGATTTCTTCAATAGTCTAGACTTTATATTTAACTTTGATTTTTATCCATTTTTCACCTGACGCCCTGCCACATGGCAACTTGTGATTCGTCAGCAGGGTCCATTGTTCACCACCTATCTACCACTTGTCAGCCATGTTATCGCCACCTGTCCGCCACCTATCCGCCACTTGTCAGCCACATCAGCACCATCTCACCAGGACCTGCCAGCTGGACTGCCACCGGACTTGCCACATCATCGGTCACTAGGTCGCAATGGTTAACCGGCGAGCACCTTCGCTTCACGACATGGCGACCACTATTGATCTTCTACGAACTTGCTCGATCTTTACCGTGTCCTTTTCCGCACATGCTTGGTCGCTGACTCATGATGCTTAACCGGTGAGCATCTTCACCTTGTGACATGGCGGCCACCGCCCGATCGCCTCAAACCTACTCACCAGTTAACTCATCCACTCTCTACAAAATTTGCCTTGGGAACCGTGCACATGGTGGGGTCCATCTGGTCACCAGCTATCTCTTCGGTCGCCTCAAGATTTGCGCACACACGCATGGGGTCAAATGGGCATCAAGCTTACACTTGTGTCAAAATCCTTCAACGCTTTGGCACTATGGTTATGTGGAGCTTTACATTTAAATACCAATATTATCCATTCCCCAGCCAATGTGGGATAATGGTTCTAGCCTGGAACTATGCATTTTGAAGGTTTTCTAAGTGGCTGCTAATACCTTTGTTGAAACTTCCTTAATAACTCTTCAACTCACTTGTTGGAGGGGCTTTACTACTGTTAATATGTATTTTCTTTGAATTTTATTGCTGCCTCTCTCCAAACACTACGTAGGGAAGACATCACGCTAAGGGAGGGGGTTGGTCTGTAGCTACTCATTGCATTTGCCTGAAAGTTTTGAAACCTTTTCAATGAAATACCATTCCCATTCAATGCACCACGACATGGGAACCTGGCATTTACACCTACCAATTACAATTGCATAAAATTTTTATAATTGCCTTCACCAAACCACCATGCATAGGGATATTACACCTGCCAAAATGCATTTGGTAGAAGGTTTCTGGCATTTCTTTTTAACGCCATAGGCAGGGAGGGGAATTTGGGTTTAACGCCATATTTGTTGTAGTTGCTTGAAACTTCCTTCATCTTTTGACCCATTGTGTGGGCTGTGGTTTGCTACCTTCAACCCATTCCAATTGCATTTGCATAAAGATTTTATGTGCCTTTTGTTAACCACAAGGAAATTGGCATTTACACTTGCCAATTACATATTACTGAAAGTCTCTAAGCCTTTTCAAAACTACCACAACACACCCAAGCATAGGCAAGGAGGAGTTGGAAAATTTTAGAACTTGGTTTTACACCTAGCAACTTGCATTTGCTGAATTAGATGAAAATTCTCTCCTTAAAGAATAAAGACATATGCATGTACTCTTGTAATAAGCCAACTTTGCCAGGTAGAATGCCATCATGCTTTTGTTGAAAGGCTTCAATGCCTTGCCCATACCATGCAGGGAGAATTGGCTTTACACCTGACCAATGCACTTTCTTGAAAGCTTCTAAAAATTTTCAACAAACCCCATGTTGTTGCTCAATAAATCCATTAACCATTGCTAACATTATTTTCATAATAGTCATCACTATCTTTCGCCTGGAACATACAAGAAGATTGCCACTGTCATGATTTTGTTCCTCTGATTTTAGTCTTACTCTATGTTCACTATGTTGCTTGCCTGTGAAATACCTCATCTCCATACTCTTCCTTTATACTTACATCATATGACATATGATTGAAAATAATGATTTGAATCTTGCTTAAAAGACACATGAAGTAGCAAGTCAGGTTGGGCCCCAAAGTGGGTCCGACTAATTTTTTTTTTTGTTTTCATGCAACTGACTTTTGAAATGCCTCACGAACCTTGAACATACCTCTGGAATCGATCGGCACCATTTTCTGATCATTAAACTGAGTTTCGTGACTTTCAGGCACCTACGCCACATTTTCACATTTAATCCCAAAGACATATTTTTTAAACTGGTGAAAATACCTCTTTGGACTTTGCAAACTGACAGGCGCATACTCTGATATACAAACATGAATTCTACCAAGTGGTTTCTCAAGATGAATCCCAAGTGAATAAATATTAATGGTCAAAGATGACCAACTGGCTCTGTCAGCACTACGAACCTGATAAAGTCAATGCACAGGGAACTCATGACGCCTTTCTTAAAAATATCAAACGATCTCTGCAGACCCTCAAATTTGAGGCATAAGTACCTTGAAGTATAGATCAAAACTTAGAATGCTCAGTTTGACCAGGAAGCTGATAGGGTACAAATAGTATGCTCATGAAAATAGCCACTTTAACTGATGGAGCAATGAAAATACGGAACACTGAATAAGGTGGCTCAAGAAACCCTTTTGAAACCTGATCAAACGGATTGGCAGGAGCTTGAAATTTGAAACATAGCTTGTCTCTTATACCAAAAATAGCCCGGAAAAAACATTCTGACATGACATTCACCGGGGCATCTTTTACAAATGTGTAAAGAAAAGCTCTGACTAGCTGTCGAAACAGGGACTTGTGCAAACCATAAACTACAAACGGATTTAGATTACCAAACGTAGAAAATGGATTCACAGGGACTTGAAATTTTGCATGTTAACTCACATTTATGCATACAATTCAATGCACTTTGAATTTCACCATGACGATCAACATGGCAAAAGTTATAGGAGCGCAAAGTAGGCTATTTAATAAAATCTGCATTTGCACCTAACATGCACTTTCACCTCACCCCTTGAAGTGGGTACCTTATAAATTGATCCAAACTGAATTCTAAAAGTTGCAAAACACTTCATAGGTCAAATGAAAGGTATAGGACACATTTCCCAAGCCTTACCCTTTGATAATTAACTTGCTCCATTTTACCCTCTTTCTAACTAGGCCATTCAAGTTGACTCATTTTATGGTCATTTGGAAATGCAGAGCAAAATTTTGAAATTGGGCCTCTCAAGTTACTCAAATTTAATGAGTCCCAACACTACCGATTACATTGGTTCACTATTCTGAATTGATTATTGCATTACCGATTCAAGTTTGATAAATTCATCTTCCAGTCTATAATTAGATGATCTGATCTGATTATTGCCATTCTCATCCACCTTGACATTTATGATTTCCATTATCCTATTCAATATTTTGTTATAACATCTATATTCTTTGCTCTTAGTAGAATGACCCAAAAATATTCCTTCATCACTTCTAGGATCAAACTTTCCTAATGCATCATCTCTTCTAATATAACATTTGCTTTCAAATATTCTAAAATATCTAACATTAGGAGTATGAACAAACCATAGTTCATAAGGAGTCTTACCGGTATCACCTTTTATGTGTACTCTATTGAAAGTATATAGCATTGTATTGACAACTTCCCTCAAATAGATATCAGGTAATTTAGCTTTTGTCATCATTTTCCTTGCTATATCCAAAATTGTTATGTTGTGGAGTCCTAGGTGCAAAAAGTTGTCTCCTAATACCATTCCTTTCACAAAAGTAGTTGAAAGTTCACCAGATGTAAAATCACCACCATAATCTGATCTTAAGCACTTTATCTTTAGTCCTATTTCAGTCTCAACCATAGCTTTAAAGATTTTGAATTTCTCAAAAGCTTTAGATTTCTCTTTCAAAAATGCTACCCACATCATTCTAGAATATTCATCAATAAGTAACATAAAATATCTATCACCTTGAAATTTTTTAGTCCTTTCCGATCCACACAAATTAGTATGAATGAGATCAAGAATTTCATTAGATTTATCATGTATACTTCTGAAAGAAGTTCTAACTTGCTTACCCATTTGACATTCTCTACATACCAGATTATGAGGTTTAACAATCTTGGGTAAATCTTTGATAGCCGATATTGAAATGATCTCTACTATGCAATCAAAATTTACATGACACGTCCTATTATGCCATAACCAACTTTTGTCAATCTGAGCAATCAAGCAAGCCTTCTCACTAGAGTTCAAATGAAAGATATTACCTTTGGTCTAAGTTCCGGAAGCAATCTCCAATCTAGATTTATTGATGATCTTACATTTTCCATCCTTGAATTGAAAATAAAATCCTCTATCCACCATCTGACCTACACTTAAAAGATTATTCTTTAAGCCTTCAACATAATAAACATTATCACTATTAGTCTTACCATCCAATGATATTGTTCCTTTTCTTTTGATCCTACACGCCTTGTTGTCTCCAAATCTGACCAATACACCATCAAATTCTTGCAATGATAAGAACTTTCTTTTGTCACCAATCATGTGATGCAAGCAACCACTATCTATAACCCATTCATCCTTGTCTTCAATTTTTGCAACTAAAGCCTTTTCTTCAGTATGTGTTGTTTCAATGACAGATTTCAGAGAATCATCCTTAATAGAAATAAAGACCCAATCTTTTCCAGATGAGGCACCACTATCAGATCCACTCATAGGTTCATCATCATCAGTAATACCAAAATCATCATCACTAGCATAATAACATGATTTATCCTTATTTCTTCTAAATCTAGGTCTCCTCTGATATTCAAGATTAAGCTTATAATTCCTCACAAATCTTTCATGAATGCTAGCAGCTCTTTCAGGAAACCTAGATGCAAAATGACCAATCTTATTGCATGAAAAACATTTAAAAGGGACTTTTCCTTCATACTTACTTCCGATTGGTCCTTTAGGAATTCTTCTAGCAATCAGGGCTTCCATCTCTTCAAGTTCTCTTTCTTCTTTCTTAATTTCCTCCATATCCATATCATACATCTCTTTCCAATCTATCTTCTTCTTACCAGAGGTAGATGCTTTAAATGCAGTCTCAGTTTTAGCAACACATCTGATCTCCAAGTTTTTCAATTTCAAAAGCAGTCAATTTCCCAAGTAATGTATCTCTGGTCACAGGGGTGCTTGAAATTTTCTGGAGTTCATTGATAGTAGTAGCCTTCATCTTGTAAGCCATAGGTAGAACTCTCTAAACTTTTGACACTATCTCATCCTCACTAGCTGATCCATTGTATCATTTGCTATCCATGACAATCTCATTGACTCTATCCATGAAATAACTTATCTTCTCATCTTCTTCCATCTTTAAAGTTTCATATCTTACCTGAAAACCTTCAGGTTTAGCAATCTTCATAGCTTGGTCACCTTCATAAAGTGTTTCAAGCTTTGTCCAAATCAACCTAGCATTTTTCAACTCTATGACATTCAATAGCTTTTCATCATATAGAGTGCTTAACAATTGTTCTTTTTCTCTCACATCATTTTCAACTTTCTTATGTTCATTAGCAGATGCCAGTGTTCCAGAATTAGGATCATGAGGTATATACCCTTTCTCCACTATCTCCCAAACTTTAGCTCTGAGACATTAGAGATGAATCTTCATTCACTCCTTCCATATTTTGTAATTTGTACCATCGAATCTAGGACTCTCATTTTCGTAAGGATTGAATGTAGAACTTGATGCAATTTCCATCAGATCTCCTCAAGCTATTAAGCTTCTATAGAGAGGACCTTGCTCTAATACCAATTATTGGAATGCACTAATACCAGTAGTAAACTGAGAGGGGGGGTGAATAAGTTTAATCACAAGTACAATAATTAATTCAATTATAAACCTTATACCATAGCACAACATAATGAAAGATATATATTGAAAGCACAACACACATAACACCAATATTTTGATGTGAAAAACTCAGAAAGGGAAAAACCATGGTGGGAAACCCTACCCACAATTAGATGAACACTCTGCAATAGTATTATGAATAATTACAATGGGGTCCGCACTTGCAGAAAGGCCAACAACATAGAGAACACTTCTCATCACAAAGGGAAGTCTCATTGACTTACATAAACATTAGACTACAATCCGAAAAGAAATGAACTGTGAAAGTAGCATCTACTAATTCCCTAATACAATTCTGGTTAAGCACTGATGTCTGCTCTAGAATACAAAACATTTCCAAGCTTCACTGGAATGATATGACTCTATTCACACATAATCCTTTCTCTGATAATGCAAATATAATCACCCACAACCATGGATTCCCAAATTACATGAATAAGTCACCTATAAATACAAATCATCAACCTTATTGACAAGGTTGGCTAAATCCTAAACCCATAAACCCATAATTACAAAAATTACATCACATGATACTACTAGACCAATATTATGATTTACATTACATAGAATGGACCTAAATCAAATAAATGAACAATTATATCTGTCAGAAATTCTGCTAAGACTAAAATCCAACATGCTTCACCAATCGGTCGAAACCCTTAGTGAAGTAACACAAAGTTTAACTGGATCCAAATAGGACCACCATAATAACACGTCATCCAATGAAAAGTCACCAAATGCTCAGAACATGATCAAGAAATACCTTCAGCATGAAAGAAACTGATTCCATAAGATGAACCCAAAATCCATTGACCAAGTCACCAAAATAGCATATCGGTAAAGCTAACTGGGATAACAGAGGCAAGCCGTTAAAGGAAAATACCAAAAGAGATAATAGCCAAAACACCAAATCATGAAGCAACATAATATAGAAAGCATGTAACCCACCAAAATAAGTATCCAAGACCGATTCCAGAGATCTAATCATACCGGATCAGAATCACAGCCAAAACCAAGAATATCACCAAGACTAACTGGGATAGATCCAATCGGGATAGTCTCCAGCTAGGATATAGTGTTGACATCAATTACAATACTTAACCAAATCCAGCATATTGCCAATATAGATAAATCTGATATCCTTTAACATTTGCTTCATCCAAACCTGAATGCAGCTACCAGCAACATCAATGTACTCAGTTTTAGCAGTAGATAAGGACACTGAATCTTGTTTCTTACTAGCCCATGAAACCAATTTATTACCCAAAAAGGAAGCACCACTGGAGGTACTTTTTCGATCATCAACATCACTAGCCCAATCAACATTAGTGTAAGCACACAACATAAAATCATCATTCTTCAGATACCATAAACCATAATCCATAGTTCCCTTCAAATATGTGAATATTCTCTTTATAATAGTGACATATATCTCTTTTGAATCAGCTTGATATCTAGCAGCCATGCACACAACATGCATAATATCTGGCCTAGTCTAAGTAAGATATAGCAGTCCACCAACCATAGATCTGTACAAACTCTGATTAGCTTTCAAAGATTCATCATTTTTAGACAATTTGCAACCAGTCACCATAGGAGTTCCAACTGGTTTGGAGTCATCTAACCCAAACTTCTTTAGCAATTCCTTTGCATATTTAGTTTGCGATATAAAAATACCTTTTCCAGACTATGAAATCTACAAACCTAAGAAAAATTTGATCTCACCTATCATAGACATCTCAATTTATTTTTGCATATCACTGACAAACTTCATGCTCAAATTATCATCTCCTCCAAAGATAATATCATCAACAAAGACTTTCACAATCAAGATATTATCATTTTGAATCTTAAAATAATGATTACTATCAGTAGTCCCTTCAATCAACATAGTCCTTGTAGCATCCAAAATAGTCATGTTCTTCCTTTCAACAACTCCATTTTGCTGAGGGATTCTAGGAGCAGATAATTGTCTTCTAATCCCATGCTTCTCACAAAATGAATTAAACTTGCTGGAACAAAATTCTCCACCTCTGTTAGATCTTAGACATTTCACCATCAATCCTGACTCAATCTCAACCTTTGCTTTGAATATCTTGAATTTTTCTAATGCTTCACATTTCTCCTTCAAAAAGATAACCCACATCATCTTGGAATATTCATCAATCAGCAACATAAAATATCTATCACCCTACACACTTCTAACATTTGTAGGTCCACACAGGTCAATATTCATAAGATCTAGCAATCTATTAGATGCATACTTCTTTCTCTTAAAATAAATTCTTATTTGCTTACCCAATTAACATTCCTTACATATCGGATTAGCAGGCTTAACAATCTTAGGTAGATCTCTAACAACTTGAGTAGAATTGATCTTAATCATTGAATCAAAATTAACATGACATGTTCTCCTATGCCACAACCAACTTTCATCAATCTGAGCAATCAAACAACTTTTCTCACTAGCATTCAAATGAAAAATATTACCTTCAGTCTTAGTTCCAGATTCAATCTATATACCAAAGGCATTCAGGATCTTACATTTACCATTCTTGAATTGCAAATCACAACCTTTGTCAACCATTTTTCCAACACTTAAAAGATTATGCTTCAAACCTTCAACATACAGAACACCGTCAATATTATGCTTACCATCAAAGGAAATAGAACTTCTACCAAGGATCACACAATCTTTGTCATCTCCAAATATCACTATCCCACCAACATATCTTTCCATTCTCACAAATTTTCTTTTATCACTAGTCATATGATGTGAACAACCGCTGTCAATCACCCATTCATCCTTTTCCTCAACTTTAGTAGCTAAAGCTTTTTCCTCAATAGTGCAGCTAGTGGAATCAATAGGCATCGGTCCATCTTATTCAATGGCAAGAAACACAACTTCATCTCCCCCTGATTCTTCATCTGTAACACCTTCATCAACATCATAATAATAGTTCTTTTGATGCTTATACTTCTAGTTAGACTTACAAGGCTCATCATACTTCTCATTCTTCTCATATCTATCATTTCTATCATGCTTAACAAATTTATCATTCTTATCATACTTAGCCATTCTCTCCAAGCACCTAGAAGAAAAATGTCCTACCTTATTGCAAGAGAAACATTTCAAAGGTAATTTTCCATCATACTTACCAGGTCCCTTAGGTAGTCTCTAGCAATCAATGCTTCAAGTTCATCCAGTTCTCTTTCTTGCTCTTCCATCTCTCTCCTTTCTCTTTCATATCTGGATATTTAACATTCTTCAGAATCATACTTTTACTTTCTAGATACAGATTCTGTAAATGTTGTCTCAAACTTTCCATGTGATTCACCAAATTTGATCAACTCAAATGCAAAAATCTTTCCAACCAACATATCTCTTGTTACTGTAGTTATACTTCGGATCTCATCAATAGAAGCTACCTTATGTTTATAAGTTGGAGGCAAATATTTCAACACCTTAGAAAAAATTTCATCTTCTTCAAGGGTTCCACTGGCATATCTGATACCTAGCACATAGTCATTCACCTTAGCCATAAAGGTATTTATGCTCTCATCTTCTCCCATCTTCAACATCTCATATTTCTCTTTCAAACTCTGCAACTTAGCAACTTTCACTTGTTTATCTCCTTCATACATGGTCTCAAGCTTCTCCCAGATCTCATGTGCAGTTTGAAGTCCCATTACATTTGTCATCTCTAAATTAGTCAAGGCACTTAGTAATTCTTCCTTTGCTCTAATGTTATGTTCAACTTCCTTGATCTCATCAGCAGTAACTGGTCCATTCGGAGGACTAGAATAGGCATTCTTAGTAATCTTCCTGTAATCTTCTCCAAGACATCTCAAGTGAACTTCCATATAGCATAGTTACTTCCATCAAATCTTCAACTCTCCTTCATAAAGATAACACCTTGAGCTCCAGTTGTCATCCTAGATCTCCTCAAGCGGTGAAGCTTCTTGTGGAGGATCTAGCTCTGATACCAATTGTTGACAACAACAATGAAGGAAAATTGAGAGGGGGGGGGCGCGTGAATCAGTTTTCACCGGATCTACAAACTTAATCACAAATACAGATCTGATAAACTAGAGCAATAACAAAGATAAGTAGATTGAAAGAACAAGACACAACACCAAGATTTAGACGTGGAAAACCTGGTTAAGGGAAAAACCACAGTGGGATCTTACCTACAATAAGATGATACTTTGCAGTACTATATGTAAAAATTACAATGGGGAATGCACATGCATTCATGCACACCACCTAGAGCTCATTGCTCAAAAGATAATGATCCAAAAGGCTAAAACCCTTAGGGAAGTCTTAATGAATTACAAGAAGATTTAGACTACAATCCAGAAGAAATGAATTGCAATAATAGCATTTGCAAATGCCCGATGACAGTTTTGGTTAAGCATAATTGTCTGCTCTACAACACCAATCTCTGCTCAATCACTACACCAAAAGATGAATCACTTGTTCGCTCATATAACACTCTCTGATAATGCAAACACAACCTCTATGTCCAAATTTAATGACAATATCACCTATTTATACAATTCATCGACCTTGATAATAAGGTTGGCTAAACCCTCAACTCACAATTAAAAAATTACATCACACGATACAAGGATCAACCACCGTACCAATATAATGATATACATGGCATAGCATGTGTAGTGTCATAAAATTGTGACCCCTACAATTTTAACCACATTTTGGGTCCTCACCTTGGCAACGACATCTCCTTCCCTAACCGAGACCTATTTTTGCATTCTCACCCCTTCACCCTTCCTCCTTCATGTCCTGTGTCTTCTCTAGACCCTGCCCAGGCCCCAAAATAGGGTAGGGAAGGGGCATGGCACCCTTATCCTCACCCCTTAGGGTGGCCCTATGTTAGGTCTGCCCAATCTCCTATGCACAATTTATCTTCGGGGTTTGCAATTCCTCTTTGTCAGCCTTCAATGGCTGAAAATTAATCCTTGAGGCATGTATAAAAAGGATTCAATTTCCTCATTCAAGGAGGACGAAGAGACAACACATAGATGAATGATAAGGGATAAAGAGCATAAGGAGGAGATAAAGTATTTCAAAGTCATTATCAAGCATTCAAGCATTCAAGTCTTCTTCATTCATCCATTGGAGAAACATTACAACATTCATTTGCAAGCATGTGTATGTTAGGGTTTTTTCATGTTACA